>NC_089140.1:133499844-133808386 GCF_009819655.1 Sylvia atricapilla
TTAGGAAGGTTTAAAAACCCAGTATTTTATACCAGGACATACTGTTCACATATACTTCAAGGTGTGTTACCACGTTCCTATTGCAAAGCTGCCTGCTCTATAAGCAACGCTACTGAAATCAGACTAAAGATTACCCACAGATTTAGATATTATTCAATGTGAATAAAAATGGCCATTGATGACTTTTACTTGAGTATGTGTAATTATGGGCCAACTTGTACCTGATCTGGTACCCGTGTGATGTGATCTGTTCTGAAACCGCATGGGTCATTGTAATAAAATCTTTTACAACTGTATTGCACATAAGGTTCCTCAAAAGCACAAATCTACATAACTGCATCCTGAACTCAGAATTTACCTGCTAACTCTCATAAAAAAATCAACCAGATGGTAAAATCATTTATTTTTCTCATCCCAGTGTCTGTGAATGAAGAGAAGAGGGAGAAGATATATATACACTTTGGAATCCATTCAATTGTTTGTTTCTTCTGCATGTGATTTGTACTTCAGAGATGAGGATTTAAAAAAAATAAAAAGCCAGACAGACCTTGGATTTATCTTTAAAAGTACCTCAAAAACATAACAAAAATTCAATTTAATTTTGATACATATTAAAATTTTAGTCAGTTCTGCCTGACAGCATAACACGACAGAAATGCACAAGACTTTAAACATGCTTTAAAATGACATTCAACAAAGTATTTAAAATTTAATAAATAGCATACAATCACACACAAATACATTTCATACTGGATCTTTAAGCCTACTAAAAACAGACTGGCAAAGAATAAATAAAACAGTAGTTGACAGTTTTGTTTTTAAAAGGTGTAGTTTCTTCTTGTCACACTAGTAGCCACATATTAACCTGCTTATCACAAAATTGGAAGTTATGAGCTTTTATTCTCACTGATCTGTTTTGCTCCAACATGTAATATCATAAAAAAATACACTAAATGGGTTTTCTTTTGGTTTTTTTTTAAACAACCAGTCTGTGACCGAGTAAACCAGTTTTTAAATACAATGAATAAATAGGGAATTAGTAAAGCAAATTCAATTGCAACAAAAACGCCAACACCCCAAGAAAAGAGCCATGGAAATATATAGCCATTGCAATATTAGACAATAATAGTACTTAAAGTGATAGTGCTTGTGCACTAAGCTCATTAGAGACCTTAATATGATTTTAGTGCAAATCCCTTGAGTCCAAACAAGCCTTATACCCTATAGTATTAGGGAAAGATCTATTACCAGTTGGAACTTATTCTGTAGTGTATTTGTACATACCGGATATTTAAAGAACCAATACATATTGTAATATCTTCGGCCCTTTTTTACTTCAAATCAAAAAGACTAATGACTGGGGATTTTACATACTATTTGGCTTGTACCATATTAGACTGCAGTTTAGGAAAGTCAGTGCTAAAAAAGCTTTTGCCATCAGTTTATCTACTATGCCTAAATAATTTCATATATCATTGCATTTTGTACTTCTGAAAGAAAAAGAATGCTCCTGGAGAAAGTTTCTCCTCCCTTTAAGTAAGTTCACATTATGATGAAATTCAAGAATATTTAGACAAAGTGTTGAATAAACTCAAAGAAAAGTACATATTTTACATTAACAATCCTTACCAGTATTTAGTATATTAAGTTACATATATGTTGGCAATAATACAACAGAGTCAAGTCCTAAAGGAAAATAATTCTGTACAAATTCACCTGTTAATATGGGGTTAAAGAGGCAGCCAGTAAGTCTTGAGCAGCCATGTTTTGAGTTTGAACTATAGTACCAAGATAAACTAAATTTGAAACTAATTGGGAAAACTTCAGTTTAAAGAGTAATCTGATTATACTGGATACATACATTGTGTATTCAGAGCCATTAAAATGTTCACTCCTATAGTTCCATAATGTCATCCAGTATAAGAAAAGTTTAATCAACCACACAGGCTAAAAAAAGCTTTAACATAATGTTGTCCTGGATTTTTTAAAACTAAAAACTAATTTTAACTGTGAAGTACAAAACAATGACAGATATTGCTCCAACTTGTACACAATCTTTCCTAAACAATCCGTACCTAGCAGAGTAATAATGCCTCATCGTCACTAGTTTCATTTTTCACTGTTGCCTCTAAGCAAGTGTCGGGTATCTGGGCAGTGTGTACGATGCCACAGCTCTCACAGGGGCCATCTCGACTGCATGACCTTACACTGTGATGTGTTGCACTGTAAGGCTGTCTAAGCCCTGGTCCTTGATCTGAGCTGAGATCAAGTAGAGGTCTTGAACAGTCATTCATGTCAAAGTCTGATGCTACATCAGAGACTGGAATTAACATTTCAACATCATCATCCTCTTCTCTTCCACTTACCCCATTATCAAGCTGTCTCAAAGGACTTTGGTTCTGATTGACTGAGCTTGATCTCCCTAAAGTAAAGCGTACCCAGCGTAAGCCTTGAGTCATACGGCTTAGTGCGCTCGAGAGCTGGTGGCGTGCGGGACTTGTGCTTGGGGGCTCTACACTTGTCACTTCTCTTCCACCATCCGTGGTACTGCTACTGCTGCTCTGAGCAGAGGAACTCCCACATGCTCCCACTGTGGCTTCTATTGCTGTTGCAGGAGGGACTTTTTGAGGCAAGGTGGCAGCAACACCACCAACTGCTCCTGCTGTGTCTCTTCTTTCATTTTCTGTGTCTGTATCATCAGATTCAACTGAAAACAAACTTCTGTGAGTATTATTTCTTTCAGCTTCTCTACTAGTACTTTGGCCGGCAACATCATCTCCATCCGCCGAGACCAATGCCAACGATCCAGAATGACGTGACCTTGCAAAATTAAAAATTCGATTCCAAATGTTACTTGATCTGCCAGCAATAGGAAGTCTGATTGAGGTAAATCCGAGCTGAGATCGTACTGCCAGCCTCAGGTTTTCCAGAACTGAAGCCTACATGAGAAGACAAGCAACAATCAAGCATTGACAGTCTGCCGGTACTGTTCTAGCAAAGAAAGAATGATAACTATTGTGCAAAACAGAATTTAAAGAAGTTAAATGTAGAATTTTAAATATTAGAAAATGCTGCATCTTTCTTAATAAGGATCTGGTATACGTAGCAATAGGCTATTAAAAAAAAAAAGTGGGCATGACAAAAGTATAGATACTCTAGAGGAAAAGACATTATAAACAGGCAATTTAAGTGGAAATACATACAAAAAGGTAATAAAAGAGCAATGACTTCTATATAAGGTGCATTTCTGCTCTAATCAAGGATTTCTAAATAAAGACAATGTGAAAAACAAGGCACTATAGCCTGGATACGGAACACTGACTAAAGAAAAGTACAACCACAGAGCCAGGAGAGCAGGCATACAAAATCTATTACAGTCTTACCAAAAAGGTAGTCACTGTGGGTTTTCAAGTACAGCACATAGAAACACACCTCAAAAAGTTTAGGATTCATAAACAAAGCCTTCCAGAAAGACTTAACAAAGGTGGCAGGCCACCTTCTTTATCCACTACCATAGGGATGCCTCAAAAGGACTAAATTAAGTATCTTCTACAACAGAAGCTTATAGTTTCATTTTTCCTCCCCCTTTCTGGTATAATCAGTTAATTCCAATTTCAAAATGCTTTAATGCTTCTGTTTAGATAAAATTATCTAATGTGTTCCAAACTATAAATTTCCCAAATTCAGTATACATTTTCCAGTTATCCAGCTACAGAAGAACGCATGCCTGATTTTTCCTGTTTAAAACTTTTTAACTATAAGGTAAAACAAACTCCTTTGTCTTGGGTATCCCTAACTCAAATTTAAGAGAAAACATTGCCTCAGCTAAGTAGCTCAATTCTCAAATAGGGTAGAAGATCTTTCAAATGCCTATCATTCTATAAATATTCACAAATGTTTTTAATTAGAGGATAAAGCCCATATTCACAACTTTTCATAAAGATTATGGCAAAAAAGTAGAATATTCTTCAGAAGACCCATTCCCCAATTAAGCCCTTAACATATATGCAATATTTTCCCTTCATTTATAAAAACTGAAATTTAGTGCCCTCATGCTGTCATGTTCATCTCCCTTCCACCATCCTTGAAACAACACAGCGGAATATCTGAACAACACTTCATGCACAACCTTCCTCTTCCTTTCCCTTAGCTCACAGGATGACTGAGTTCAAGCATGCAATAAGTGTGTACAGCAGCCTTACTTTCAAAAGCTACTGAACAGACTGCTACTTATCTTTGAAAGTCCAGCTCTGAAGGCATCTATCACTTTAGGCAGAAAGCACTACACTAAAATTAGAGCATCTAGCATTCATTCCTACAGCTTGAGCATTCCTAGAGCTTGAATCTTCAGTCCTACACAGATTTGCAATTTGAGTATTTTGCTGAAGACAAATTTTAACACACCCTGACTTAATACTGACTCCCTTCCCCAACACTTTACCATATTAAAAACCGAGTTTTATAATTTACAGAATTCAATTTACATTGCCTCGAGTCTTTACTAATGTTGTCTCCTCTGAAGAACAAGGGTTTTAATCAATGCAACTTCATTGGTTAAATATGAGTAAAGTTTTTATCTCGGAAGCATCAATGTTCTAGAATGACATTTTCATTACTTTTGATGGCCTGCTCATTTCTTATTTCTACGTTAGTTAATTGCTCAGTATAGTTACTTCAGTTTTCAAGGCCACAAGTCTTATTTGAAATACTGGTGTTCATAATGGGAATTCAGTAACACTGTCACTGTTCAAAACTATTGTACATGCATCAATATTTTATCAAGTGTGAAATCATGATTACATAGAAATACTATGAAGCAACTACATTTTATTATGTTTAATTACAAAGTTTTTTTTTAAAAAAAACTTTGTAATTAAACTTCCATATAATTCCATATAATTCCAATATATTCTGAAATGAACTTAAAATGCATCCAAAGAAACAGTGGTTAATTCAATTTAAGTCAAACTAAAGAGTAAAGAAAATTTCTGTAGTCACAGATTTTTAAAAGCTCCAGTACTAGTCTGACTACAGACACTACATGTCTGGGTTTTTCAGAACTGTCGTCTCTGTGAGGACAGTTTACCCACCCTCTACTCATTGCAGTAAATCCCAAGATCTTGACATCACCTTTATGGGATTTCAAGACGAAAAAGGGGTCTGAGCAAGATAGGTTTCTCTAACAATTGTAATTTTTCTACACATATTCATGTAGACAAAACCTGAAGTGTCCCACATGGTAGGCATCTGCAGGAAACACTAGTTTGTTCCTGGAAGTTACCTGTACTACAGGATTTACATATCTGGGCATGACAACTGCACTGTCTCAAAGAGACTTTCTTGAGCCAACCCTATCTCAAGAGACTTGTGAACACAGATCTATCATAAACTGGTGCAGGTTAATCTTTGTGGAAAAGGGGAGAGCAAGCCAAATTTGTAAAATACAGAATTGGTTTGAAACAGCAACATACTGATCTTTATTATAACCAAAGTAACCCACTGAAAAAAGAACAAGGGACTTCAGTCTTCACTACAGACATTTATTAACTTCATTAATGAAGTTCAGTATTAATTTAGCTATCCAAAAAATCCTTACAATGTTTTTTTTAAAGCCTCTCATGCAAGTCGCAATTTATTTTCCTTTTTTCCTCTGCAAAATCTTTTGTGACAGATCCCACTTGCTTGTGAACATGTGAGCATGAAAGAACATGTGATAGTAATGTAATTTTTTCTCAAAATAAACTTTGCTGTATTAACTCCAACACAATATAGTTAATGCCAACTCTAATAGAGCACAGCAGGATTCCCAGACTTAAACTTTTCTTCTATTTCTCGCAAGAGCTTTATAACCAAAAGACACTTTTAACTACTTAAAAAGTTTTTTTGAAAGAAATTATCAACCAAGTAAGAAATGCACTAATCATCCATCTCTGAATCTGGATGAATAGAAATTATTAACTGCCATTTACTAGCTTTTGCTTTGTTACTCATTCATGATAATTCTATGTGGTACTACACCCTGCCCTTGTCCATCATCTCATTATGCACAGCAGGCATGAAGGCACCTACACATGGCGCACATGAACTACCGTTGTGCATTAGAAGTTTAGGTCTTTCCCAAATCACAAAGTGCCATCTTGCAATATTTACTTTCACAACAGTAATACAGAACATATAATTAGATCTACCAATCTATTACTTTTCATGCAAGAGGGGGCTCTCCAGTGTACATTACTGGCATAATCAACAAAAAAAAACCTGCAAAAGAAACTGTGGTGTTACTGTATCATGATTTCATTCAAGGGCTAATCATTTGTATAACACTATTGACTTGAAAGGAGAAAAAAGAAATGCTGTAGAGGAAAATGAAGCAGATGAAAGTTAAAATATCTTTATTTCAGTCTCCTTAAAATTTAAAGGGTCTGCCTGCTATTTTGAAATCTTACCTGATTTGGGGAACAAACAGGGAAATCTTCAACTGGTGGAATTAAACCCTGGGCAATTAATTGTCCATAGGATGGAGGAGCTTCTCTTCTTAACAGTTCAGCCTCAACCCTTGACAAATGAGTTTCAAATGATCTTTCAAAGAGAAAAGAAATTTCAGAATACATACGACATTGATTTATGCATTTATATATATATATATATATATATATATTTAAGAGGGAAAGTACATCAGACTACTATAATCTGAAGTAAAAAATTTCAGAAGATGAAGTTTTGCTAATTTAATTGAAATTTAATTGGCAAAGAATATAAAGCCATTCCTGTGAGTCTGTCCAGCTGAAATGTGAGCAAAAAAACCAACCCAACAATAAATTTCTTAAAAACAAACAAACAAACCAGCCCAAACCCATGGGCTAAATATAAAAAGCACCATGAGTAGCATTTATATTATTGTAAAAGATTGAAGGATATGTAATCCTGGTATGAACTAGCCTACAAGAGAAGAAACATGATGCTATATAAAGAACCATGATAAAAATTGTAAATTAATTAACTGCAGTTTCTCCACAATTCCTTTCTGGTAATGCCATCTGAAAACTTTAATGCTCTACAGTGAAGTGATCAGAATACTTCTATCCTTTTTTCTTCACTGGAGGAGTAGTCAGTCCCTGGAACAGGCACCCCAGGAACTGAGTCATGGCACCCAACCTTCAGAGTTCAAGGAGCATCTGGACAATGCTCATCCATAGGTCTCAGCAAGGTTTAGCTTCAGATGTCTTGCAAGAAGCAGGGAGTTAGACTTCATATTCCTTATGAGTCCCTTCCAACCTGATAACTCTATGATTAACTAATCTCTTTTTACTATCAAAGAAAAAGCAGCAATATTTTTATCATGTGCAATGATATCCATATGGCAATAAAACTACTTTAAGTAAAAACAACAGAAAACACCAAAATGTTTAATAAAGTTGAGTTCTACTTACCTTCGCTCAAACATCCTGAGTGAGTACAATTTACAAGTACATCCCAGTGCAATGACAAGCAGCAATCCGCAGATAAGACTCCCTATGACAGCTGCAGTTATCACTCTAGTCGGCACAATGACTGGGCAATTCTCTTCATCACTCCCATCGCCACAGTCATCTTGAGAATCACAAACCCAGCTCTCAAACACACAGCGGTTATTTTTACAGTGAAAATTGCCTGGCTGACAGAAGAAACAATTCTTTTCATCTGAACCATTAGGGCAATGATTCTGGTAGTTGCAGCGATCTGAACGAGGGTAGCAAACACCATTTCGAGAGCAGGGAAATTCATCTCTTTGGCACATGGTGCAGTTGGTTTCATCCCTTCCATTTGGACAGTGCCAGTAACCATCGCAGCGTTGCTGCTCTGTGTAGCACCCCCAATTTCCACCACATGGGATTTCCCAGGGCAAACAGAAGCCATCAACTTGATAGGTTGCATTGAACCCTCTCGCAGCATTCACTTTGTCAGCACAAAAATGCACTCTTATCTGTCCTGAGGATGAAACAACTGTGAGGGGAGCATGAGAGTCAAAAGCTGTCAGTACACGCAACAGCCTCCGTGGATTCTCCTCTAATCCATCATATATTTTGACATAGTCTCCATAACCTGTACCATCAAGTTTAAAGTCGGTGAATCGCAAGATTACTTTGCGATGATCACCAGTGTCTATCAGCCAGGTGCAGTTGCTGCCAGGTGGATAGAAGTCAGGATAGTTGGGAGAACTGAAAGTACCATAAAAGTATTTTAACCACTGCCCACATGTTGGCACATCACAGTCTATTTCATCTCCCAGATCAAGACAATCAATGTTACCATCACATTTTAAAGATTCTGGAAGGCAAGTGTAAAGCTTGGTGAAGCGGGAAAGACACTGGAACTGATTGTTTGCACAAGGTTGAAAGGAAGAAGCTGTTGGAGGATTAGCTTTGGCACAGATTTCTTCATCTGAGTTGTCTCCACATTCATCCATATTGTTACATTTCCAACTTTCTGGAATACACTTTCCATTAGCACAATGAAACTGGTCACAATCACAACTTGGTTCATCAGATTTCCCTGAGAGCAAAAAGAAAAAAATTCTTAGACTTTAGCACTTTATGGTTGGTGTTGCATATTCATTTGCTGCACCAGGTACTTCAGAAGGGCAAAGCAAATGCCTGAGGTGTCTTTAAACCATGGCAACTTTCATCAAATTTCAAGACAAAACAGTTTTTTCAAGTCAAAATTCCATCAACACATCAGCATGAACCTTACCTTTAGCTGATTTCAGTCAAATAACTTTAACCCAAGCAAGAAAACAATGCTCATTAACAGCTATTGAGAAATCTGACTTCCAATATGCTAAAAGTAACTCTCTCATCTATCACTCAAAATACAGAAACATTTTGTGCTGCAGTACCAGTTATCTCCTCAAATTCTTTCCCAGAAAAGCAGTCAGACTCTCTTCTGGTTTTGGAGGTTCCTACTTTGTACCAAAGGATCTAAGACAAGAGAGAAGCTGACAGCTGAAGGTTACCTACTACCGCAAACTAAAGAAAGAAACCTCTGTTCTCTCCTTTTCCCACTGTTTGCTCCTGCCTCTCCTGCAGCAACTAAGATGGGAGTGCAGCAAATGCAAAAACGCATGCTTGCCTTTACTTTTTAAAGTTCCAGCCATGTTGAACAAAGAAGCATACCTGGGATCCAAGTTATTTCAGCTCTGCAAAATTCAGCTGAGTCAAACACTGCTGTATCATTTTCAATCACTGCTATTTCTACAAACCACAGTACAGACTGTAAAATTTGCTATAAAACATACTGTCATGGTCAAAATATTTAAAACAAGTCTGCAATGCAGATGGTCCTACACAGCAGTAATTCAGAAAATAAACATAAAAAATATACATTCATTCTAAGGAACATTATACCCAAGGTTTTAACAAGGAAATGGGAAAGCATGATGAACTCACTGAAATCCTAATGTTCCAAGGAGAAGCATGTTCTACCTTTTTTTCACAAGAGAACAACTTGGATTGGAATGAAGGCCATCTAATACAATCATCTTCTCAAAACAAGGCCAACTGGTGTTTGATTAGGCACTTAAGGGCCTTCTCCAATCAAGTACTTTTAAAGTCCCAGTGCTTTACTATACAGTATGATAAAAGTTTTCACAGCTAGCTTGAATTTTTCTTCCTGCAACTAATCTGCTGTGATAGGTCAAGTCATATCTTACTTCTGTTTTCCTTTTTTTCTACTTTAATGTACCCTAGAAAGCATGAAAAATAACTTAAAATAACTTTTCTTTAGAAAAGTACAACACATAATTTTTAAGTTTCATAAATGCTAAGGCTTTCAAAAAGTGAATGCAAGAAAAAATTAAATCACGGAGAGTGATAAATGCTATAAGCACTGCAGAAGAATGTTTAAGTTTACAAATTTGCCTTTGAAGACTGAAGAATGAAAGGCGAGCAAAAGGTATGTGCTGCGAGTGACTCATTTTCAGAACATGTTCATTTCACTAAAACAAACCCGAAGAACAGATGAAGGATAAATGGTACTATCTTCTGTTACAAAAATACAAGTATTTTTATATATATATATATATATATATTACACTCATACACATACATATGGTTCAAAATATTAGCATGGCGAAGTTGGAACCTTGGCCTTAGATTTAAAACCTGTAAAACTGAACTGCTACACTAGTCCTATCTACATTGAATGATAATGCTCCACAGGTGGAGGGAATAGAATAGTAGGTAGGAGGTAGTAGAATATGCATCATTGAACCTGTTCAAGTACTGATTATAATCTAGCTCAGTCCTTCTGCATTGCAGAACCTGGAAGAGGTTGAGAAAAAAGCTGTAACATTGAGTTATAAATATTGATGGCAATACTGCAGTAACAAAACAGGATACAATTTCAAACCAAGCTCTTCCTTCTACAAGCTTTTAAACATCCCAGAAAAGAGCTTGAATACTTGATCCTGATTTACCATTCTCAATTATCAATTCTGCAATCTCTACACACAGAAAATTTGCCTATGAATCAAAAATCAGAGTCTTAAAATCATAAGAGATGTACTAAATAAGACTAACTTTGGGAGCTGTACCACAAAAGACTTCAGGATAGCACAAGATCATTATTAGCAGCACCCATATACAGTTGTAGCCAAAAGACTAACACAATTCTTCCCTGCATTTAGTGGCCATTGACCTCTGTGCCTTTGATAACTTTATTTTCCACTCTACATCACCATTAGTCAGCTCTCTCCCATTTCAATTCCCATAATTAAAAAGGCTGATAACTGATAAGTAGTGGGAGGAAGACAGAGTGAAGAAAGACAAGTAAAAGTGGCACAAAATTTGCTTTCTAGTCCAGTACCCTTCCTACCTGTAATGCTTTTTTCTTTCCTATTATTGGTTTGTTTTAAGTTACATATAAATATTTACCTATTATTTTCTTTAAATAAGAATTAATTCAAACAATTCACATGACCTATCTTCCACATCAGATTTTAAAAACATGAGGCTCCCTAATGGTCACTTTTGCACTTGGAATTTGTAGTATTTCTATCATTCCAGCACAGATAGGCCTAACTTGCATCCAAGTAACTAATGTATTATGCTTTTTCCCTTTTTCTATGATGACCTGCCAACTTTGAGAATAGCCTTAAAAACACTGAATTAAATAATCTATTGAGGTGTTAATCTGAGCACTACTGCCAGATGCTGATGAGGCAAAACCAAACATAATGGCACAGTTGAACACATGGCAAAAGTGTTAGCATTCCAGGAGCTTTTTGACACTCAAAGGCAGAAATTAGCAGATTATTATTAAAGCAACTGTCAACCCTTCTCCTATATACAGGTTAGTTTAGAACATTAAAAGACCACTGTGATCACAGAAATACTACAATTTCACCTTTCATACCACATTGTGACATACTTCCCAAGTATTGTATCAAACATAGGGAGCAATCTCAAGCCAAAGTCTCAGTAAGGCCTGTTTGTTAAAAAATGAACAAACCTCCCCAAAATAAAATTTATTTCTTTTAAAAAGGACAGTTATAAATATAGGATTAAAGTCTTAAGCACTCTAATCTAGAACACAAAATAGAAGAAATCAATTAGCATTAAAAACTGCTTATTATTGAAAATGTAACAGCTTCTTCCAAGAGGCGTTACATAATGAAATTCTCTCAAGATCAGAAAAAACAGAGGAAAGGGTTTTCAGGAAAATTCTACAAAAGCCCACTGCTTACCTCCCCTACCTATTCCACACTCTTACCCAAGGTATACTTCCTTCTAAAAACCCCTTAGGAAGGAATGCTGCCTTTCCTCTGCACCTACTTCGAGAGGGAGGTGAAAAGGGCAGAAGTTGATGCCTGACACAGGGTAACAGTGTTCACCTGGGCTACTGGCAGCACAGGATGACTGATGAGCCAGTGGCTTCTTCTCCCTGACACACTTTTTGGTGAGACAGTGCACAAAACCCAGGTAGAACACTGCCCTGAAAGCTGGGCCAGCATCAAATGCAAGGTTGTATTACTTCTTCAAGACCGGCTGAAGTGCAAGGAGCTGAACCACAAAAGGAGCTTTTTTGTCAACTTGAGAACAGTGAAAGAGACATAAGCATGCTTGGAAACTTATTTATAAGAGACTAATGTAGTGGAGAAAGCTACTAGGTAAGAAGAGTGCAGAGTACAAACCAGGAGTAAATACACCTTAGACTAAAGGAAATCAGGGGCAGATTTACTGAATCTTGTTGGAACAGTTTTGAAGGCTGGGTAGCATTGGATATGTTTACAAGTATGAATTGTTTAATGGAAAAGTCCAAAGTCGATGTGCACAGAGATTTGGAGCAGGCCAGTGAGTGGCTATAACCACACTTGGAGGGAGCAAGGTAACATGAAATCATTGTGAAAACCAAGAAAAATCTAATCCAGTATTCAGGATGATCATGATGTGGACACCATAATCATGCTATTACATAAAACTGCAATAACTCTTAAAGCCAGGAAAAGTTTGGAACTAGTCTTGACCCACAACTGGCTTCCTCCTCTCCCTTGGGAGCCTCTAATAGAACAAGAATGGCTCACAAAACAGTCTCAAACTATCAATATGGGTAACTAGTTTTCATCACATCCTGTAACTATACAACAAAAATTTTGCATGTACAGAATTACGTCTGCACTTGGCTGGATTAATCTATCATATTAATGTGGGGGGGAGGGTTAAGTTTATTGTTTAGAAGATAGTATGCCTTCTGGAGATGGGAAAAATTATGCAAATTCTGTGAGAAATGTAAAAAAAACCCCTGCTATTTCTTTACTCTCTCACTGTATTTACAATACACAGAAGTTTACCCAAGTACTTTAACAAATTCATTTTAGTTTGATGAAAACATTTCAAACCTTATTATGTTAAAAGAACTACCAGGTGCCTACTACTACTGGCTAACCTTTTCTTCCCAAATACCGTTCAATCTGCTTATTGTTACTCCCACTTTGAATATTCGAATTGTGCACGGGATCGAAATACATTACCGCATCTGAAATTTCTCTGATTTCAACAGACCTTGAGCTGACTACACAGGAAAGACCCCCAGTCAGTACTGTACCCTGTTAGAAGGAAATAATTCTTGAAACAGGAAACAAAAAGTGAAACCATAAAATTATACTAGGTATCATTTGAAACATACCAGCAAAGTAGGCTAATCTGAAGCCTTTTCTGGAGATGCTATCATCTGAATGAAACCTTATCCAAACATGATCCTGTGAAGAGATGTATGGTGAGGGAATGGAAGAGCCACATGCTCTATAGCCTTCAATGTTCTTGTAGCTTCCAATTGTTAACCAATCTGAGCTGCATCGTCGAGATCCCTGAACATCAAAATCTTGAAAGCTGAGAAAGAGAAAAGGTAAAAATTACTACTGAAATTAATATTACACAAAAAAGCTGCTGAATTATTACACATGAAAATTTAGCTTGCAATTTTTTTTGAAATAAAGAAATACTTTTTCTGAAATAAAGAGTAGCTTGTCTACCCATGTATAATTATGCTGATACTTTTATATTATGACAGCAAGTATCCATTCTGTCAAACAAAATATTGCATCTACCATTTAAAGAAATGCAATTTTGCTACAAAAACATTGTTTTAATCTAAAATTCTGTTAATTAAATTGTCCTTATGTGTCTCATGACTTTCATACACTACTAAGTGATCTTAACTCAAATTTCACCAGAATTTTAGCTAATGTTACACTTATGGCAGTAATACGATTTGACATTATAAAGTTAAATTGTTAAAAATTATGTTTTCAGATAAGACTTTCTCCCTGTTGCACTATTCAGCTACCCAAGAATTATGTCATGGACTGCCATGGTATAGCTGCACTCAGTCAAGACAAGCCATCATGGTAATGACTGTGCAAAACAGGGCTGTACAGACAACAGTGCACTACCAGAACTGAAATGTGATATGTATGAGTGGAAGTAAACAACCAGAAAAGAAAAAAGAAAGAAAAAACCAGTTTCGTTAAAAACAAACAGTATGAAAAGTTTAGAAAGCATTCATGTAGATGAACAGTTTTACCTACTTTACATTGCATTTATGCCAGCTAAATATTTAGTAGAAAGATTGTTTAAATTAAGAAGCAGAATTTATATGAGTAACTGATGTCAAAGCAATTACTTCATTATGAAGAGCAGTTTCTTAGGTCAGCAAGTCTGAACTGGAAACTGAAGAAAATCTGCAGGTAATCTGCAGTTTCATAACCAAGTCTATGAAGCAGTACTAACTTCTATGTTGATGCTAAAAGAAAACAGTTATCAGAAAACGAACTGATGAGAACTTGAATCCACAAGTTTTTTACATCACTACTTCAGAAAAGTTGTAAGATAAGTGGAACTGTGAGGAGCTCCCTGCATCAAAATTCAGCCTTTCCTAAACTGCAGTAATATCTATTGACTCACTAGTTGTTCCTGACTATTTTTAAGCACACCAAGAGACCTTAGAGCAATGAAGCATTACAGCATTTAGTCTACACACTTTTCAATGAAAAATTCCTATGTTTCAAACACATTGAAAAAATTCAAATAAATGAGCACAATGAAATTTTTTCTAGTCAGATTCTCCAGCCAAAAAAAACAAATGCTACATGGCTGTGTGTGAGCAAATCAGATAAAGGAAAGGTAAAAAACAGACAAAACTGAAATCCTTCAGTTACAGGAAGGAAGAGAAAACTGGTATGTGCACAACTGACAGTTAAAAAAGTCTGGTTAGTACTGCTTCAATCCACATGGACAATACAGGAGCACTGTTACCTTATAGTAATGATCTCCCCTGGGTTGGCATGGATGTACCAACTACAGTTAATTCGGGCAGGATACTCAGAGGGCCACCCTGGACTTGTGATTGTTCCGCTTGGTGATCGAATTTGTTCTGGAATATCTCCACAAGCTAAAAAATACATACATATTGAAAGGAACTTGATTAATTACATTTTTTTAAAAGTCAATAGGACAAAAAGCCCCATCCAACCAATCAGCACCTAATCAGGGAGAATATCAAAGTGAGTTAGATGACATACCAGTTAAAAAACCCCAAAACTTCTAAAGGAGTTTGTAGTGGAACGTGTTAGCCAAAAGATGTTTTCCAACACTGCCAGTGCAGCCATTTTTACTTTTGTCAATTACTGTTACAGATTTAAAAAGATTATTCTGTGTGGACATTGAGAACTTTATTAAGGTAAAGACTTTTTTATTTTTAGATTTTATTTTTAGTCTTTACAAAGATTCTGTTTGATTTAACCATGCATTAAGACCTTATACTGACAAGTGCATTAGAAGGTGAAAAACAAATTAAAGCTAAATATTCAAGCAGCTGAAATTTCCTGTCTTAGGTAGACCCAGAGTTTGACAGTCATTTAAATACCTTTCCCCTTCCAGTTCTTGGCATGGAAATGACCTCCACACATGATTTCAAATGCTTGAAAGGAAAAGAGCACTTACTACATGAGAGAGATCTGCATAACTACATTTCTGATAATGGACTTATATTAAGAAAGTTTATATTTATAGGTCTAATTAATTGCAACTGAAGTAACTCAGTAATTTGTACTCTTACTTTGTAATAGGTGTAGCTTTCTGCATTGGCCTTAACTCAGCTGCTGTTCCTTCCACAGCTCGAGTGTTCCAAATTCTTCTGATTTTATTTGAAGTAATGTACTTACACTTAACGTTGTGGATTTTGTTTTCCTTTTTTATCCCCTCTTAGCAGCCTCATATCCAACACCTGTCATATAGCATATGCACAACCTTCACATAAACAGAAAGGCTAGAAGGCTCTCACTGCAGAGCTTCAAATTATAAGGAAGTCTCAGTGGCAAGATAACACATTAAAAGTAACTGCCCTTTGTGCTTTTATTTTTCAATTCTATCACTTATAGTCCAAAATCTGCCAAGCTGTCAAAGTTACTGGTAGCCCAGTAAGTTACGCAGCAGTTTGAACAAAAGAATTATTACAAATAAGGAGGCACTTCCAGTCTGATCATCAAAACCTTTCAGAATTCCTATTTGATTAAAACAGCAAATCAGAACTGATGAATAAACAAACATGATGAAGAATGAATGGCATTTATTACAGCAGAGAAGTTGTAATAATGTAATTCATGAACAGGTTATTTTTTTCTATTTGTATACATAAACAAGCTGTTAAAATAATTTTGCAATAATATATAGACCTGAAATTATAAAACATTATAATCTTAAATTATTCTTAAAGTATTTCCATATGGCATACCAAATACACTTTAAAACATATTTTAGAAAGACAAAAAGAGAAAAATGTTGACATATGTCTGAATTTTCTACATTAATTTACCAGAGCAAAAATAAAATTCAGGAAATTTTCTATTTATTTCATTATTCTAAGACAATAATGCTTTAAACAGCAGGACACAGGAGCTGCCTTAATATATTGGGATGAAAGTCACAAAATACAGAAAGATATTATTTAATTTGAATATGCAATCATTCAGTTTCTTTTTAATTTTTGAGCAAATCCTATAGGTGGTGCTCTAACACCATGATAATTTGGAACACAGCTCCTGTGTTACTGATCTTCTGATACTTAACATTTGTTCAGGCAATAAATGTAAGATTTGAAAGAAAAGCTGGTTATTCAGTTGTTAATGTAAAATAGCAGTTTCAACAAAACCCCAAAAACACACAGAACAAAAACATGCAGAAAAGTAGAAGAATGCCTAAGCCACTTTGTACCAAGCTTGCAAATGCTGGCAAGAATTCCACATACTACTTGGTTACTACTGAAATACTCCCCAGCTTCAAAAAAGTTGCCTAGAGGTGAAATTTACACTACAACATACATCTGCAATCAGGTATTTCCAAACTGACATACAAAATTCTGTCACTGAGAACCTCTAAAGAAGCTATTAATTTTACTTGACAAAGGAAACTTTGCACTAAAATACATAAAACACAATCCAATCATCATGGGTTCATTCAGTTTTACAGAGTTCACCTCCAAAAATGTTAACATGCTAAAGCCCACAGCAGTACAAAGAGTAATGTATTTGTACACAAGTATGAATGGAAGAAATTCCACATGAAAATTCTGTATAACCTAGGTAGTGCTTTCAGAGCACATGAAACCTTCCAATTTTACTGAAACTTAGGAATTTTTTTATCCTCTGCAGAACCAACCTGCAATTTCTACATTCTTTTATTAACATGTCTTTTCTCTGTTTCCAGAAAAGCTCACACTACAGAGCTGAGGGCAAAAGATGATCATTTGCAACAGCATCCAATATGGGGAGAGAGTAGCAGACTATGGAGGGCATAAGGAAGCAAGAATGAGCACAGGCGCAATAATACAGGGTGAACAAAACTGTACAAGTGCTGTAGAAGAGAAAATACTGAAGAAAATATTCATGTGACAAAGCGGAGGTTCAAAAAAAAGGGAATGGACTTGAAAAGCAAATTACAGCTTTCTTAACTTCAAGTTGGTTAGACAAGCTAAACCTACTTGCATACTTGATATGTAATTTACACCCTAAAAATCTCTTCCTTATAACTCAGGAGACAACAGAAATCTCCCATTTGCTTAAAAAAGCAAGATATATGTATAAAGATCAAGATCAACTGTGCAGACGCTGTACTTCAGAAGTGGTTTTTGAGAGAATAATTTCTCAGAGATTTTTAGAATCTTGCATAACCTTTTGAAATAGAACAGCTTTAAAGGCAATACTGGAAGACAATAGCAAGCCTTTAAAATCAGTTGCTCTCTGCCTAACTAGAATGTTTCTCCCACATCTTTATAGACTGTAACGTAACGTACATTTTATTCACATATTTGTAAACATGCAGAATGTAAGCAAAGTCACGAAAGATATGGGATAAAAAATACAATCAAACTGGCAGCATGTAAAACAGAAATGCATCAACAGAGGCAAACATCCTTACTTTAAGTTTAGGAAAATTTGGATTTTTAATCTCAGTTGCTAGCAGCCCTATAAGCATTTGTTATACAGGTCAGTTGTGTCTAGGACAATTAAAAATTACAGGATATTCTAATTACAGGATTAGAATAATTTATTTAAATTATGAAAAATACATAAGAGAACAGGAGAATGAAAATTAGACAAGTCAGGATAAAAGGAAATGAGTCTGCAACCAAGGCAGAAGGAGGAAAGAAATTGAGAAGGTTGCTTTGTACAGTAGCAGAGACACCCAGTGATGCATGCCCAAGATGTTCTCAAATCTCATGCTAGTGGCAATAATATTTGGAGGGGGGAACAAATTCCTCTTGCACAACCATTTCTATGTGAATATAGTGTCTGCTTACATTCCCTTCAATGCCCTTGTATTCTCTGGCACTATTCTGCTCATTGACCATCCACCTGTTTCAAACTCTTTCATAACCTTTATTCTATTAAAAATCTACTGGCAATTCTGTTTGTTACTCTGACATAAATTTTTAGCAAATTGCAATACTGCAATTAGGACTGAGGATGTTTCATACATTACAGTGTAAAATAACAGTCAAAAGAGCTTGCACATAATTTTCTGCTATATATGGATTTTTCTGTTGGTTTTTTTTTTTAAACAGACACAACACTTTTTCTTATTTCCTTCTTCCTGAAATTAGTTTACAATCCCACATTACAGAACTTTATCGTAAACTACAGGATGTTGACCAGTGAACAGAAGAGAGACAATTAAAAGTTTACTGTACCAAATTCAACTAGCAAGTTGAACAGTAAAATAATTAAGAAACCTATGCAAAAATTCTGTAGCAAGACCTAGAGAAGTAAAGTACCTGTAGTAAGAGTGAACAACATGTCAAGGAAAAAAGTCACTTCAGAAAAGCAGGGAGAGGGAGATTAGGGATTTATCTTCACAGTAATGCCAGGAGATTAGTTGAAAAGATAAAAGAATTAGCTTTCAATGTGAACCACAGGATGATAAGGTATGCATTATATTGGACATGGTAAGGACATGAATGCAGCTGGATAAATGATCTGAAGGTGTTTAAAACAGCTTAGAGTAAAAAGAGAATAATGTTGTGATAAAGTCTAAACCGTGAACAGGGAGGATAATTATTGCATTGTAACTCTCAGGAGCCACTGAAAGTCTTATGTGGAGAACTACAGGGGAAGAAGGCATAGGAATCTTTGCCTCCAGGCCAAGCCAAAAGGCTTTAATTTAAAATGCCCTTTGCTCTACAATACAGAGACATATTCAGTAAAAAGTAATCATTTTTTATACATATATATAACAGTGCTGCAGTTCTTTAAAATGCAGAGTGAGGGGCTGGGGAGATGGGGAATTGGTTTTACAATTGTGACAATTATGGCTCAACATATCTCAAAGACAGACCCGAAAATATTTCTCAACTCTTCAGATTTTAAAGGCATAAACACTTGTTCTGTAGTGATAGCTTATATGCAAAGAGACAACATTCCACTAATTGCTGCTGGCAGAAAAAGCATGCTCATATATTAGAGAGGTACCTGTAACCTGGCAATACAATATACAGCAGAAGCATAACTACCAAAGGCCACAGAGGTCTATGCCATTAAAACATAATTTAGTAAGGTAGGTCATGTAGTCTTACAGCAGCAGCATGACAGGAAATCTACTATCAAGACAAGAATTTCATGTTAAATCCCATCTCTGTACAACTCTCCAAGAAAATCACTTGCTTGGTTTCAGCACCAAATGAAAGTTGGATTTAGAAAGATTAAAAGCCAGATGTCTTTGTTTTTGTTTTACAGAAAAACTGCTTAAAATTGTTCTGCTAAATATAAAGTCGCCCAGGTATGCTTGATGAAACATATAACCTGCAAGTTTGAAAATATTTCTGGGAGACCAAATTTATTTAAAAGGAACTAAAAAAAATTTAATTTATCACCATCTATTATACTTGGGCTATGCACTTAAAATTTAAGATGTACATACAAACAGCAGTAAGGAAAATGCTACTGGATTAGTCTAGATGTTTTCCTCAGGTTATCCTTAATAGATCACTTCTTCCCCATTACCTAGAAATTCCCCAGTGAAAAACTTGCACTTTGTACTAAAAAAAGTACGAAGTTTTTATTATTTTTTATTTCTAAATGGATCTTCCTTGTCAGTATTTAAAGTTCTATCTACCAGCTGCTGTTATCTTGCATACAAAGTACGTTGTGTTCTGCTCTTCTTGGCACTGTCTAGTCAAGCATGCTGGCGAAAGTACTGGAAGCAGAGTCAAAAATTCCATCCACCTCTTGCCCAGCAGATGCTTTTCTGCCTGTACTGTGACCTGTGACACAACTCTTGCAGTAAACAAAGCATGAGGGGTTGTTAAACTTACCCTGAAAGCTGCATAACGAGATTTTAGTTTGACTTAATGTCTCTCATCCATTCCAATTCCAGCAATAATTGCTCCAAGAGGGGCAAGTAGCTATGATGATATTTATTATTTACATTGTGCCATAAATGTAGTACATGTGATACTTGGTGCACCAGTACTGTTACAAAGCAACAGCATTCTTCATAATGCAGGACAAGAATGGGTAAGAAAGATCTTCTATAAATAGACTTGTAACAGTCTTTGAGTGGTGAACAATAAAAAGGAAATAGAAACCAGTAGGTGTAACAGAGACCATCCACTGACTGTAAATTTAACCAAAACCTCAACCATACAAGTAACAACATAATGTTTAAAGCAATACTGCAAGGATAACTACAGTGAGATGTACAAGCTGTTCTCAAAAAGGAAAACTTTGCGTTTTGACTCTTATTTTAGGCAAAGGGGGAGTGAAAATCAGTTTGAATTTTAGGGATTAGAGGTAGCTTTCCTAGGGAAAGAACCAAGCTTGTATTCTGCTACCTGCTGAGGAGTGTTATCTTCCCATTTGCACAAACTCTGTGTATCTGTATGATAAACCACACCCAGCAGCTGCTGACACTGCACAGCATCTGAAGAACAAAGACTGTACACCTCAATGGCCACACAGTCCCATCACTAACACACAACAGACTCGATTGCGGCTGCTGCCCAGGAGAGGCCTAAAACTGACTTATTGGGAGAGAACACAGAAACCTTTGAGCAGTGTGTGCTGCTTTCATACCCCACATTCTCTCAGCATGTCATCAGTTTCTGAGTCCTAATTTTTTTTCTTGTATTAAAGAAACTGTGCAGTCAAGTGTACAGTCGTTGTTAAATCTAATCAGGTGAAACGCATAACTCTTGGATTTATGTTATTTGATACTAGCAGTGTCCAAAATTACATTTCAGTAAATTTCATTTCACAAAAACTTTACTGTGGAAAGAAAATATCAATTCAACTTAAACCAACTTTTCTCTTAGTTCAATGTTTGTATGGAAAAATAATTAAGCAGTCCACTTAGAAAGGCATAATCTGTTCATGAGCATGCAGGTATCAGTTTTATCTTATGAGAATTTTTCCATGTTCCAGTTGCTTCATTCCTTATTACATGCTGCAAAAGGCAGTAATAATTTTTATAGCCAAATATCTCTTCATAAGATACCAGGTGGCTTTCAATATTTACTATTTAAGTCATGCATGAAATTTAAACATTACAAAAAATGACTTACCCGTTGACACTCCTGAAATATGCACATTTTCAGAATGTTCTGCAAGAGCACCATTTCCTAAAATTAAACATAATGAATAAGCTAATTTCCAAGATAAAATTTGTAAAAATTCTTCAGATACCTTTTTACAGAACAGAACGAACAAACCTGAAGTTATTTTAATTAATATTAAACATGAAAGGTCCTGCATAAGTTTTATCATAAAATTAAAGAGAAAAAAACTAGAGGGAAAGTTACCATACAATAAAAAACAACCCCACCCAAGCACTGTTAGTTTACTAGGAACAATGAGATGTACTAGAAAGTTAAGGAACAAGCAGAGACTGATACTGTCAGGTTTGAGAAACTTAATGCATGTTAGATGGTAGACTCTGTATTTTGCATCAAGTGCTATTTCATTTTCAAGAAAGGTCAGTTTCAGTGCATCTTCCCGATCTCCTTCTGGAGCAAGATTTGTAAGTAAATGCTATGCAAATAAAGACATCTAGGGGACTACACCCATCTGTTTCATAAAAACTGCAGCCTATACCCTTTATCCAGAAACATGGCTGAGACGCAGCAAGGAACCAGCTACCTTTGAAAGTAACTCCCCACCAATGTTCTTTAAAATGAAGAAGACTTGCCAAGATGAACAAGACCCATGTTGTCATCAAGAGTAAGAGACCAAAAAAAAACTTATCCCTCCAAACTCCATACTACTTTTACCTTCCAAGCCAACACATTGCTGGCAGGTGGCAGTCCTGCTGCCATGATGTGACATCCAATTGTGTTTGTGTGTATATCTCCCCTCCTTTATCTGTCATTTCTTCTTTTAACCTTTACATCAATTTTTTTAGTAAAATCTTTCAGAAATTTCAGGAGCAAAGAACATACTTTGACACATAAGCTCCTTTGAATACAGGCAGTGAATCTAAAATGTAAAATACTTCCCTAGGCAAATCCCAAAACCACAACTCTTAATCCTTCAAAGTTTTGTAATATTGAAGATTTGCCATGTCACACAGATTTTCACGCATGTAGTATCAGTTGTTCTACCAGCACTGCAATGTCAGTGTACTATGTCCGGGTAACACGAACCTTAAATATACGAAGAAAACACAAATTCCTTTTATATCAATTTAGACTGTGACGAGTTTACCAGGAACACAGTGTACCTAAGCTAGCATCTCAATGCTCTTCTTATATATATGATGTTTCAGAAATTGCTCACAGGGTTGACATTAGAAAGCCATAATATTTACCTTCTTAAAGACACAATACAGTTAGAAACCTGATGATCAGCTGATTTGTAGAAAAATATCAAGTTTAATTATTTTTAAACTAAATTCCTTGGCTCTACAAACTGACATGTTTTCCACCCCATTTTCAAAGTACTAATTTCACTGCATATATTTACATATCAAGTTGCTTTGTCTCAGTTGTTAAAAAAATTCCACACTGCAACAATTCTCCTCCATGTTCCAAACACTGAAGTATTTTTAAAACAAAAGCTATTTCAAGCACTGTGTTAGTGAGAAACTATTTTTCAATTTAATTATTTTCAAAGAAAAATATACATCTAAGTTTTAAAAACCTGTTCTCCAAATAATTTCTCCACTTTGCATATCACTGACATACCAAGAGATGCTGCCACTCTAATTTTGTGTGTATGGTAACACTTAGCTCTCAATTTACAAAACAAACATCTTTGCTGGAAAATTATTTTACTTGTAACGAATTCCATAGAAGCACAATTCTGATTGTTTTGTTTTCCATTATTTCCACCAGCATAAAGAAAACATCAATGCATTTCAAGACCTCTTGTCTAACCTAAAAACAACTTACAGACATTTCATCTTTCAAATACACCAGGGATTATTCACTTTTTTATTTGTAAAAAGGAGCATTAGCACATACAGCTGTATCTGTAGTTGTTATTGAACACTGAAAATGAACATCATGACAAAAAGAAGGAACCCACAAACATCTAGAGATATGAAAAACCCAGAAGTAATTACACTGAAGACAGTCAGTATCTGAGCACTGCATTGATGGTCCCAGAATCTGAATTCCTGACAAGCTGCCTATACATAAAGACCAGTAAAACAAAAACCCCAGAATACTAATGAAATCAGCTCTGATAAAAATACATAAAACATGGAAAGACTGACATAACACTGAAGTGATGGAAAACAAAGCGAAGTATATATGTCAAAGATTGACAAAAACTATAAATCAGTAATAATGATACTAAATCAGTAATAATAATACTAAAATGGAACTTGCATCTGAATCCCATATGTGTTGATTCAGAATTAATGGGATAAGAAAACTTAAGCCAATACCTAAAGAGAGAACACTTGAATATTTTCCATCTAAATATGCTTTACCATCTAACAATCTCTCAAGATAAAGTGATGTCAGATTTTTTGTCAAACTAACTTCAGTGATTAGTCAGAAGTGGCACTAATGCGTGATGATGAAGCCTAAGCTCAGATCCAAGTACTACAGTATCAAAATAATGTCTTTTTTTTTAATAAAAATAAACTCCCAACACAATAAAGATGAGAAATCTCTCAGATTATTACTTTCTTTTTTATGGAAAACTGTTATTGGAAAAGAGTGTGTTCAGATGCCATTTAAGTGTTACTAACTGCTGACATCTTTATGAAGTTTTTAGGCAAATATCTCAACAAATAATTACATGGTTCCATATAAAGGTAGCGCACTCGAAGGCAAATATAACAGATAACAGATCAATAATTTCCATTAAGATATGGGAACATAATTATCTTTGAAATTCCTGCTAGTTTATTTAACACAGCAGAAAATGAAAATAAAATTTCTTAGGTCACCAGTAAGTTTTTATATTTCTGTATGTCCTAAAGAAATATTTACTATTTATTCCCACTCCAGTCTGAAGTTTTAAACTGAAACAGGTGTTACCTAACAAAACTTAGCACTAGGCTTGTCTGTATCAGTTACAGGAGTGTGACAGTACTGGAAGCTACACACTAAGAAGCTCCTGCCTTCTCTGCTGCCTGTGAGAAACCAGGATTTTTTTTTTTTAAACCAACATCTTCCATCATTATTTTTATGCGCTGACTTCTTAAAAGGAATCACTTGTGTAACCAGGGCCATACCCATCTTCTCCACATCCTTTTATAAGCAATTTGTACAAATACAACACAGAAATGTATGTCAGCTTTAGCCCTGCAGCTTAATACATGGTCAGCAATTGCACAGAAGTTAAAAAATTCAAATGAACAAGGATCAAGATAAAATCAAGCATTTAATATGCTTTTTCTAAACAAAACAAAATAAATTCATAAATAGAATGGTAATACTACTAATAAATTACCATTCTACATAAATAGAATGGTAAACCAATGGTAACCTGTTGGTTAAGCAAAAGCATGGAAAGTGATTTTAATGGCTTTCTACTGAGGTGCAGGAGTTTGTTGCCACCATTCAAGGTTATATCTCTAAAGATTGCTTGACTTCAATATAAAAGACCCACCCAACCGGTTACTAAATGAGATGGACTTTTGATACAATGTTTTACATTATGGAACAACCTCCGACTTTTAAGGTGCCTTTCTGTCTTCAACACATCTTAAAATCTCCCAAGTGTTCAAAGGAAGAATGGTTCTGTTCAAAGTTGTTCGGCCATTCTTACAGAGGTATCAAAAAAATTCTATTTTACTTTCACAGCACAAAGCCAGACCTTTTCACCTCCATCACTTTTTTCTGTTCCACTCAAATCCTCTGGGCTGCAATGCTACATCATCCAAGGAGCAGGCAGAGACAGTCAAGTAGTTCCACAGACACTCAAATTAATTTCTTTTGATTCATGTCTCACAGTTGACCGGTCACAGAAGCAAGCAAGATGACACTAGGTCTGCCTTCAGGTTTTCCAACAGTTAGAGAATTTCTGCCCTACAAATCCATGTGAAACTATGCAAATATTCCATACCCCACCCAGAAAATCCTGACACTGTCACAACATCAGTTTCCAATATCCTGGGGCAAGACTCCTATGAGTTAGTCTGGAGAGGTGAACAGAACCAGACAAAAGACTAAACTCATCAGCTTGGAAGGTATTTGACTCACTACTTCTGAATTTTATCATAGATAGGAGATTAAATACAAGCCAGGGGAGTGGGCTGGCAACAAAGAAAATGTGGCAGCAGCAAACACTTCAACTAAAGAGCAAAGGAAAAAGATGCTTTCACACTTGAAAAACATGACATGTTTGGAAAAATCATCTGCCAAGTTCTATATATTTGAAATCCAGATAGTAGCAGTGATGCTGAACCTCACTGTGGAGGCCAAGCACAATGCAGCAGCATTCACTTTAGGATGTTACACCCCAATAATCCATCTTTCCCCATAGCCTATGCAGCACAGCTTTCTCAAAATGGGATGAGTATCAGACTCAAAGGATTATGTGCATGTAACTTCAGAGCATAAAACTAAGCCTGTGGTCCTGACAAGAGTTACTCCTTTGATTTTTACCCAAAATCATGTATTTACAAAAAGCATAGCCAAAACAGACACCCTACTTACCTCCATCCTCCTATAATTAAGTGTCCCTTAGTCAAAATAGATTAAACAATACAACCTTCTACACCCATTATATAAATATATATATATGAACATGACAGCTTCAGACAAAGAACAAGTTTACCTAAATGCTGATATAGTTGAGGCAGCAAATAATGACTCTTAAATGAAGCCATTTTGATTTCAAATTGACTAAAATTAATAATACTAATCTAATACACTGAAACGATAAATACTGCAAAAGCACACACAAAGATCTGGTATATGCAACTTTGTCCACTGCGACTATAAAATCAAACTCTACAACTTAAGTTTGAAAGAACATAATGTATCTTGAGAGTCAGCTAAATCCAGATAGTGTTTTACAGAAAAACAGATTGTTGAAATGAAAAAATTAAAAGAAAAACAATCATGGTAGCAAAGGCTATTTAGGTCACCTTTATTTCTGCTGTTACACTAACTAGTTACTGTCCACAAAGAAAAATCACACACACCTATCTCCACTGAAGCTAAATTCTTCTGTATCAGGATTAAGTCTGTGCCATTATCCTCAACAGCCAAATTACAACCCCCAATAAACAGAACTGTACAAAATGAAGAAGTGCTATAACTGAATGACTATGAAGAGAGCTTTTTCTAAATTACCTTGAGTTAAAAGGTACTGTGGTGCATAATGAATGCTACATAAGCAGACTGGACAGGATATTTTTATTGAACCACAATTATCAAAGGCAGGAGATCAACAACAGTTCCTGTATATACTGTGTTTCTAAACACCCTTTATCGTGATACATGTTCAACCCCCTTTACTTTAGACAATGTATTTCATGACCAAACATCCTTTCTTCATCCTACTCCCAAAATTCTTTCCCACCCTGTACCTTACAAACCTGCCTCCTGTCACCTGAAACTACCTAGCATTACTCTTTACCAAGTTTTGCTTCTAACTAATCAAAACAAGGGTACTATGTGCTTTCATGAACAAATTGGTGCTGCCTTCCATATCACCTCACTAAAAAGCCACTTAGCAATGGTACTTTGACTACTGAGTTTAAAAATAAAAATAACCTTGCTTATCTACAGATATGGGAGCATCCATGATGCCTCTGCAATATTACATCAGGCTTCCTGGAAATGACCCTTTTTGATAACCACATTTTGTGACAGTCCCAGCCAGTGGCTCAACTTCCTGCAAACACCTAAGCACAGCTGTACAGAAACAAGCTTCCACTGAAGATGGCGTGTGTCCCACTGAACCGCAGTCAGGCTCCTCTGCCGAGCCTGTGGGAGAAAAGCGCCAAGGCCACTGCCTGCTCACCACACCTATGGTTAATCCATGGTTATGGTGTCACAGCTCAGAGCAGGGCATGTAGGAGACCAACAGAAAAACAAGTACTACTACTCTTCTTCAGATATACCAGATGGCCTATAAAGGTTCCTTCCAACACAAACCATTCTATGATTAAAGCATTAGTTCAGTATGTAGCCCAAAATACTGTACTGAATTATTTACTTGTGGGCCACCTGCAGTTAATGAGCCAAAAACACTTTCTGTAATCTCAGGTGGACATGGTGTGCAAAACAACTAGACATGTTTCTTCTTCATTTATAACTCAAGTCTCTAAAATTATGGTTCCTCCCGTAGTTTCTTTTCTATCTGTGCACCATCTATCTGTTCTCCAACCACTGCTAAATTGAACTACAGAAATTCAAATTTTCCCTTCCTCAGAAGACAGAAGAGCTGCATGTGCACTTCAAATTACATGAGTGAAGGAACTGAAAGTGAAGCAAAGAATGGAGCAAAGTGAAAAAAAATAAGAGCAGTCTAATAGTTTGAAACTTACCCTCCCAGAACAGTCCGTGAAATAGGGAGTTATTGCTACAGGGAATGCTTCAAATTAAGGTGCAGCAGAGCTCAGAACATGCAGTCCACTGAAGCCAGGCAACCATTTGTAGTATCTCCATATCCAGTAAAAAAGCAAAGCAGCAGCATCATTCCCAAATTTCTACAATACCAGTCCCAGCCTTTACAGGAACCACTATTTTACTATTTTCTGCCTTTCTGACAGCTTAGTGTGCAATCACTACATCCCTTCCGTTAGAGGTACACATGAAATAAAGTTAGTTTGTGCACCAGTATGTATTTGAATAGCATTCACAAACCACAGCAATCTCATTATTTTCCTGTCTTCACTGTCTTTTTTTAAACAATGTATTATACTTTGACCAGTAGTTCTTGTCCTACACCCAACTGCTGCTTACTTCCTTGACAAAGGGCAACATGCAACACATGACAAAAGGCAATTGAAAAAGCATCATGAGAAGGGATGATACTGACTTTTAGGCATTAACTGATCAATAATCTGCAGTGTAGCTGCAGGATCTCCAGCAGAGTCATTGACATATTTTGTATTATTTATTTTTAAATCAACGGTTTGGCATTAACTAGTTAAGTTCACTTTCACTTCTTTATTTCCTTAGGTTTAAGTATTAGAGTCATCGGAATTTTAGGTAAATCAGATGTAAAATGGGCAGCAAGATGCAAAGTAACCTTTATGTGAGGAAACCATTTATTTTAATATAAAATTACACATGCAATACACAGAAACTGAAACACTGAGAGAAAGCCTTACTGCCATACAGGCATCAATCAGAATTTTCTACTAAAGGCAAGCAGAGCAACAGTGACAACTTTTATTCTAAATTACAGTAACAGAAGAACATCTGCTACAAAGAGGATAGAGTTAATATATCTAAAATTTCAAACAGGGAAAGCCAACGTTCACACAAAATGAGAAAGTGTTGTATATGCAAACACTGTGATCACACAGATAATTTAATGGAGAATAAAAATTACTAACAGATGAAACTATACTGAAACAGTAGCTTATTTAAATGTTTAACAATACAAAAGATAGAAATAACCACATAAAATTTCACTGTAAAAGCAGATAAAGCACAGAATTCGTTTACAATACTCAATGCTGTTATTTTATGTGGCACCATTTTTATTTTAGATCAACTGCGACGTAACTTTATGTAGTAGATTAAGACAAAAAGTAAGCAATTCTGCAATGGAGTAATTTCAAGTAGCTTTTAGATATTTTTTTTTTTTTACCTTTTACAACAACCAGTATCTACCATTTTGTTCTTAGACAACTATTCTTGTGTATAAAATAATGGGTATGGTGCTGCTGAAAGTCTGCACTGTATACTCAAAACTTGTCTAACACTGTTTTCTTGTAATCACTCTCTTACCCTATCCTTTCCTTCTCTCGGAAGGACTTTGCGTACAACACATATGTTCACAGTACTTTTGAAAAACGGGTCTTTATTCATTTCTTGGCGAATAATACAGTCATAAAGCTTCCAAATCCACATTTGCTCCGAAAAGCCTAAATTCAGAAGTTAATCAGTACATGAATGAACATCACACGTACTTTTGTAGGTGCCATAAGTAGAGCCACAAAGGTGACCAGAGGGCTGGAGCACCTCTCCTACGAGGAAAGGCTGAGAGCTCTGGTTATTCAGCTGTGGTTATTTCAGTGCCTAAAGGGGGGCCTACAGGAGAGCTGGAGAGGGCCTGTGGTGACAGGACAAGGGGTAATGACTACACTGAAAGAGAGCAGGTTTATTCTGGATACCAGAAGGAAATTCTTTACTGTGAGGCTGGTGAGGAACAGAGAAGTTTTCCCTCTGTAGAAATGCCCCACCCTTGGAAGTGTTCAGGGTGATGTTCAATGAGGCTTAGAGCAACCTGGTCTAGTGGAAGGTCCCCTACCATTAAAGACATGGTCCTTTAATAGCATAGACCATTCTACGATGGTATGATTTTATAATCTTGTAACACTGAACTAAAAATCTCCAAAGACAAATGTCCAAGTACTTTTATGTTTCTTAGCACTGTAATTACCTCCACACCTAAAAAAGTCAGCATTCTTTCTTCAAAAACTGACCATTACAACCCATACTTTAAAAATCTAAGTTCATTACATCAGTGAATGCTTTGAAATGCTTTAATTTACAAATTAAAATTCTATTAGCTTCTCTACCAAAACATAATACATCTTTCATTCCTGATAGTTTTATGGTGTGAACTTGGGATTTGTCTACATTAGTATTTTATTTCAGGTAAGGGGCATGTTTTTGAATCTCCTGATCTGCTCCACTTCCTGTGCTTTCGTGCAAATTACACTGGGGCCTTGGAACCAGCGAACTGGATTTCTTTTAGAGCTCCTACTTGTAACAGGTACTGAGTCTTCTGGGCCACACTAGACCTAGCCCAAGAAAAACCCTTTAGAAACTTATCTAGCACAAACTTATGTCTTCAGCATAATTTGTTTTGCAGTTTTACAAATCCCCTCTTGCCAGGCTGTGGGATATACCAACACACAACCCAAGCTTGTCCCCTGCACACTACAGCTCCAGTGCTGCCAGGGAGGCTCCACCTCAATTTCAGGAATAAGCTCAGCCTCTGCAACCATTCAGTGTAAGCCACACTAGTTCTCATTCTGGATTCATAAGCACTGCACACATTATTCACTAATATTACATTGATTGTGAATGCCATTGCAACAAACGTAAGAAAATGTTTAAAATTACCTATCATCTGACATGTTAGCATAATACAAATTTGACATAGATACTGCCAGCCAGATGATGCTGGAGTCCTAAAACAAATCCCACAGCACCATCCAGGACACATCAAGCAAACATTTGGAAGGTGCTGCAGTCTACAAATGATTCACATTCCTGAGCTGTGACTTCCCACTTTCCACTCTTCCTTGCATTTTGAGGCTGCTATTATTAAAGTAAAAAATTTTAAAGTAGCAGCTAAACTAATTTGACTTAAAGAAATTTGTGTGAAAATTTCTGAACAAATAAATCCACAACAGTTAAAGCTTCTCAGTTGTTGTTTTAAAAGGCAGGAACAGAAAAGAACCTGCCATTATTTTTTATTCTCAGTCAAAAATTCCACAAACTATTTATAGACAGCTCTAATATACTTGGCAGCAAGCAGTGGAAATTGGAAATCTAGCAGAGACACTGGCTCAGCTTCAACAAGATTCCTGATTTTAAGCACATAAGTAGTTCTATTCATGTCACACCTACAATTCTGCCCATGCAGGTATGAAGGAGGTTACCTGACTGACCAATGCTTGAAGGTCATACATGTTCTCATGTGGTAATCTCACACAGCATTTCACATTAGACAGATATTAGAAAATAAAACAGATTACTAAACCAAAATTAAACAATTTAAACAGTGAATTCAGTCACCTAAACTACAGCTAACTCTCAACTTGAGAAAAAAAAAATCAGGGAATCAGAGGAAAAGGGAACAGATCCAAAACTACAGGGGAAGCAAGAGGGACTATACTGCCTACCCATCCTTAAATGAGCTGTGTCCTTTATGAGGCTTGGAAGCCTATTCTTATCTGATTAGACCATATCATTGATTTGAAACTAGCACTTTGCCCTCCTATTTGGAAACTTCCCCTGCTATATCACTTAAAGAACTAGAAAAACCCTAAGTTTCTAGCTATTTTAAACAGCTATGTTTAAAGTACTAAAAACTGTTATTTTACGAAAGAACTGCTCAGCCCATTTGTACATGTTTGACTGCAGTAACTATCCTTTTCTGAAACCTCATTTCAGAATTTTAAATTACATCACATTTGAGAAGTGCCAGACTAGGGGAAAATTTTGATGTGTGGGCTGCACAGTGCTTATACAGTAGAGGAAAGAGCATTGCAAATTTGATTCATACTCTTCACATGCTTTGTACTTTTGCCTACTGGTTTCTTTAAATCACTCTTGCAGTAAAAAATATTCATTTTGTTTTTTTCATCATGCTAAATTATTTCTCATCTTAATTCTTTGTAAGTACAAGAACAACTGCTAGCATACAACAACTTATATAGAGCTGGCGTATTCTATTTCATACAAGTAAAATCAAAACCCTGTAACCATCTATGAACAAATAAGATTTCATTACTCTGTCACAAGTTAGATGGTAACAGCAGGACTTCATCAGGTCATATGTTCTTAAAATATAATAGTGCTGGTTATCCTCTTTTCCTTTCATGATTTGGGCCCATGCCATCCTGAAAAAGCACTAACAGAAGAAATTATATCATTATTCATAAATAATAACTGCAACCATCAAAAAATCTACTATAAGGTTGAAGAAGTGAAAATATAATCTGCTATTACTCCATGAATCTGTACCAGAAACCCACAAAACATCCAAGCTTCTGGTTCCAGATTACAGTATGACTCAGATTTACAACGGATTTTTTTTCCAAAAAAGACTGAAATAGTGTAGGAGTACTTGATATTGGAGGGTGGGGGAGAATCACAAGGGTTTCTGAAAAGAAGGAAAACACTGCTCTACTGTTGCATCTTTTTAGTGAGCCTACATCTCATGTGCCCTCCCTCCAAAAAAAAAAAAAAAAAAAAAAAAAAAAAAAAAAAAAAAAAAAAAAAGGCCCAAAGATCCATCCAGAGAATAATGGTTCCAAAATCCAGAAAGTCCACTGGAATAATAAAGTTACAACATCTATTTATTTCAAGTCTTTATTCAGCAGAAGAGCTACGATGTCACAATCCAGACAGAGATCAAGGAGGAAATTTCATGGTTCTGATTGAAGCAAAAATAGGGGATTGAGAAATCAAACTGCAATTTCCAGATCTGCTATATTCTTTTTAGAACATTGAACTGAGCAAATCAGGGAACACTGGAGTCAGTGGTATAGTGCTGTGGAGCTTCGACTTCCACCTTTATGACAGTAACAATAAATTAGAATTAACTGCAACACATCCCAGCTGCATTCACTGTAGTGACACAAGTGACTTGAAAGCAAGCAGGTTACTGGGAAAGGCAGTAAAGCAACAGTCTATTTACAACACATTTTGCACATATATCAAACATAAAAATCATAAAAAACACTGCATGTTTATTGCATCTAGGAAAAATATCCTCATTTGAAAGATAAAACTGTGCTTTCTTTCCTTCTTGCTACTTATTAGAAATAAATCTTTGATTTTTGACGACTTTTTTATACTCTTTCATGTGTTTTGTTTTCTTTCTGATAGAATTAAAAAGCACTGTAGAGTTCCCAAGAAAACCTGTTTCCTTTATGAAAACAGTTCACACAAACTACAGACTTTGCAAAGACTTGTGCAGACTTGTTTATGCATGATCTGGTAACTGGAGTTTTTGGACCCCACGCACCTATTCACACTGAAAACGAACCTAAAAAACTTCTGCCCAGCTACCTTCCCGTAACACAAGACAGTCTTGCTGTCCCTTGTTAATGCTTCACTGAACTAATTAAAGTATAGAAGTTACCTTGCATAGTGTAACCCTGCACCCATTCACAAGGATTGCAACAACATAGTGAAAAGCACAGGCCAAGGGGGAAGAGCTCCTAAGGCAATGCACTTTTTTTGCCGTTCCCCTCAACATCCGTGAAAAAATGCTTTTTTGTTCATCTCAGGCAAACAACCTTGTGCAAAATTAATTTCATTATTTATTACGAGCTATTTGATCTACTCCAGTGACAGCAGACAGAAGTGGAGGTGTCACCAAATTTCAAGGCAACCACAACATGTAGGTGCTTCTATTCTTGCTACTGAAAATACATTGAATTGACACAGTTCTTGCTCTAATGTCAGCTGAGAAATTTCAATTGCTATGATAGGAAAGGCTATTAATTACCTACACCAACTTTCTAGAATTGTCTAAACAATGCTATTTATTAAATATCCTCAGAATTTAGGAAGAATAAGAGATGAACTTGCTGTGACTTGCTGGTCATAACATACTGCATTCCTCAAAATGTACTGTGAATCACAACAAGCCAGAAAAGACAAGACATGAATAGAAGATAGATTGCCTGCAAGACATGAAAATTATTTTACCCAGATTAGTAACTTCTTTAAATAAGAATCAGATCTTGAAATTGCTAAAGCATATTCCTAATGTCTGCAGATATACTTGCACGGGTACACTCAGCACCAGTGAAAGAATTCTGTGCATAGCAGCCTTGGTATTTTTAGATTCTTTTGTGCAAATAGACTTGATTCATCAAAGCAAACAAATGATAAGGGAAATAGCCAATAAAATTTATAATTCAGTAAAAATTATTTTGTCTCCAGTATTTTATGCAAAATCTATATTCTTTGAGAAAACTGAACAAGAGCTACTGCATTGATTCCAAATAGGAAACTCCAGAGAGCCTCATGGATATTTTAACAAAGTCTAGAAGCCATCTGTACGTATTTCTACAATTTAAAAACCAATAGACAAATAGGTGCATATTGCTAAGACCCAAATTCTCCCCCTCTCTTTGAAAAGATCTCTTCCTTTTTTTTCCTGCTTCCCTTCCATGTTATCTGCTATGAATCCTGTAACTCTCCTGTAACTCGCCTGCAAGAATAATGCTGGCGCTGTACCTCACACATTAGCATGAGTTTATTTCAAACACCATAGAGAATGTTAGAAATAAATTTTCAAAATAAATTTGTGATAATTTCGAGTCTTCTTTATTTGCTCATGATACAGTAACATAACACTGCATGGCTATTTTCCTGTAACAGTACAAATAGGCTTTTCTCATTATTATAGCTTTATTGTGTCAGGAACTGTACAAACAAGAAAAACAACTCTTATTCCACAGAACTCATTCTTTTGTAGAAACTGGGTATGATACATTTTTGTCAGATAAAGGAAAGGACAATGAAAACAACACACAATTCATAAAACAACTGGAAACTCAGCCCATCATGTTCCAAAACAATCAAATGGCAGTGCTTTACAGGAAGCAAAGCAGACAGGTAGGGTTGAAGAAAGCACTGTATGATGACTTTGTGTTTTCTAGGGACAGAACTACTGAGGTGATGGGAAGCACAAAGGAAAGAATGGTTAGGCTTGAGTAACGTTTTAAGTAATAAAGCTATCAGTACTAAAGAAACACAGCAGAACAACAGGAGAGAAAAACCAAGTGAAACAGAACTCTGACATACAGCTATCCTGTGCTAACAACTATCTCCTCATTGTGCTTCACCTTCCGTCTCTCCCCCAAGTAACTGAGAAAAAAGTACAAAATTCTAAGCACCAAAGGGAAAGGCTTGTCCCTTTCATGAAACATTTGGAAAGCCTGAGTTACATTGATTGTCCTGGAGGTGGTAAACAGAGACAAGAGAGATTATGTGAAAACACTTCCAATAAAATAACTGCAAGATAAGGACAGTTAACATTACCACCTTTATATGCACTGGAAACACGTGCACTTCTGACAGTCAGAATACTATTTCTCATATTGCACAGGACTCTAGGGTACTACAGCCTCTTGCCATGGGGGTTCCCAGTAGTGAGAAAAGAAAAACACAATCTTCTACTATCAGGGACTACAAACGTGAGTGTTGGATAGTACTATGTCTCCACAACTGCAAAATAAAAAGAAATAAAATCCTTTCTGTAGAGCTGGATAAGCATTTGACTAGACAGACAGTTTAGACAGCTTCAGTTCAGCAGAGTACAGCCCAACCTCAAGGCAGCCATAGTACACATAACATTGGTTGAAGAGAACACAATGGAGTCTGTTTCAAAACACTTAAGTATGTAATTTCCCACTATTAAATTGCATCCATGAGACTCACAAATTATCCCTGAAAAACTTTAAATGTGTTAAAGTACACACACAAGTAATTTGCTATACGGATTCTGGTTTTGGCTTTTTACATAGCAAGTATTTGTCACAGAAACTAAAGGATCACAATTACTAACAGATGCCATACTTTACAAATGAAGGCTTGTTTGTATGACCCTAAATGCACTTTCTGTGCCTACTCTCAGCAGTCGTTAAGATAAAGTCTTACATTTTATGGTCACAAAATCCCAGATTTTATTATATTACAGTAGCTCAAAGCATTCAAGAATCTTTCATTCTTTTATGTAACATGAAATCTGAACTACACCCATATTTCCTTCTTAAATATGCACAGATATTCTAATCTGTCTATCAACTACATCCATGCAGTCCTGAGCAGCAGAACCATAATTTCTATAAAAGTGCTTTGCAAGGAATTGGAAATATCTACAAAATTCACCGTAAATGTTTCTCTCAGAGTCAAATTAACTCAAACTGAGTGGTACATTGCACTCTGAACCACCATGTTTTAGATATAACTTCACTGCACTTCGAAAGAGTAAAGAGGTTTCCCTGGAAGTTAGGTAGTTGAAATAAGCATATTTACAGAGGTGTGAATTGGCCCACTCCCCCTCAATGTCACCAACCAAACGAAAAAGTCTATGGAGATGAATGACAAAGAAATAAGCTTCCTCCTTTCACTGAAACACAGCCATACTAGGAACCATACCGTCTCCCTCAGCTTCAACACAGCCAGCATGAGGCTGCCCATTTCTAATACTCCCCAGGCTCACCCACGTGCCCGTCCCACCAGCAGAACCAGGAAAGGGGGTTCAGAGAAACTTGCATGCTGGGAATGTGCACTGCGAAAACGAAAGAGCATCACACTGCAGTGCTCTGAAAAACCTTACCAAACCATCAGTTCCCCAGGGAGGGAAAAGCAGGCAGCTGTGAGTAAACATACACACACGCACACAGAGAGGCATGCTCTAGGTCAGACTTCCAATGACAAAAGCACAAACAGGAAGAGAGGGTTAAACACAGTAGGAGGAATGAACACCTTGGAGAAGAGAATGCCATCTAACAGGTATTTCCAAAACCCTTATCACCATATACCTTACATTCATATTTATAATTACCTTCCAGTATGCTATCTCTTCGCCTAGTACACCTCTCTTTGACATAAGCTCTTCTGAACTATGCTTTTCTTGATCAAAAAACACTCTCACGACTTGTTTACACAGGTCATTAAAAATTCCTAAGAGTATTTTAAACAACTTTTTCTTTCTGCAATCCAGCTTCTTTAAAAAACTTATTAAAATATATGGGATAATATATTAAAAAAAAATACTTTCTCTGTGGAAAACTCTGACAAGAATCATTCTGATTAACACCATATGACTGAAGGTCACATTAAATCCAGTTCATAATATCATCCTCCAAAAGCTGTTTTGATTAATTTGAGCATATTCGCTATTACCCAACAATGTAACTATCAATTCAAGATTTTCTTCCTGTAGATCACTCAGTTGTGCACATCTGCACCCTCCCCACAACTTCCAAATGCTCTGGACTATTTCTACATTTGGCACAACAGTAACAGCACTAAAAATCCAGTTAATAAAAATTTAAAGTAAAAACCTTATATTTATATATGTACCCCAAGATAATGGTTTCATGGTCGATTTGTTACTAAGTGTAACAGATTGTAACACACAATACAGTAATCCATGATAAAGAACATTCTACCTCTGCTTCCAAGAAAATCTTTCTGATCTGAAGAAACTCTAAGTGGCAGCAGCAGATCATCACTAAACCTCTTAAAGCACTGCATCCATTCACTTAAACACAGCTGACATATACAACAGACTGTTTCTAACGAGCAGATGAGAGGAAATCAGTTGGTAGCAACATCTCTAAAACAAGAATAGGAGCTGGAGTTTTAAATAAAGCAGAACAGATACTGCTCTGGAAGTAGCCTACTTCCATAACAAAAACTCGGCAACTGGGTATTTCCCAGAAGGATGCTGTTGGCATTTAAATAATTTAGGACGGCTCTTCATTCTCTATCTTCCCTCTGAGGGCAAGACTAATCTGCCTACACTGAGAACTGAGACTTCTCTGAAGACAAGTTCAGATCATTAAGTCATGCTCCTGTTGCCTCACATTCCTTTAATAAGCCAGTCTTTTCCCACACTGACTCTGCCTTAAATTACACCAAAGCAAGACTCCCCACTTCACTCACAGACAAGCAGTATCAGATCAGAAATGCGGAGTAACAAACTATGCAGGTACAACCATGAAAGAGTTACTTATTTTCTGTGCTTCAGCTTCTACCTTGCTCAGTATACTTAACAGGAATACCGTCAGTATTAGTCTACCTCAATAAATAAACCTCAGATAATGAAGAGCTTTTAGGAGACTATCCAAAGAATATATTAAAACAAAAATATTTATTGAAGGTTTGCTACCAACCATGCCACATCTTGGAGCACAATAAATTCAGAAGCAAATCAGGTTTATAGTATGCTTTTGGAGTAAGCCTATTTTTAAGAAGAAAGCCTAGTACCAGCAAGTCACCACTAGGTACATACATGCTCTTTTATGAAGAGAGATCACATATGAAGTTAACAGCCAACGAGGGAAAGAAACAACAGTCATTTGTTGGGACACTCAGTCAACCTGTGTATGACTGAAAAAAATGGTTTTTTGAAGAAAGGGATGAAGAATGTTTTTTTAAAGAGTTAAGTGAAAAATACATTACTTTTTTATGTTAATTACTTACCAAATTTGATAGGCAGTTGTATTCTTTTTGATGTAGCTTCTTTTCAATGCACAAGAAAAGCACTGTTACACTTTTGCATTGATGAAAGCAGATTACATCCCTTACAATTCCTTACCCGTAACTTTGCCTAATGGATAATAATAGTTCAAGGGCACAATAATAATAGCTTAAGCCACAGTTTAAGGGCATTGGCTTTGCTGTGTGTTGGCTCTTTGAGAAATGAAAAGGGTATCTCTAGAAGATGTTAAGTCCTGAGAAAGAAATATAAAGGAAGCCTGGAATATTTCATTGTACCAGAGTTTTCCATTCCTCATCTGCTATTGATGGTAGATACATACACAGCTTTCTAAGATTACTGAGAATTTTCAAGTTGATAGAGATTGCAAAACTGAAGAGAAAGGCTTATATGTGATAAAGCAGATATTGTGAAGACATCATACCTGCAAATTCTTACACTGTTTATACTTCACACTGATGGTTATCCGCTTGCCTATTTACTTCCTTCTCCTTTCTGGATCATCTGCAGAAGTACCCAGAGGCTCAGTACTGACATTACATGGCAACTTTTAGATGGAATCTGCCATTATCAGTTGGGGCACCAAGACAATGTGATTTCTCAAGACCTGTGTATTCATCTGAAGCATTTAGCTGGTTCAGTCCCCAGAAGGTAACTTGTTAGACTTGCTGTGGCTAAAGGCAGCCACACAGATGGCAATTCTGTCGGCCTTTGTCCTCACCACTGTATAGTTGTCACAAATGAGTGTTTTGGGTTTTTTTTTAAATAGTCATTGATCATGCTACAACAGGTGATACTTTATTCTGCTTCTAAAAGGTTCTAAGGCTCCAACAGCTATAGCTTTCCTTTTTAGGAAATGTAGCTGGAAGAGGAAAAGAGGTATATTAGGCTTCAATGCATTAATTCAGCTGTAAAATAAAGGGTAAAAAATACTTTCATTTTACATACATTTCACTCTATTAAAAGCCAACCTGATAACAAAATTCAGCACTTGCTCCTACAGTCTTTTTAAATGGAGGCACTGAATTTTAAAATAGCAAAAGATGTGACACAGCATGGTGACAAGTACAAGATCAATGTCAGACATAATGCCTACATATTCATATTCCTATTTATCTGCCTTTATATAATGAAGTATATTGCTAATTTAAGTACATATCCTTCCTGTTTAAGAGCAGATTTCCAGATACAGGGAGAAAAGCACTCCCAGGAAAATGGAACCCCATAAAGTGCAAACCAAACTGATTACCTGTCTAAATAAATTAAAATATCATCAAGGCACTTCAGAAAAACACCGAAGTACAATGTATTTCAGTACAGGCATGAAGGAGTTGTTTAGTAAGAATCTAACACCATGATCTTTACGTTCATAGCAGTAATTTATACATCACATTCAACAATTTAAATTTAAAGCTACTTCAGACCTCTTTCTCATTACAGAAACTCATCTCCTTCAAAAAAAATTTTTTTGGATGTGATCATTTTAGTTGAGCAACACACAAGCCTGAGAAATGGCATGTTTATTTCAAATTAGGTGCTTTGAGTACTTTATCGGCTCCCAAATGCACAGTATGGTCAGTAAAACCTCAGATTAAAATTTTAAATTCAGCTATATTTTAATCATCACTCATTTCTGAAAGTTTTTACATTTTATGCTGAATTCCTTCACAACCAACACTTTAAACTGCTATCTCAGACTTCAGATCCACCTCCTTCGTAAAGCTTCAAAATACAGATAGTTTTGGAACACTGGCGAACCAAAGTTAAACACAGACCTATTCACTTAATCCTCACATACATATTCCGGGCTTCCATGCTTCTACTTAACATTTTAAGACTGATGTACAGTTGAATATTTCAAGATATTAATTCAAAAAAAGTCACTATCAAGCACTAATAAAACATTCTGTTAGTTAGGAGTGTGACCCAGCCATGGCCTTAACTTTATTCTCTGGGCAGATCTGACTTGAAGGATGTTATTGTGTAGGACAGTTGCGCTGTTCCTCCTAATCTGCAGCTAGAAAACAGGATCTCTTATTCCAGGAAAACTCCTCATGGACCCTCGAAGTACCTTCATTGGGTTTGCATGGCCAGGTTTTGGTAGCAGAGAGTTTATAGGAGTGGCTTTCTGGAGAAGCTGCTGGAAGCTTCCACTGTGTCCAGGAGAGCCAATGCCAGCCAGCTCCAAGAAAGATGCGCTGCTGGCCAAGGCTGAGCCCATCAGAAATGGTGGTAGAGTTTCAGTGATAACTTATTCAAGAAGAAAAAAAAAAAAAAAAGTTATTGTGCAGATGTAACTGCAGCCAGAGAAGAGCAGAGTGAGAGTATGTGAAAGGAACAATTTGAAGACATGAAGGCCAGTGGAGAAGGAAGGTGCTCCAGGCTCTGGAGCTGAGATTCCTCAGCAGACCATGGTGCAGCCAGCCCATGCAGTCCATGGAGGATCGCAGGGATGCAGAGATCCACCAGCACCTGTGGAGGAGGCCCACACCAGAGCAGGTGGATGTTGAGAGGAGGATTTGACACCATGGGAGGCCCACGTTGGAGCAGGCTCCTGGCAGGGATCTGCAACACCATGGAGAGAGAAGCTCATACTGGAGGTATCCTGCTAGGACTTGTGGCCCTGTGGGGATCCAGGCTGGAGCAGGCTGTTCTTTATGGACTACACCCCATGGAAGAATGGTCCATGATGCAGCAGTTCACAGAGAACTGTTTGCCCATGGGAAGGACTCACACTGGAGAAGTTCATAGAGAACTGTCTCTCATGCAAGCAACCTCACAATGGAGCAGGGGAAGGACTCCTCTCTGTGAGCAGTGGCAGGAATGAACTGTGATGAACTGACAGAACCCCCATTCCCTGTCTCCCTGTGCCACTGGCAGGCATGAGGTAGAGCTGAAAAAGAGGAAAGGTTGGAGGATGGTGTTTTAAGGTCTGTTTTGCTTCTCATTTTCCTGCCCCAAATTTGTTAAATTCAATTAATACCTCTAACTTGAGTCTGTTTGATCTATGACAGTATTTGGTGAGTGATCTCCCTCAAGGACCTTATCTCAACCCATTAACTCTTTGTTATACATTTTCTACCCTGTCCAGTTGCAGAAGGGAGTTAAAGGAGTGGCTTTGGTGGGTGCATGGTGTTCAGTCAGGGTCAGCCCACTACAGTGCCACACACAAGCCTTACAATTCCAGTTGACAGTGTGGAAAGTGGACTGTGCTCCTCACTAAAGCAAGAGGATACAGTTCTTTCCCCCAGGAAAATGTACTCATCTACAGTGTAAAGTCAGAAGTGTACTGTCCCACATTTCCACAACGGATGAAGAAAACCAGAAAGCTAGTATTGTGGACCTAAAAAGAGGTTAGCAGCATTAGCACTCACCTGTGGTATACTGGATTGTCATTTCCATGAGAACTGTGATACCACTGAGGCTTTGTTACAGTGTGCACAGATGACAGACACAACAGATAATTTAAAATCTGGAACTGAAGTGAGACAAACTAGACAACACCTAGGCAACAGGCACTGGAAACAGCATTAGCCAGATCAGCAACAATAGGGAGGTAGGTCATTAGTAACCAGACTATAAACAAGCAGCTCCCAGGCACATCCTGCAGTAAAGCTGCTGGAGTGCAGAAATGCCAAATGCCAGGATCAGCCAGAAAAGGGATCACAAAAAAGAATGCTTAAAAATATTGACAAAAGCCATTCACTGAATTACAAAATGTTCAAAGATCTCTACTTGTTTATTCACTTATTTGCTAAAGTGCAGGCCAAATGCGGGAATCCAATATTCCTGAAACACTCCTCTGCCCGAGAATACTTGGAAGGCCAGAGATCAAGACCTCAAGCAATTTCCAAGCCCTTTCTGCGTTCAACCCCTTTTTTTTTTGCCTGCCCAAAAGAGTAACCTCTTAGACTGATTAGATGCTCACTCAGCCTCCCTAACACCCTCAAAATAAAAGGCTGGTTCCTTTCCTCCCTCCTATTTGCCCAATCTCTTAAAAAAGAGCTATTCTTGCAGATATCTTGGCCTCCTATTGCACTCTGAAGAACAGTTCTGCCATCTTTAGCTCTGAATGTGCCTTAACAAGACACCCCAAACTTTCCTTCCCTTGCCATCCCAGCTCTCCTGTCTTCATGAATCTCTCCAACCACAGACACCAGCTGAACTTTAGCCATGGAACTGACTGCTCCTTCAGTATCTTTAGATAGGAAACATGACAAATGGGAGGTGCCCTGACAAGGGACTATTTCTACTAATTATACAATCACCCAAATCCATCCCTGTCAGTGCTTCCAGCTGCAAGTTGCTGTGATCAAGAGTCATATGTCTGGTGTCATTCATCTTCCTGACTTAAGAGCAGACATGTCTCTCAGATTATTTTAACTGATGTTTAGATCATGAGAAGGACATATGTTCTTTCTTCATACTTTTAAAAAATTACAAATTGGAAAATATGAAATATGTATTCTCTCAAGTCCAGTTACAAATATTTTTGTGTGGTTAAAAGCCTATTTTGAGTTAAATCCCTGTACAGTCTCCTTGAGCACTTCTTTAGAAGACAGCAAATGGAGAAATGTAATTCTTCAGTAATATGAAGAGCAGGCTGAAGTAAATACAACAATATTATAAACAAAAAAGCACCTTAATTAGGACTCTAAAATGAATCTCTGTTCGAAAATTACTCTGTTGAACTCTACATGCAGGAAATAAAGAAAGGGAAGGTTAAAGTCTCCACTTAAATCTATGTGATAAGAGAAGCACATATGTATGGATTTGTTTACTGCATGTGATTTATTCATTATCTCAGTCCCAGTTACTACAATATCCCTAACAGAAGCTTTTATTTGAGATACTCCATACAATTTCATAGAAAGAAAACACCCTACCAGGGTATACTAATTCACTGGATTATAATATCCTTTGTGAAGCACAGAAAAAAAGGCATTAAGTAAAGTCTTATCAAAATTCATATTCAGCTAAAATCTAGAAGCCAGAGCACATGAATGTAAGTGTGTACCTTCCCACTACAAGGCACATCAAACAAGACTTTATTTTTCTGTTCTAAACTGCTTACCTTCAGTTATTGAAAACTTCTTTCTAAAGGAACAGCTCCTTAAATTAGTAGGATTATTAATTTTTTAAGATATATAATTGACTAGAACAAATTTATTTCTAGTAATACCAGATACAAATTAGAAGAAAATCTTATTTTTTCCACATAATAACTATTCTCACAATCCTTCTGTACTTACAGAGGGACTTATCTATGATATCTCCCAATAGGTCATTTGAAGCTGGAGTAATAAAGTTACAGGACCCTCTAGCAGACTAATATGCTCTTAACTGTTAAATACAAGCAACTTCCTTACAGACTTCCACCACATGCCAAAGCGTGCTCACACAGCTTGTTAGAGAATCACTCTACTGTTTTATGGCTACAACTGACTGTGAATATCTGCTCTAGTTACCCACAGTCAGTCCCAGGAAAACATCTCCAAGGTTAAGCACAGGGTAGTCATGAATTACAGATAATCAGTTGGGTGAAACATGCAGTTCCCATTCCAGTATATAGTTCAAATGTACTTTCTAGTCACAGAGAAATACAACCAGTTCACTTTCATTGCTTTGCGGAATTTATAATTTACTAAGTGTGAGCACGTTGACCTTTCTCAACAACAAAAAATTCCACAACCAAATAAATGCATCTGGGAAAGTCCTATAAGTAATAAAACTCATAAGATGCTTAAGTGAGAGACCACCTCAACTCAAGGTACTAAACCAAACAGTTTTGTGTGACTCCCTTTCCCCCTTCAAAACATGCTCGACTTTAAGCTTTCTTAAATTTGGGGAGGTTGTTATTTTTCTTTGCTAACTTCCCGACTAGTTCCAAAAAGTTGCTCCTCACAAAATATCTGAGAAAGATATACAGAAATTCCCCCATAACCTAAAATTGTGTCAAATACAATAGCAGAGGGGGAAAAAAAAATGTCTTGTACATAGCTATTTAAATATGTTAGCCTTGATAAGAAGACACCACCACAATGTACCAAAAGTTACAGTATATCCAAATTTAAAGTATCTGTTCAGAGAAACAAGTCCAAACCACAACTTAGATTAGGGCTTTTTTGAAGTGTTGGTGCGGATGTGTCAATTATGCTGGATTTAGTAGTTTTAACTTAGATACTCACAAGAATCAATAACACATATTTCAAAGCAAATGTAATGCTTTGCATGATGAATCACCAGTGAAGTAACAACTGCAGCAAAAAAATCAAGTGTAGGAAACAAAAAAAAAAAGAACATAGAACAACACAATTCTTCTTCAGAGTATGCTATCATACAGCCTGCTATAAAGCACTCTGAGCATTTATTTCCACTGAGGGGATAAACACAGGAACTCAAATCTACAACCAAATTTTTTAGTATCCAATGCACTAGTACCCAGTATTTTCTTAAAACCATATAAACTATGGAGGCTCAGTTTTACCAACCAACAGACACCTCAAGTAATAACTGGTACTGCAAAAACGCCACAGCAAGTAATTCTAAAATGCATACAAGCTACAACCATCCCAGGCTGTCAACAAATCACACTCTCTCAATTACTGCCCAGCTAGATATCTCAGCTGTTCCAGTATTTTAACATAATCATTAACTATCTGGGACAGTATAAATGGAAGACTAAAACTAGAAAATGCAGAGACATCTAAGAAAGCAAAACCACACTATTTACACAGTACAAACAGTACTCATGAATTTTTAAAAACCCGTAAGGAAATTAGTGAATTATACTTAATAAGCATGGAAATAATGTCTACACCTTGGGAAACTGGAAGCATCTTGTAAAAGGTACATAATGTGTGAAGGAATGTACCTAGCACACTAAGTGAACAAAGTTTAAAAATCTGAGATCTGCTAACAAACCACAAGACTGATAATAATTGTAAGTTTTAGCCAGACCTGTTACAAAACAAGTATTTAGCGCTTAGCTGAAAATAATACTGATACAATTTCAATCTATTTGATTTTAAAACAGGACTGACCAAAGTAAAAGAATCAGATTCACCTGTAGGGTCCTTCCAACACTAACGCAGTAGAACTTCTCTCCTAGCAATGACAGAACAGATGAAAAAGCCATGTAATTACATGCTTTGCTTTGATGACAGGAATGGAGTCAGATGGCTTCTGTCATGATTTTGGTTACAAGAACACCTCTGCTCTTTCTCTGGCTGACAGTATTCTCATTTTGTGCATAATAACAATCACAGCAACTACCTTATATTAAATTTTCAAACTTTTTGCTATAAGGTTGTTTAGGATATGGGGTTTTTTTCTCCTCCTCTCAAATGAATGTTGCTTTAAATACTATCCACATGACCTCACAGACATTTTGACTATAGATGCAATATTGACTCTGAACAGTCAGTTGAATATGTACATACTTGGACAAGTTGGCATTCGATTAAATTATTAGACAACATAAATTTCTACAGTGTTAAAATTGGGACATGTTCTCTTAAAGGACTATGAAACTGTTCTAACAAATGAAATGCAGTGGCTTTGCCAATAGTACGATTTACAGCTTAGCAAAATATGTCTGTTCAGTATATCACAAAATATCACTTACAACTGACATTCAAGAGTTTAAGATACAATAATTTATTAAGTTAAGCGATTCCTTTAGGACAGTCTGTTCTGGCTTTAGAGTTCAGCTTCTTTAGAAAATTGAATAAACTGGCTGGCAGACTATTTGCTTACATGATTCAGGATATTATTTCAAACAAGGTGAATGAACCCAAAGAACCTTTTATTCTTCCTCATCTCATGTCAGCAAACTGACACACAAGTTCGGGTCCTGACAACTGAACTTTTATGACAATTTTACTTGTTTTCCCTTACAACCAAATGAAGAATGAGTTATATATACAGTATTGTTATAATTTCAAGTAACATCTATATTACAGGAACCTGGAATGGTTCTAATCCAAAATTAAATGTTTTAAGGCTTATATAAGTGTACTATGTTTTTCTTTAAGAGGACAAAATACTATCAGTAGCACTGCGGTCTCAGTAGTTTAACATAAAACACTGCTTCAGTCACAATTTTGGAGAATAATCCTTTTCTGATCCTCACTAATAACTCACTTATTAGTGCTTCCAAGGGCACTCACGAAACCAAAAAACAACCTAGAGATAAGGATAATTAAGACTGGCCTCTGCTGCTGCCATTTCTACCTTGGAACTCTTTTATTGTCCCTGTCCTACTACTATAAATACTTTTCTTTGACACACATTTACATCTAGAAGTCAGAAGCAGGGAGACCGATCTGCTGTACCACTGCACTGACTGCTACCAACTGTACAAAACTTTATAGAAATTGCCTGTAGTCTTCTGCTCAGTGTGACAGAAATTCAAATCAATATAGAATATAGAATATAGAATGTCTTAACTACATATACATAAATTCGAATTTTCAGTCATAACTCAGCCTCTGCTCTGAAAATCAATCCTTCACAAGCTGGTCCTGAAAGTGCTCCATCACAGTACCAATTAGATATAAACCATCATCTTGTCAAGAGTTAAATAAAAATCAAACAAAATGGTAACATTAGAAACTCAGTTCTCTAACCTAGGCTCATGCTTTAGCAAAAAAAGAAATAAGATTAGCATCCCTGGAGGTCCTTTAAACATATACAGATATGTGTCATTCAGGGTTCCATGATGGATTTGGAAGTGCTGGACTTGCAGTTGGACTCTTATGATCTTGAAGGTCTTTTCTAACCTACGTGATTCTATGATTCCAAGATTTACTTTATTTCCAGCTGATAAATCACAGAACTCTGATTTGAAAAACATTTCCCTCAAGAACAGGACTGATTTCTCAAATGACATTTCTCCCCAAAAAGAATTACTTGCATAACATATGGTTCTGTTTTAAACTCAGATAACTGTTATGGCCTTTGAGATAAGCAGAAACGTCTCAGTATTTGTCCCAGTAAAAGCTAGGCCAGGATTATACAGAGACACATAAAACCAATTACTTCTTGGATATAAAACTCTCAAGCCAACTGGAAGGCTGGAAATATTAAACCAAAAAATGCCGCTGCCCAATGCCCTACCAAGCCATAATTCTTCTTAGTTGGCGCTATTCAAATATTTCACTCATCAGTATTCCTCCTTCTCAAATTTTTATAATTATAGTCATCATCAGAAAGAAGGTTTCAAAAATTCACCAACTACAGGGAAACAGTGAAACATTCTCTGGAGAGCGCAATGCCCACATAACAACCTTAGTGAATTTAGTATTTTGATTAGCAGAAAATTCTAGACATTTTAGCTGTGCGACTGCATAATGGAAGAGAACTGAAGTGATGCACCACCATTGCTTTTCCAAGCATGCATTTAGCTTGGGTACTGCCTACTGCATTCAAAGCCTTACCATAATGATATCTGCAAGGCTCTGCTCACGATCAACATTACAGTCCAGAGCTATGCTGACAGCAGTGTCTTGATCAAATTCATGTCAATACTAAATCAGTTTAGTTCGGAAGAGCAAAAAGCAGTTGTACAGGAAGGTAAAAAGCTTTAATAGGACAGAGTTTCCAGTCTCACTTTCTTCTCCCAAAATAAATAAATGGGAGAAATCAAAGTGAAAGCTAGAGAAAGGCCTATGCTACACAGTAAATGCTTGCTTTTGTTTTGGATACTGAAGCCTGGGGAGGATAAAGTTCCTCTCCTTTGAGCAGTGAAACTGGTCAGAACCTCAGATATTTTTAACAAAAACTGCTAAAAGAAACTAATTTCTTACAAGGATAAAGTGACACTGATCAAAATTTCTTTGCTGATCAAAATCAGAAGCACTTTCTCCTTCCTGGCAGTGGCACTAACAGATGTTAGTGTGTTTCTTAGCAAGGCAGAAGAAACTTATGAAGCCTTCTGGGCCGAACTTTCAAAAGTCTTGATTAAAGGTCTATAAAAAATGTTATTCCGAAAGAATTTAACTTGGTTGGGTTTTCTCTAAACAAAGATTATTCTTGTGATTTAAGCTTTTGTAAGGGAAATGCTGACAGTAACACCTAAGTTACAGTATCACAATTCAAAACACTTTACTTCGGTCAGGCTGAGAAGGAATACCACAATTATAATTTTGACTTTTAATTTCAATTCTGTGATGAGTATAATAAAACCAGCACAATGAGTTTGTTAAAAAAGAACTTTTCACAGAAATTATTTTTTTTAAGAACATTACGTACGAAAACAGAAGAACAGCTTGATATATCCACACTTGATACTTTCGCTACCACTTCCGGCTCCACCATGATCTAACTTCTTTTCAGCTGGGCTTGTAGTTTACCTTTTGACATGAAACTCTTTTGCTTTACTTAATACGCATTTAAAAGACTGGTCAGTACCCCACTCTGTTCACGCAAATACACCTGTTCAAAAATTAAACTTTACCAGTGTAACAATTTGGTTACAGATACTGGCAGAGTTGCAGCCCTGAGAAGCCTTCCTTACTTTTCTATTCATGTAAATATGAAACTGGAAATGGTCCTACAAGTTTATGTAGTACACCTACATTTTTAGAATTTGGACTGATTGTTGTGGCACAGGCATGTGCTGGACAAAACACTTTGCAAAGGCAAATCTGAAATATCTTGATGTTCCGGACACAAGCCTGCTTTTTTAACAGAAAAAGACATTCCAATTACTTATGTTCAATCACGTGTTTAGAGCAAAGGCATCTACTTCAGAAACTACTAAAGCAGGGCCCCTGTCGCTGTCCTCCTCAGGGCAAGGCACATGCCCAGCTCTGTGCCAAAGGCTGCTTCTCCTGCTTGAGGCCCATGGACTATGCTCGACTTCATAAAACAAACACAACTCCCTGAGAAAACATGAGATGACCGTCTTCGTCAAGCATCTGTGTTTTCATCTGTCATCTGGGCCACCTTTGTACTGTAAAAAACAACCTCAGTACATTTACATAAATATTTTTCACTAGCAGTTCTGTTTAAAGATGGGTTTATACGCAGGGATGAAATCCTATTCGGGTATGAACTGCAGATAGGCTGAGCAGAAGCAAAGGTCCCTGGAAGGTCTTCCAGGCCTGTGCTGATGTGTCACAAACTCAGCGCCAGTGCCAGCCCCCGACCCCGCGGCCCGGACGGGCCGCCCTGCCCCCGACACCAGGCCTCGTTCGTCCTGGCCGGACGTGGAACATCTCCCAAGCATCCATCCCTATTATCCACACCGACTACTCGTGACTCAGAGGATTTGGGGCTGGCTTGTTTGTGCGGCCCCGCGCCAACTCCGGAGTTCCCGGCAACGCACATCTGCGGGAGAGCAAGCCCAGGGCAGCTGGGCCAAATCCCAGAATCCCGGCCCCAGCTCTAAGGACTTCCCAGAGATTTCCGTCCACCCCCACAAATAATAAATAACTAAATAAATAAACAAACAGCACACTAAAACACCCAAACAAAACAAAACAAACAAAAAACCCCGGAGCGAATTCTGGAGCAGTCGAGCTCGAAGAGGGAGACGGGGCTGGGGACAGAGAAGTCCGGGGACACCAGCCGGGCTGGCGGCGGTCCTGGGAGGCTGCAGGGACCCCGCCGAGGCCGGCCGGGAGAAAGGCCGCTTTGTTCCCCCTCCCCCGCGGCCGCCTCCCGGCCCGCGAGACGGAGGCGGACGGGCGGCGTCACCGCCCGGTACCTACCGCAGCAGGAGACGACGAGGAGCAGGAGTTGCGCTGACCTCCAAGCCGGGGAGCCCTCTGCGCTCCCCCAAGGGGCCATAACACCCGCCCGCGGGGAGGCGGCGCGGAGCCGGAGCTGCCACCGCCGAGCCCCCGACACGGAGCCGGAGCTGCCGCCGCCGCAGGAGGGGCCGGCGGCGCCTCGTCCCCTCGCCCGCCGGAGCCGCCGCCTCGGGGAGCGCTAGCGGCCCGCACGCCTCGGCCGCCCGTCCGCCCGCAGAGCCATGAGCCGCCACCGCCGCCGGCCTCGGCCTCCCTCCCCGCGCGCCGCTTCCTCCTCCCGGCTGCGCCCCGCCGCGGCTGCGCACTGCCGCCACGAGCGCATGGAGCCGCTCCCGGCAGCCGCGGGCCGGGCGGCGAGCGGGGCGGAGCGCCGCGGCGGCCCCCAGACGGCGGGGGCGGGCCCGGGCCGCCGCGTTCGGCTCGGCGCAGCACCGCCCTGCCGCCTCCTCCGGCTCCTCCTTCGTCACCTCCTCCCTCACCTCCCCTCCCACTCCGCCGCGGCCGCCGGGTTTTGGCCCGCCCCGTCCCACAGAGGCGGCCGCCGCCACCCGTGGAGGCTGGGGCCGCGTGCGGAGGAGGGAGGGTGACTGTGCCGGCGGCTGAGCCGCCCAGGGCCCCGGCCCACACGGGATAATCCAGTGGGAGCTCGAGTGCCCTGGCTCTCTGCCCTGAGTAAAACTGCCTGAAACCAAACCCAGTCTGTGAAGCACAGGGGTACTGTGGCAGCTGACGGCTGCTGTGCTTCTGACCTCTGAATATGCGTTTTAACAGTGAGACCGAAAAATTACCCTGGCACACAAAAAAGCGCAACTGCCGTAGGTTCAAAATTATGGACCACAGAGAAATTCTTTGTGACACTTCCGGTTCGATTACGTTTGCTTGTTTTCCTGCTGCAGTTATCTGTTGTCAAAAGCAAGTGGGATTCACAGTGCAATTTTTATATTTAGTTTTAATTTTGCAGTGCCTGTGGCAGACCATGAGAAGTGTTTATTGACCCTGTTCGACTAGAAGTATTTCTTTGGAATAACAAAGTATTGCAATTCTCGAGAAAAGCTAAAGTTAACTTATGTTGATAAGGTTGTATAGCTACATCTTGGTGTTGAGTCAGACCAGAGTTCTTGCTAAACAAATGGTCATTGCAATAGGGAGTGCTCTGTGCTATTTTATTCTCATTGATCTCATTTTTTCACAGAATCATTAAACCATTTTGGTTGGAAAACACCCTTAAAATCATTGAGTCCAACTGTAAATATAGCATTGCTAAGTCCACTACTAAACCATGTCTCCACATGCCACACCTACATATCCCTTAAATACTTCCAGGAATGGTGAGTCAACCACTTGCCTGTCCTAATGCTTTGACAACCCTTTCTGTGAAGAAATATGTCCTAACTTTTCCTGTCGTAACTTGATATCACTTCCTTTCATATATTATTCTTTGATTTCTTCTGCATTTGTATGCAAATCCCATCTATTTGAGGAGGAAGAGAAATATATTGGGAGGATGTCTTATTTGACAGGGAGAAGATGTTTATTTAAGGGTGAGCATCAGGATGAAGATTCAGCATTAATAATTGTCATACAAGAGGAAGATAAACTAGCCACGTGTGAATGCTTTCCAACTCCGGGAAGCTGTGGTCCAGAAACACCCTGAGATGGCATCACTGAGTTTAACAGTGTTCACTAGATTGGTCTTCAGTACATTTTTCCAATCACAGTTTGAGCCTATGAGTGTTCATGCCTCCAAAGCCAGGAGTTTGCATACAAAATTACTATTTCATGGAAGAAGAATACACAGCCTATAGGTTTATACAAATAAGAGCATTCACAGCAGCTTGGCCAACAACCTTTTATGTTTTTTCCTACTCATAAGTCTAACAAACTACTTCAGTGAAAGCTCCGGTGGCCTTTTTTCACGCACTCAACCCCATTCCTTTTTTTATTTTTAATTATTAACAATGGGGCACTGAAGGAATGCTCAGGAAGCCTGGTCTATAGCTACGGAGAGAGGCATTACTGCATTTATGAACAGACATCACACAAAGCCTATGAACACACAGGGACTTCTAACCCTCCCACAGTAATTACAGCTGTAACTGAGAGATGTGATACCATTCTCTTTCCACAGATTTTAGTTGCATAACGAAGAAGACAACACTAATTATCTTTTAAGATTACATGCAATTCCAAACAACTCGAATATCTGTGTTGGCAGAAGTACTTTCAACCTACTGCACAAACAAGTGGCTACTCTTTACCATGTACCCAGGCTGATTTTCACAACAGAAAGCAGAGCATCAATTACTGGCATCAGGGGCTTAATTCCATCATCCTTCTTAAAGATTCAGAGTGAAGAATGATATGAAAAAGAGTCTTGCCTCTGTACTAAATGAGCTTGGCAAACTTAAGGTGAGATATCAAAGTGATGATCTAAAGAAAAAAAACTGCAGGAGCCTGCATATGAGATGAGCTGGATCTTGTAAGTCCAGGGAAGAGAATGTGTTAGTAGGCCAGATAAAAACCCTCAGGACGTCAAGCAACATCTACTCACAAAGCACCCTTATCAAGTCCACCAGATCTATGAACTTCTTTCCTAGCCAAATTGCATGAGTAAAACCTCTTATTCATTTTTGGCATTTTTTCCTACTCCTTTTAGTCTCAGCTGAGAGCTTTCTTAATCTCTTTGATGTTTTAGAAGAATATCCTTACTCCTATGCCTGGAAAGTATGTTGTAAATCACAGTCATAACTTTATGTACATGAAATTCTAATCATGACTACATATTTTGTTTGGATTTTTTCTGTACTCTTATCTGAAGTTGACTAATACAAGTTTATTACTAGGAATAATTTTAAACTGGCACAGATGTTGACAGCACCTTTCTTTTGCAGTTGAAGGCAGGTGAAGATAAAACATCCTCAAAGCACACATGCTTCACCTTGAACCAAATCAAGATTGCTGTTACAGGCAGTTATTCTTCTGTCTGATGCTTTAGGTTGGCACATGAAGCTACTGAGACAGCTTCAGCAAGAATTATCAGGCACCTACTGACAATATCAGAAAAAAATATGATTATTTTTTTCCCCCTGTACTTTTCTTTGCAACATTATTATGTTTTTAATGATCAGTTGAGTATAGTCACTTCAATTTCACTTCACTTCACTTCATGCTAAATGCACTTCCTTTTTGCCATCCTTGAAATTCTTTTTTTTTTTTTTTTTTGCTTTTCCTCATCAGTTCTCCCAGTTCAGTCTATGGTGTTAGCAAATGCCACCCACAGATCTAACAGTAAAACTACTCCACATTTAATTCTTTTCTCTCTATTCCTGCTCTGACTGTGTGTAAAACCAGAGAAAATCTTACAGTATCTCTCTAATGCTGAGTCTGGCTGAAACCTCTCAAGACCATTTTAATACACAGTGAGAATGAGGACAATTTAAGATGTTGACTAGGTCTCAGCTAATAGAGTAATAATAGTCTTCCTTTACCAATCTCATTATTTTCTGTCCCGTAACTTCCTTTCACATGAGGTCATAAGAAATATTGCTATAATCAGTACCAGTATTTAACTTTTTGGTGAGTCCTCTACCACATCTGAATTTACTTGAACTGTTTTTTGCAGAAGTTTATCATGAGAGGGACAGAAATGGAATCCTAAATATTCTTACTAGTTTCTTAAAAAACAATTATTTATAAACAGTAAAGCATATAAAATAGGCAGCAGAGGAAGTGGAGTGGATTTCTCTTCTAGACTTATGTTTATTTTGCAGCACAACATATGAACACTGGGACAAAAGTTATTTGTGCCATCTATTCAGTCATTTATTTTTTCTAACAAACAGTTGCTTGCACAGCAGTTGTCTAAAGGGTGCTACTAAACTACATTTTCATACAACACTAATTTTAATTCCAGACAACAGCTACCTCAAATCTAGAGTGCCCTACATAACATCACTGCAAAATGATGAAAGACAGTAGAAGATGTTGTCATAAATGTCTGGATCAAGGCCATTGTGCTAAAAATATGTAGTATACATGAGAATCAGCTTACAGTGTGCTGGCATACATATTCATATTGCTCTTCCATGCTGGAGGAAACATATCAATTGTGTTAAGTAATCATTTATTTCCCTGGTATTTATTATTAGTATCATTGTGCAGTCTAGAGGTCAGTCAAGAGCAGGGCCCCATTTTGCTAAGGACTGTACAAACATAGGACACACTGTATATTTAGCAGTGAAAATAGTCCAAATATAGTTCAGCTAATGGCAAATAAAGTGTGCCTGGAGACAGTGCTGCATCCCTATAGCTTGCACCCACCCAAACTAATCTTGTAGGGCACATTAGTTTAAGCATTATTCTCCACTAGCTGCTTCTGGGATTAATGTTCATTTCTTCTAAACACTGCAGAGCAGTTTGAGCAAGTCACTGCTGTCTTTCCATGCTTTCTGGACTGAGGACCTATTTGTAGACAGTTTGTAAGCTCTTTGCCTAGAATCTAAAGTAACTGTATCCCACTCAGGAGAAAAGGATTTGTATACAAACAAGTTTTAAGAACTGTCTACAACATTTCTTACTTCAGTTAAAAGTACTTCATGTCCCTAATGTGATAGTACTTGGGGTTTTCTTTGCTAGTCGTCCAAATCTGGACTGTCTCTCTTACACCTATCAGCTATTATGCTTTAAATATTACAACTGGTTTGTGTTCAACTGAGTCTGCAGAACAAATCAGGAGTTGTAGTAATACGCTCTGTAGTTTTTCTGACAGTAATAGCACTTCTGTCATAGACTGCATGAATTGCAATTGCCTAATTTTGTAGTTTTAAACAATTCTGGAAATGTTGCCCAAGCTTATTCATTTATTGAAGTACATTGCTGCCCCTGAAAGGGCAATCAAACAGAAGTAACATTAATTTGGAATAAGCCACGTGGCAAAGTGTGACCTAATTCAGCCTGCAATTACACCACATAAGTTATTGCTTAGATAAGTACAACGTGGTAACACTACCAGTATTAAAACTGCCTTTGTTCATTCCTTACTGTTAAGTAAAGCAGCTTAACTCCTACTGTGGCAGTGTGGGCCTAGATAACATGCAAAGATCAACAACTGTGGTGATATCTTCATTATTCTGCCTGCTTCCTTAATGTCAGCCCCAGAAGTGGTTTAAGAACCATTATATTAGCATTATTTTACTACAAAATTTCCAGTGCATTAGATAAACAGCTGTGGTTATCTCAAGTGGTTGAATAGCATCAGAAGATAGGAGAAAATCAGAGTCTATAGATACATTATATCCTTGAAGACGATTTAGTCTTTCACTCCCATTGTTAGAGACCTAAGGCTGCTCTTCACAGCCATTCTCTTACCCTTGGACTTGTCTTCTCAGGACTGAAGAATCAGCTCTGCTTGTTGATACCTGGAAGAAACTTCTATTACTGAAATCTCTGTTTAATTTTTACATGTTATTGTATAAAAGATAAAAAAACCATAAGGAAGGCTTGAGTTTAAAGTCTAGTAAAAACAATGTCTTAATAACTGATGATATTTGCATAAAGTTTTCAAATATCTTTTAACTTTTTAAATTATCAATTATCTTCTTAATTTCAATTATCTTTTAACTCTTTTAATTATCCCATCACAGAAAGAGCACAACTGTTTAGCTGATTCATGGATAAATTTAAGAACTAAATTGTCATTTTAATTTTAGAGCAAGTCCAAAGACCAAAGGGGATGAAAAAGGCAAAAATCCTGAATATGTGAAAAAAAAAAAAAAAAGAAAAAAAAAAGAAAAAAAGCCAAGACAAAAGACTTCATGATTGCAAAGAAAACCAAAAAATCTCTTCAATACCAACAGAACATTTCATGAGCAGTTTTCAAAACCTAAGAGGCTAATTAGTTAGTGTGGAAAGAACTATTAAAAACCCAGAGTGGGTTTTTTTGTGTGGATTTTTTCATTTTCTAAATTAAATTTATTTTTTCTTACATACCATTTTTGAAGCAATTATCTTTTCAAGCTCCATGCTGACACTGGTAATATTCTTGATTTTTAATTAGGTTAAATTAGAACCTCCTTTATCTGGCCTGCACATACACATTATGTCTCCACTGGTCATTAAAGCAGAAACAGCACAAAGTCTGAAGTAGTGAACTACTTCTAAAGTACAGTAGTTTAAAATTTACTGAATTTATTAAAGTTTGAAGAAGCACAATAAGTTGTAGTTTTATAGCAGTAATCATGTTTTGCATGTTGATAGATCTGGAAGAAAAGGCAACAAGCATAATATGTTACTATTTTGCCCAAATAGATTTTTTAATCTTGTTGAGTGCAGCTAGTATTTAGTCATGGTTCCAGATCATCTGTTTCTACTGTGCATCCATAACATCCAAGTGGAAGACTTTGAGTCAGAGGGAAGGATCCCAGACACAGGAGTTCTCAGCAAAAGAAGGCTCTGGACCTGATAGGGTGAGTCCAGAGGATGACCATGAGGATGATCCAGGGCCTGGAGCACCTCTCCTATGAAGACAGGTTGACAGAACTAAGGTTGACAGAACTAAGCCTGGAAAAGAGAAGGGTCCGGGCAGACCTTAGAGCAACATTTCAGTAGCTAAAGGGGGCTTATAAAAAAGAGGGAGAGGGCCTTTTAGATAGGACAAGGAAGAGTTTATTTAAACTGAAAGAAGGCAGGTTTAGATTAGGTATTAAGAAAAACTTATTTACTGTGAAGATGGTGAGGCACTGGAACTGTTTTCCCAGAGAAGTTAGAGTTGTCCCATCCCTGGAAATGTTCAAGGCCAGAATGGATGGTGCTTTGAGCAACCTGATGGAAAGTATCGTTGCCCATGGCAGGGGCTTGGAACTTGATGATATTTCAAGTCCTTTCCATCCCAACCCAATTCTATGATGATTCAGGGACTTAATCCAGTATCCTTCCTTAGTGGATGCCAGAACTGATGTCTACATTTCTCCAGGACCATTTCTCCAGGACCAAGAATGAAGTGATTTGTTTTACTTACATGATGGCAGTTGAAATGATGCTGTTTTAAAATTCTTTTCATATTTTGTTTGGCTTAGCCATATCTAATGCCTTCTCTTTGATGTGATTTGTGATTTGGAGAAAACCATGGGGCCTAAACTTGTAGAGGTCATGATGAGCACTCTGTAGGATAACTGCTAACTTCAAAGAGAGGAACCCCTAGATGAGCCAGATGGTCAGAGTGGGATTACATTACTTCAGTTTTACTCATCCTTTCCATTGTTTCAACCAGTGGAAGCTATTCATCAAAGCTACAGTTTGGGTCTTAAGGCATGACTGAGCTGGATTTGGCAAGAGAAACTATCGTCTTAAATCCAAAAGCAATGGTATTAGGTTCATGAGAACCTAAGAGACCTATAGTAAAACCTTAAAATAAGCAATAGGATAGTCAGGGTTAAATGAGAGAGAGGGTGTTTTAAGAACTTCTCTCTAGATGTTAAATACTGATGGAGCAACGGACAGCTGCTGGCTTGAGCAAAAGCATTCCAAGGAGTACCACACTTTTCTGCCTAAACTTTTGAACATGACAGTTATTCTGTCAAAGGTCCAAATTTATAGCAGACACATACACACCTTTGTGTGTGTTTATGTATGTATTACATTAAAATACACTTTTACACCTTCTATTGTTACTTAGGTAATTTAATCTTAATAGAACCTATTTCAAAAAATCATAGTAGCCATTCTAGCTCTCACCGTCCCTTGCCCCAGATTACAGGGTTATTAAAAAATGTAAGGTCTCAATAAGACTTTGGATATGACTTGACTCATAAAACTTGGCAATGTAGTAAAGGTAAGACAAACCACGTGCTAATATGTTATGAGTGCCAGGGATTTAGGAAGCTCCAAATGTACCCAAGATGAACACAAACTTTTTAATTCTGAAGTGTGTACAAAATATGCACGTACATTAGAACTCAAAGAAAATTTAATTATGCAGTTTGTTTTCTATTACAAAGGTATTTTATAGACCATTTTAGTCTATTCTGACAAAACCACCTTTATTTGAAATTCCATACACAAATGTTTCCTTATTTGTAAAAGCAAATCTGCATTAAACCATTCATAAGACAGAGCAAGTGCATTTCAAGACTTTGTGCATATTCCTGAAGATGTACCTTAGTATATTCAAGTGATATAAATTGAAATAAAATGTCCTAAATTTAATAACTCAGTATTTTAATTGGACCTTGTGTAGAGTGATAGCCTGTAGTGAAGAAAGATGTATTACATTTTTGTTTCAGCATTTCCCATCTTATAACTAAAATACAAGAAAATGTGAAAGGAAGATTAAGACGCTCACATTCTGTCACCTATTCTTCAGAGAACATATCAACGGTACATTTTACATCTAGTCATTAGAATTACAGGAGTAAATTAAAGCCTGAGTGTCTAAATCCCATTTGCATCTTTCAATGCATCTCCCGTGAGTGACAGCGGGAAATTCACAGCAGAAGAGATGTCCTCATATTCCCTGTTTCCCTGTAGCTACACATATCAGTGGGCTGCAATTAGAATGATCATTTGGAGGAGCATTTAAATATACCAAAAATACATTTAGGACTAGACTCAGTTGTTTTACATTTTAGTTCTTCATTGTGCCAGGCAATTTGGCACTTCATTTCTCCCTTTTAGGCTTTAGTCTTGCCATGTTATGCTGCTTATTTATTGAAACGATTTTTTGAATATATTCCTGTTAGGCATGTAGAAGCCTTTGACACATTTCATGTGAGCAGTACCACAATAACACTGAAATTTTTCATGGCAATATTCAGAGACTTTTGAGTTAGAGGCTGTGTCATGAACTGCAGGAATTAGCATTATTCCTCAAAGTGAATGAAACACCACTAATATCAGATTAGCCTGAAATCACTCTTGGATCAAGCTTCAGATTTTCTGTTTGTGAAAAGTTCAAGCATTTGATGAAGTTTCATTTGTCTGCAAACAGACATCTGGCCTTTTTCTCCCCACTGGAAAAAAAGTGATAGTGGCTAATAGACAAAGGCTTTTGTTTGTTTGCTACAGAACAGCTGTTCCTAATCTACCTTGGACTCACACTGGCATTGCAGTATCAACGAGGATGTAAGCAGACAAACAAGAGGACAATGAGATCCTCAAGGGCAGATTTTCAACACCAGAAAACCCAGTAGTAGTGGATTCAGATGCAATTTGATGCAATATCAATGTAGTTCACTGCAGTCATTTATTACATTGCCCTTTAGCTCCAAATGTGTAGAATAGTTTACTACTGAGCCTGCATAATTGCACTGCTGGAGATATCTGGGACTCCTGGAAACGCTGGCAGCAGGGATCGTTTTCATGAGAACTAGCATGTGAGGGTCTTATAATTCAGAAAGATATTTTGTTATTTTTCACAGTTACTTTTTTATTCATGGTTGTCCAGGGCCAAAGCATAGATACAGGCTCTGTCAGCACTAAACCTTCTATCACTGTCCCTGATGACTGGCCTGCACTGAAAGCCAGCTAGCTGACATTGCTGAACCCATCTCTCATTTTACTCCCATGTGTGCCCTCCTCCTCCTCCTTATTCATCACAAATCTAGAGCTGGAAGGATAAAAATAGAGGGGGAGCCAGTATCTCCTCACACTTAATCTGTGTGTCCAGAGACAGTGTACACTCTGGCCATGCTGTTAATCTCTAAGTGCCCTAAACAGATACAGCTTTCTAGAGAAGATGCTGTAGACATTAAGGAGAAAATAAAACTCCCTTGGATGCTTCCTTGGAAGACTTCAACTTCCTAGCCTGAATCTGGGTATCAAGTGCAGGAACAAATCCTGGCAATTTCTTCCTGTAGGAGTAGATAAAATCTGATGAAAGAGGGACAGAACTTCAAAACGTTATTCAGAAATCTGAGGCATCAAGAAATCTATTAAGACAACCTCCCACTGAGCTGCTGTTGGGCTGTTTGCAGGCAACATTCTGGTATTTCCTGACCAGGCTCAGTACAGACATGGTGCTTGTTTCTCTAAGGACTGAAGTGTTCTTGACAAAGGGATGGTCACTGAAAGTTCCACATATTGCTGCAAATTTTCTATAGGCTCCTAGTTACTCATTTCTTGCTCTTCTAACTAGTAGTGCAGAGAAGTGGAACTTTAATATTTCAGTTTGCTGAGTCCTCCAGCTGCCCATTAAACAGACCTAGAATAAAGTATCACTTTCAGTACAGACAGTTCTGCATAGGATAATCCAGCCTACCTGTAACATAGCTCTGTGACAACTTGTGACATTTAGGCTTTGTCAGAAAAGAAAAAAAAAAAGGAATACCAAGAGTAATAGAAGATTGGAGTGCTGCAGACAGGACATCCATGGAAGCTGGCACAAACTGGCACTAAATCAAGAGATAACCTCTTGACTCTGCTTCAGTTATCTTCACTGACCTTGTCAAAAAACAAGATTTTTCTGCATCTGAGTTTCCAAGGGAAAGAATAAAGGAATATAAGCAAAATAAAAGAATCATTTTCTTTAAACTGGGAAGATTTTGATGGTGAATGTCTCACTGCAAAAATATACTGTGCCCATAGTTCAAGGATTCTGATTTTAAGCATGCTACAGTGTGTTTAGTAATCTGAATTGAAAAACTGTCTTTGTAATATATAACTATAATTCATGATATATATGTCTGGAAATCCAGCAGCCTAATATAACTCATTAGTAAAAAGCCTATTCATTTGCCTTCTTTAGAAAAAACAAGGACAGTACAAAAGCAAAAAACAGATCAATGAAATAGAGATTCAGAGAAAGTAGAGATGCAAAGGTAAAGCCTCTGATCCATTTTACTGCAGCCATTAAGGTTCATTTCTTGGGAAATTCTTCCTATGTGTAGCTGTGCACCAAACACCTGGAAATGTCTTGAGTGAAATTTATAGTTGCAAATTGCTTGCAAATTAGATTTCATTGGGATATCAAGCAGCCATTCCCTCTTACTTTAATTCCTCCAAGAAATACCTAGTCCACATTAGGAATATACAAACATTTTTCATATATGTATATATATATACATGCATAATTCATATGTTGCATGAAAAAGTACTTTAAACTGCAGTGCATTCAAAAGTGGATAAATTTTAGCAATGGATGCACAGACAGCCTTTATTCTGTATTTGTACTTGCTCATTATATATATATATATATGTGTGTATGTGCTCTCCAAATATTAAAGGAATATTTATTCTCTTACTGTTCTTAGGTGGCTAGCAGATAATAGTCCCATTATCAAATGGTTTATTTTTTAAACCTGTTGCTAATCTGTTAAACAGACTGCTCAAAAGCTGCATGTCTGGGGTAGAAACCCCCTGACTAATAATTATAATTAAGTAATGAAGATTATGCCACTATATCTGGTGATTTGGCAGGTAAGGGAATACATGAAGAAACAGAATATATAAGGATGAGCCATTCTAGAAGATATGTATCCTGTAGTCTTCAGGGTATTCACTAATAAAATTACTGTATGACCTGTAATTATATTTTTTAAGTTAAAGCAGAGCCAGAATTATATCTAAGGGATTGGAAATGAAAAGATAGACTCATTAATCTTTTTGGTTATATATAAAGAAATAGTAGTAATTACAATTTGCTAAACATACCTTAAACTAAAATAAATTTAATTAAGATCATAAATAAAAAAAACATCTGTAAGTATCTACACCAGTGAGGACTAACAACAATTCAAAGGATGCAGATGCAAAGGCATATGGCTCACTAATGTTTTCAGTCAGAATTTCATTGGATTATTAGATACAACAATAGAATCTGATGGAACTTGAGGAGTTACGGAAAGAGGAGAAATTCCACAGTCAACAGCAATATGAGTTTGAGATCATAGATTCACAGAATATTCCTAGTTGGAAGGGACCCACAAGGATCAAGTCCAGCTCTTAAGTAAATAGCTCGTATGGGGATTGAACCTACAACCTTGCTGTTATTAGCACCATACTCTAACAAGCTGAGCCTAGTTAAATACAGAAAAAGCATTCATTAAAAAAAAAGAAAGAAAAAGAAAAAAATTATTCCAAATTTGACAGAAGTTTTCAAGAAAACTTTCCAGTTAGCTTGAAAAGCATGGGTGGAATTCTACATGAATTTAAAGTCAAGAAAAAAAGACCCATGAGCTCCTGTGGGAGGCAGACAATATTTTGTACTATTTTATTCAACATAAAGTTCTTACACTGCATTTATTGCTGTAGTCTCTGAGTATTTTGCAAGGCATTAGGGTGATGACTGCCATCTATCTGCCACTCAGCTGCACCCTTGGGCAGATGTGAAGATGTGCTGGGTGGTACACTTTTCTCCAGAGGTGAAATGGAAAGACCCTGCTAGGTTACTCCAGTGCAAGTATGAGAAAACTGCAGTGAATGTGGATGCAGGAGCTGAAGTATATCTGGAATCAGGCACATATACTCAGTGGCTGCCATATGGATTTGGCCACTGAAAGGAGCTCTGTAATGATGCCAACATACAGAGGCTGCCATGAAGGTCTAAGCCCATGTCCATACAACTCCTCACCAGCATGGCTGTATGGCTCTTATACCAAGGTCTGAGCAGTGCTAGCAGTGAGGAGCTGCAGGGGTAAGAGAATTGGCAATGAGATTTCACTTTCATGGCATTATACTGACAGTCTTTGATCTGCTGGATTATCTGACTTTTATTTCATCCTGTCCTAAGTAGCTTAATTTCTAAGAATCTTCCTCTTTTTTAATTTTTAATTCAGAAGAGTAGCTTGTACTAATTATCGTGCAGGACCTCTGAGTTTTACCACAGGTGGAATGCTATCTACATTTATTTAGCTAACTCAGCAAACAGTCCTATACGGTAATGATTGACAAATTAAAGAAGTCAGGTTAACTGCTGCAGGGATACAAAGGAATCACACAGAGTGTCTTAATCAGAAAAATACTCTTTGAAACAAAATGTCATCAGAGGCCAGTAAATTGAAAAATGTAAAAAATCTGTTAGATAACCCATTTAAAATTTGATGCACTGTTGTAGTTCTTAAGGAAAAAAACAGAAACAAAACAAACACAAAATGCTGCTTTAGCTGGTCAATGGTGGGATACAGAAGAAAGAATTTCAGTAATCAGATGATGCAAAATTATGGAAATTAAAAATAAAATAAAATGCCCATCTCTTAATTTAAATGGATTCTAATGGTATCCAAATGACAGTGTCTGAAATTACATCTTTCTAGTTAATATTGAGTTTAAATAATGTTCTTAGAGATTATATTGCTAACTCTTTGAACAGTACTGATTATATATTAGATGTAGCATTTCCTCATACTGTTCTTCCTTGATCTGAAAATCAAGACAACAGATGTGATTTTTTTTTCCAGTGTAACCAGCAACATTTTATGAAAGAATTCAAGTCTGAACAATCAAAAAAGGCCAACTACAATGAAAATTAAAACCCATCATATTTTGTTGTAACAATTATAAAGACATTCAGCTTGTATGTCATGCATTTCCTGCAGGAAAAAACAAGTTCAGCATTATGTAAACAATAACAGTGTCCTTACCTGTGGGAAAGCTAGGGAAAGTCACACCAGGAAAATTTTCATTGTAAAGGAGCTATTGAGGTTGTCTCCTCCCTTCCAGTCACACACTGGATTATTTGGGCAAGCTTCAATTCATGTCCCTGAACTTTATGTCATCAGAGTCACTTTGTTCTTTTCTCTTGGTTCAAGAATTTTCCTTTTTTTTTTTTTATCATTTCATTTCTTTAGGTTCTTCTCCTCTTTCTTTACCTTCCTTCCTTGATTTCATTACTTTAATTATACTCATTTTGACAAGTTTTGGTACTTTTCAATGCTCCTCATTTCATCTCAGCCCAATTGGTTGTAGTCATTCCATTTCCATATTTTCTAGGTTTTTCAACTGAACTGCTTTTGATAATATCTCCTTTCCAGAGTGTTTGATCTCTGTTTTTCCTTTGTTCTCTGACTTCAAGATTTTATTCGTTTTCCTGAAAGGAAGAAATTCCTTTCAGGAAAGCGAATAAAATCTTGCACATTTAATAAGGATTATTTGGGTAAGCTTTGGTCCATTTCCCTACACTTCTTGTCATCCCATTCACTTTTATTGTTTTCAATTGGTGTCAGAATTTCCCCTTTTTTGTATTTAGCATTTCATTTCTTTAGTGTCTTCTCCTTAATCTTTGTTTACCTTTCTTCCCTGATTTCATGATTTTAGTTTTAGTATTTTTGGAAAGTTTTGGTTCTTTTCAATGCTCCTTATTTAATCTCAGTCCATCTGGTTGTCATCACCCCTTTTGCAAATTTTCTGGTTTTTTTTTCAAATGTATTGTTTTTGATCATATCCCATTTCCAGTGCATTTGTTAGTCTTTGTTCTCCGATTTCATGATTTCATTCCCTTTCCTGAAAGGAAGAATTTCATTCTCATTCCTAAAAAGGAATTCTTCCTTTCAGGAAAGGGAATGAAATCTTGTGATTTCAATGAGGATTGTTTGGGTAAGCTTTGGTCCATTTCCCTGCCCTTCTTGTCATCCCATTCACATTCCCATGGCCATTCACTCATTGTTTTCACTTCGTATCAGAATTTTCCTTTTTTAAAATATAATTTCATTTCTTCAAATTCTTGTCTCATTATTTACATTCCTTCCCTGATTTCAGGATTTTGGTTTTAGTAATTTCGGCAAGTTTGAGTCCTTTTCACTGCCTCTCATTTATTCTCAGTCCATTTGGTTGAAACCTCCCTTTTCCAAATTTTCTGGGGTTTTATAATTTTTTTTTTTAATTTTTTTTCCTCATACCACATTGTCAAAACATTTGTTCCACTTTTTCTCTAATTTCAAGATTCATTCCCTTTCCTGAAGGAAGAATTTCCTTTCAGGAAAGGGAATGAAATCTTGCAATGTCAATGAGGATCAATTGTGCAAGCTTTGGTCCATTTCCTTGCATATCTTTTAGTCCCATTCACTCTTACTGTTTTCACTTGGTTTCAGAATTGTCCTTCTTTTATTTTAATATTTCATTTTTTTAGGTTCCTCTCCTCTCTCTTTTATTACATTTCTTGCATTTCTTGTCTGATTTTGTTATTCTGATCGAAATAATTTTAGCAAGTTTTGGTGCTTTTTACCTCACCCCATTTCATATCAGTATTTTTGTTAGTCCATTTTCAAATTTTCTCTTTTTTTAAACTGCATTTTTTAAAATCACATTTACTTTCCAGAGTGTTTGTTGGACTTTGTTCTCTGGCTTCAAGATTTTATTCGCTTTCCTGAAAGGAAGAATTTCCACTCTGGAAAGGGAATGAAATCTTGTGATTTCAATGAGGATTATTTCAGCAAACTTTGGTCTATTTCCCTGCACTCTTGTCATCCCATTCGCTTTTATTGTTTTCACTTGGTGTCAGAATTTTCCCTTTTTATTTTTAGCATTTCATTTCTTTTGTGTCTTCTCCTTACTCTTTGTTTATCTTTCTTCCCTGATTCAAGGATTTTAATTAGAGTTATTTTGACAATGACATCAGAGGCCAGTAAATTGAAATTCACTGCCCCTCATTTCATCTCAGTCCTTTTTATTTTTAGTCACCCCATTTCAAATTTTTTTGATTTTTTTCAGTTGCACTGGTTTTGCTTGTATCTCATTTCCAGAGCATTTGTTAGCCTTTCTTCTCTGATTTCACGACTTGATTCCCTTTCCTGAAAGGAAGAATTTCATTTCAGAATTTCATTCTTATTCCTAAAAAGAAATTCTTCCTTTCAGGAAAGGGAATGAAATCTTGTGATTTTAATGAGGATCAATTTGGTAAGCTTTGGTCTATTTTCATGCACTTCTTGTCATCCCATTCATTTTTATTGTTTTCATTTGGTTTCAGAATTTTCTCTTCTTTTTTCTAACATTTCATTTCTTTAGGTTCTTCTCCTCTCTCTGTTTACATTTATTTTCTGATTTGGGATTCTGATGGGAATAATTTTAGCAAGTTTTGGGCCTTTTCACTGCCCCTCATTTAATCTCAGTCCATTTGGTTTTTATCAGTCCATTTCCAAATTTTCTGGGTTTTTTTTGTTTGTTTGGTGTTTTGTTTTGTTTTAAATTACACTGTATTTTAAAAGTCAGCATTTTAAAAACTGGCAGCTGCCATTAAATCTTAGTTACTATATTAGAATAATAAATAACTTCAGCATCAAATCTATAACTCAGTCTTTTCACTAAATATTGATATTTTAGTTGTGAAATAAGGTCTGAGTTTCTTTGGATAGCTCTTCAAGTTGCAAAAATTTCTATCTGTTTTTAATGCACATAATGGCAACAGTCTCAGACTTAAAACAGTATCAAAGTAACACCGCATTTAAGATTTTAACTTAAATTCCTGAACTTCTTTCTATAAACAAAAAAATGTTAGATGCTACCACTTAAAAATAATAAAAGAAAATGTTAGCAATTATTGGTCATCTATACTATTACCAAGCAAGATATTTACTTTAATTCTCTTGTTGAAGTTTTCCTACATACAGAAGGCAAAAGTCTCTTTGCTTCCCTAGGAAATTTTACATTCACCCCTGCTTTAAACACTTCAATATTTTCTCTAAAATGATGCAATTGTGTTTTTTTAAAATCTGGTTCTATAATACTTTTGCATAAAATTAAATAGCCCCCACTGGTGTATTTTGAATACTGGGGAACTCAGAACTCTAAGCAGTGATGGTCCATACCAAAACTTCATGTGTGACACTGGGACATGCACATTTCTTCCCAAACATGGTATTCATATTGCTTTCTAAATTCATATGTGAAAAGAGTCTCCCTATTCATTTTGAAGGGTTGCCTTGTGTAATGTGATCATGAACGTATATGAAGAAATTCCATAAACACATCAACTGGAACAGGCAGTGTCATACTTTTTATAGTTTCTGCAGGTGCTAGCCATAATATGCACAAAATGAAACAAATATTCACAAAGCCAGAAAGCAGGATGGCAGGGCCAGAGCACAGCTAAGCTTCATGGATCAGCAGATGGACTGACAGCAGATGTGGGCATCTTTTATCCAAGGCCATAGGGAAGAAGGACAGTAGGGCAGAGCCATCAGGTTTCAAAGAAAAGTCCAAATACAGATGATGTGGAAAAATCACCTCTACCAAATTGGAAATTGATGGCAAATAAATAGGTGGGAGCATAAAAAGAAAGCTTATCTCTTACCAAAACTTATTTATCTTCGCTTCAGTGTGAAAGGCATATACCAGTCCTCACTGTTTTTTAAAGGAGAGGTATTCAAAAGCCCATGTTGGCACAGAAGGGTGAAGAATCAGGAGAGATTCCAGCTAAGCAGTGGCTGGACTCATTACCAGCTTGCTTCCTCCAGCTCACAAACCCCAAAATTGTCCCTCTGTATCTAATGTCATTATGCAAAAGCAAAAGACTTTCTTCTGTAACACCCCAAATACACAATTAGGCTGGGGAACTTAGAGGATGCCATGTACATAAATGTGTATATGCCTTTTTGATAAAGTCTTGAAGAAATATTATTATTATATAAGCCTATGTGTCCTTGTGCTTTGTGCCAAAATTAAGCAGACTATCATATAACAGTCAAAAGAGTGCAACATCATACGTAAGGGATTTAATAGGAACAAAAGATCTCTCATACAGATGTGAACACTAAGCAGCTTCCCCAAGCGCTTCTTGTCATCTGTTTTAATTAGGCAGTTTATGTCTTTTAGTGTTTAAATTCGTGGATATGTCTTCAATCTTGAGACAATTGTATAAAACTTCATCTGTAATGAGTGTTGTTCATTTGACTTCATGAAAGTACATTTCATTAATGAAAGGCCTCCTCTTACTCAGAATCACATATTTTGAGTTTGGGGCTGTAGATAAATCACAGTGTACACAAACGAAATGAAAGTAACATTTGCACTGGGAATGATTTTCTTTTCCCTCTTGCTGGAAACATTCCCTCCCTCCCTGCTAGTAACCATAAATCTTTCTATGTACTGCTCTGTTAACTTTAATAAGAAGTACAGCACACTAGCCAGTGCTGGCTTTCACTTACTGTAGCTGAATGTTAAGCAGCATTGCAAAATGTTGAGTTGCAAGATAACTGAATAGTTTTCTTAAGTCTTTGTATTAGGTTTCCATAGCAAGATTTTGGACGTGGGAAGGCTATAGGGTTGGCTTCTGTGAGAAGCTGTTAGAAGCTTCCTCTATGTTCAATGGGGCCAATGTCAAGCAGCTCCAAGATGGACCTGCAACTGGCCAAGGCCAAGCCAATCAGTGACAGTGGCAGCACCTCTGGAGTAATGGATTTAAGAAGGGGAAAAGACCTGTGCAGCTACGGATGGAGCCTGAAGGAAACTGTGACCCTGTGGGACACTTATGCTGGAACAGCCTTTTGACAGGACTTGTGTCCTTGGGGGAGCCCACACTGGGGCAGCCTCTTTCTGAAGAACTGCACTCCATGGAAGGGACCCACTCTGGAGGCTGTGGGATGGACTCACTTTGGAGATGTTCATGCAGGACTGTCTGCCATGGGAGTGACCCCACACTGGCACGGGGAAACTGAGGAAGAAACACCAGCAGAGACAATGTGTGGTGACCTGATCACAGCTTCCCTCCCCTGGGGGAGACTAAGAATTAACAATACTTCTCATCCCTCTCAAGACACTCCAATAGGAAAATACTGATTTTCTAATAATGTCATCACAGCTGCCTTGCTTTCCATTTTCTCTGTTTCAAAAAGGAACATATACACTGACACCATGTGTTGTTGATGGAAAAGTATTTGGGATTTCTTTTAGCAAAGATTCTGCTCACAAAACTTCATCCAAGAGGGGGAGAAAACTTAAGTTCTTTAGGGTATGAAACCCATGTAACAGAATTTCATAACTTTTTCCTATGATCTAGTTAGTAATGTTCCAGTACTTTGTAGCTAAGTTTGTAATCACAGATATCTATAGCCCAACTTCTGGAAAACAAAATGTTACTTTAGTTCTTTTAACACTGTCAGCAGCAATATGTAATGAGAAGATCAGCTTATACTCTTGGACTGGATTTCTCACAGGAGTTCTAGGCCTCAAAAATCTATAATGCCTATGTGTTGATCTGTCTGCAAGGAAAAGTTTGGAGGCAGGCAGATGGCTTCAAAGCAACCATAAGTGGTCACAGCTGACAAGATTCCAGTTGGGATTCCAGTTTGCCCATGTACTCTGCCCCCTCCTTGCACCAAGCACAAGGCTCTGCCCAATGCAGTGCTGCAGTGAGCAGCTCTCACCTACTCCCTTCTGCTGTAACAGCAGCAAAGGTTTTGAGGATGAGCATTGTTTTCCCACAAGTAATAGGTTGGTTGCACAAATCTGTCCCAGGCCTGATACACACAGATGAGGAAACCATTTTAATTAGAAATAAAACCCCAGAGTGAAACATCCTTGTTCCCCTGAAATGAGTCTTCAGTCTTGAGTAGCTCACCAGATTTACCCTTGCTACTAAGCTGGTTCTCATCCTTTACAAAGGGTCTATGACCAAATCAGATTATCCATCCTGTCTGTGTATTAGTTTCCAAGACACAGAAGAAGTTTCTTCCCCAGCCCAGTCTGTGGCTGTGGCAGTGACACTTTTCCTCCAGTCCAGGATAAGTGAAAGCTAAGCTGCCTGACCTAGCCAGCATTATGGCATTACTCTGCAAGTTACCTGGTGTAGATATGCCTGCTGTTGGTGAGGGCAGCAAGGCTGAACAGCAGACAATGCCATCTTTAGAGAGAGGACATGCTCTGCATACACTTGATTATGGAGGGTATACTGACAGACAGTGGCAAGAGCTGAGTGCCTGGGATTAGGAAGAATCTCCAAAGGAGAAGCTCCAAAGGAGATCCCCCTCTTCCAGTCTCCTCCACATATGCATTTTTGCTGTTCTCCCTTCATCCACCCAGCAATAAAGCAAGAACTGTGAAGGGGCTCTACACTTCACTCACTCTTACAGGTCCTGAGACCTATACTGCAAATTTGGTCCTCATCTATGAGCCATATAAATAATCAAATTTCAAGCCTTGTTAGTTGCAGGCTGCGGTTAACAGCCTGTAGTAGTTATAACACTCCAGACTAGATCACATTTTTGTCCAGTGTGGGTAAATGTGGCATTAAGCAGAGGTACTGTAATCAGAACACACCACCACTTCACTAATCACAAATGCCCATTTTGCTTTCCAAGGACTCATGAAGGAGCCATGGGTTCTCTAACTACATCTCTAGATGTAAGTCAAACATTAAGACAGACAGACAGACAGACAGTAGGGTAGTACCATTAGCATGGTGCCTTCAGGCAGACAGCTGTATCTGCCAGGAAACGAGGTCTTGCAACCTGGAGCCAGAGATCTTTTCCAGGCAATTCTGCTGGATCAAGGTCTGCAAAGAAATGAGCCCAGCCTTGACACAGGGGTATGAGTACTGACCTGGCAGCAGCCTGACTTCTGATGTAGAGTCTATCCTCTGCTCTTTTCCAACATATTGGGAGGCAGAGGAGAGTGAATTTTTTTTTTTTTTCCTGGGAGACTTTGTGGCTGTAAGTATACGCTCAAAGTGACAGGATGAAGAAATGAAAAAATAGGACACAAAAAATATGAGTATCAGCACTAAGTTTCTGTGCCTAATTTTTACCTACTTCTGTTAAACTGCCCATAATCAGAGAAGATGTATTACAGGATGTCCTCAGGTTCTGTAGCGCCCAGCTGCCACAGCCATGCAGCAAGCAGTCTCTGTCAGGGAGAGCATGCAAACCCAGAGGATGAGGAGGAACGTGGCATTTGGACCTGTTAAGATCTGAAAGAGTAGCAAGACACACTAAGCATATGTTCTGGAAAACACAGACCTGATTTTCAGAGGGGGTATTTAAAAATATTTCCAGGCCAAGATGGACAGAGAAGGATAATGAGATTTTTGCCTTTGGGGTACAGGTACCTCAAAAAGAAAAGTAAAAAGCATTGGATAGGGCTATTCCCAGAAGAGGGGCAGATGCATCTTCTCTGTGATATAAAAGACAGAGGTTTTTCTTTTTCTTTTCTAGTCTATAGAAGAATTGCCATAGAGCAACTGTTCTGCTGAAATGAAAATATCTGCTCTTTGGTTTTGCATGGGAGTCAGCTCCTGGCAGAAGAGAGGATGTTTTCTCTCTCTTGAGGTTTTGTGCACATTGTGGTCTGTGTTAGATGTGGCAGGACAAGTGATCTCACTAGTGCATTTTGGTGTCCCTATTTTTAAACTGCAAATACAGATGAGTCCATCCTTGATTGGAAGTTTTGGGCAAATACTTCTTAAACTGTTTCCAGAACTGTAAAATACCTTAGGGCTGTTCCAAAATCAAATCACTTCAGTGCCTGTCTACTCATTGAGCTAAGTGTCAAATAAAGTTGTGGCAATCGCTAAAGAAAAAGATACAGGTGTTGACATTTATACGCAGAGGGGAAAACATTCTTTATGAGTCTAATTGTATGCATTTGGTTCTGCTGTTTGTGTGCTCAGAAACAAACAAACCAAAAAAAGCAAATACATAATGATGGTTGTTCCTGATGTAGAGGTATGAGTGGTCAAGTACATGGTTGTAGCAATGGCTGGCAATGCCTTGAACTCAGTGGAGTTCACTCAGGGATGGCTCTCCAGAGCTGCTGACTGTATAGAGAAGGCATAAACAGGTTATCAGGTGACATAACCTGTATTTATTCCATTTGATATTGAGGAAAAGGTAAGTGTTGGTGAGTTGGGAGCAAGTATCATGTGGCCTTCCAGGCACAGGTATCATGGGACTTGCTGTCAGCTGTGGCAGCACTACGCAGCATGGCCATGCAGATGCCTAACAGTCCACTGAAGGCTGAAATTATATATTGATCATATTTCACATGCTACATTTTAATCAGATTATTACATTTAAAATGACTGCTTTACATATCTTGGACCATTAGATCACTGAAGCCAAACAATAACTTTTAAGCAACAGCAGAATAATTTTAAGACTGCAATAAGAAACAAATGAAATTACAGCAGGGCTTCTGCTGTGACTGTAATTCAATTTCTTACTGAGTGTGATCAGTTCTTCCTCTCTTGGTGAGGAATGTGATAGACAGGACCTGCCCTTTGCTCTGTGAACAGATGAAGGGCTGGTGGGGAAATAGTTTCTGCTTTGGCTCACCAAAGACACTCAGATTCAGAAATCTTCTAATTACATAAATGGTGTATTGGAGCACTGGCAGTCCTTCTTCCAGTGTTAGAGAGGGTGCCAGTATCACCACCTCTTGCTAATTCCCTGAATTATATAGTACATGTAGATTACCTTAAGCTATGAAATAATTGGAAGTATGGCAATTTAAATCCCTCGGTGCTGGAGGGACAGGTAAAGGCAGTGGAAGAGCTAAAGGTAGGCAAGAGGTGGACAAGAGATGGGCAGTCAAGCTGTATCTTCTCAGTCTCAAAACTCATTCAGTTGTAAATCAGGTGACCTTTGTGCTACTTTTCAATTTACTTCTCATGGAGAGATTCAGAAAACCCAGTAGCCTAAAGCAAAAGCTTAGCAAACCAGGCTGCAAGTCAAGGCTTGCTTATTATGACCTTTACTCATGAAGACTGTCTGCACTTTCTGAAATGGTTTTCTTTTACCAGTTGTCAGAGATTGAAATGCTATGGTTCATGGCTTAAACATTGTTATGAAGGAACTTTTGCCCATAATGACAAACCTATAAAGAAGGTGTGACTACTGAAGCCCTCCCCTCCATAAAGATGCCTCCTAAGGTGAACTTCAGACTATGAGTTAAACCACCTAAGGGAACTTGAGATAAGACAGATGTGACACAAGTATTCAAACGTCACAGGTCTAGAAAACAGCAAACAAGGCTGAGGAAGAAGAATGCATCTACAAGAAAGCCAAACACAGCAGCTGTCTCAAACATCATCCCTGTCTTCGTTCCATGGGGTGGGAAAGCCATAGCCCTCAGGCTCTCTGTTGAGGGCAAGTTTGCACAGACATCCCCCCAATCCCAACCAAGGGGGAAGGAGGAGAGTTTTGCATGTGTGGCATAACCTCAGGTCAGAGACAGTGGACACCCATCCCCCCTTACACAAACAGGCTCAGCTGTAAAACCTCCCACCCCAGGAAGACCATATCCATAGGACATTCACATGAGAGGCAGCTGAGGGGTGTCTTAACCCATCAAAGACCCCCCAAAGTGCTGTACAGACATTCCTGAGGCCTTGCACCAGAGCACTGCACATGATGCAAAGAGATTCAACAGCTCCAAAGTCTGTTACAAGACAGTGTCAAAACTTCCTGCCCCCCTCCAAGGTGGTACCTGAGCATTCCCACTTGGCTTAAATGTATATTAATCCATCAGACTCTATGTTTTTGTGGGGGACCCTCACCACCAAGAAGATTGGATGGATAAGATCAGTGGAACATTGTTGGGATCCATGGAGTGGTGATATTTTCTACTTAATCTGTCACTGTCTTTCTGTCCCCCCACCTCTTTTCTCTTTCTTTCTCTTTCTTTCTCTTTCTTTCTCTCTCTTGCTTTCATTTACTTTTAAATAAAATCCATACTATTGACTTTGGCATATAGTCTTGTTTGCACCTCAATTCAGGCAGAGACATTTCTAACAATTTAAAGAAGTGGATCATAACACCCATGTAGTGTGTATTTTCCAAACAGTGGAGAAAATGCAAAACTTGCCACAAAAACCATAAAATTCATCTACACTAAATGAAAGGATGCAGTTTACAATAAGTTGCATCTTGTCACCTGAGCTTGGCAGGAAAATTTACTTCTGTTAAGTAGTAGCTTCTGGTTCATAAAAGACTCCGAATATATCATTTTCTGGACTTGATTGAGAGTCAAGTTATAGCGGGCAGCAGGGTATAAATTGTGACAGGCATTGTGCATGGAGGCCTTCATTGTAAATGCTGTGAATGGGATGATGCAAAAAGATGTAAGGTAAGCACAGAAATTTATAGGAAGGTTCCATAACGGAAAACTGAGTGATATGATGAAAAGGAAGGCCAGCTGCAGATGGATGCAAAGCTGGCTGCATTTAGTCTGTGCCAAAGCAAAGACAAGGCTCAAGGAGGTCAAGCTGCAGCAAAGCCACCAGAGTCAGGATGGGAGATTATAAGCACCTATAAAAAGCTATGATCTAAGAACTGCCTAATAGGATGTGAAGGGTGAAGCGAGAGCTTGATTCCAATTCAGTTGGAAAACTTTAAGATTACAGTAATAATTCCAGCATCCACTTCAGAACTGAAGTTCAATGGAGCACTACATTATTAATATCCCTCCTTTTCTGTACATCTTCTTTCCCCAGTGTGCTACCATGTCTGTGAGTTCACTTTCAAAGCACCCTTCTGTTTCAGCAATGATTCTTTTGTTTCCATCATCTTTCCTCATCCCAGGTTTTTTTTCCCCCTTTTGCTTTTTCCTAGCTCCCTGCCATTAATTTCTATCTATTTCCCCTCTTACCTTGCAGAGTCCCATGTCCCTCTTTACCAGCTCAGTCCTAGTAAATGCTTGCAGATAAAAAAACATGTTAGATTCATCACTGACTGTTGTTTTTAAATGCAACTCTTTATTTCAGCAGCCAGAAACCTTTCATTGGCATCATGCTAGAATAATGACACAGGTGGGGAAAGGGAATTGGACTCCCAATATTTACAGTTGTTAAAGTTACAGACTTGATATTATGACCGGTCCCTGAAGGTGAGGATAACTGAAGTTCTTTTTAATAGATTCCCTTGGAGTGGATTAGAGTGAAACAACAGTGAATTATCAGTGTTTAAATATATATGTGTGTGTAGGGTTTATTTTGGAACAATTTGGTTGCAATAGAAAGAAGATATATAGCCATTTTGGTTATTATTCTCTATAGTAATAGAACAATATAGAAGTATAAAGGTATCACTTAAGAAAATATATAAGTAATAGAAAGAAAAAGGAAGGATAGGAGTAGATTGTGGAGAGGAAAATATCACTCCCTTGGATCCAGAAATGAGAGTTGATCATTTCAATTTTAATGTCCGCTGGTTAAAGTGGTCATTGCAGTCTTGACCTGTTGGGGTAGGGGAAGCCCACAAAACACAGACTTCAATGGGTTAATACAAAATCAGGTTTATGTGGGAGTGCCCAGGTACCTCCCCTGACGGGGCAGTTTTACACTGCCTGATGTAACCCTGTAGGTCTGTTGCAATTCTGTGGATCATGCACAATCCTCTGAGATGGAAGGCCTCAGAAATGTGTCAGGGGGCACTTTGGGGATCTTTGATAGTACATGACATCCTGTAAGACAGGACAGCTGTCTCTCACACCAGCCAGTGTAGCTGAGCCAGTTATGCCCCATCAGAAGGGATGAATACTTTCAGGGCTACATGAGAATGTCTCGGTACTTCCCTGGAGAGGAGGAAGTTTTACAACTGAGACAGTTGTGTAAGGGAGGAAATTGGCTTGATAAAAAGCATGATCCCACCTAGCAGCATCTGTTTCTTATTGGCGCTCCTCCTTATGTGGCTCAAACCCCTGCTTGTTACTAAACAAAGATAGGTTTTCCTGGTCATCTTCTGGTGATGAGTGCTCACCACCTCTGTCTTATGCAGATCAGAGATTTCACCACCACACACAAAAACCTGTCCTCCCTCACTTTTGTGGACGTGCAAATCTGGCCTCACCCTGTTTTTTTTTTTTTTTTCAAATGGCCAACAGTTTAGGTCATTAACCAAATGACTCATTTCAGTCTCCCAGTCCATAAGGCTCAAAAGGAGTTGAAACTCTGCAGTTAGTTCTGCATCATGCAGAGTTGTTTCCCCTCTCTGCTACACCTCCAGCATACAGGGTCAAGGTGCTGGAGGACAGCTGCAGTTCAAAGTGGAGAGGACATTTATGAGACCAAGAGACATCTCTTCCAAAGTGACCAACTGTTTCCCACAATGCGTCAAGATGCGGCACTGCAGTAGAATCTGGGGTAAACGAGGACACCCTTGACTGTGAGCAAGGCTACCAAATGTCTGTGGTTTGCACAGACTTGACCTTTTTTCCTGTCCCCAAAAATCTTTCTAGGTGAACAGCTGACACATGAAAGCCCTTTGATGACAAAATCATCCATACTACACTTTGTTGTCCCAAAGTGATGTTGGGCTGATGCTTCTCTTAGTGCTCTTACACAATAAAAATATCATATCCTCTGCATTTGGCAGCACAGATCCGAATTCTGACCCTAAAGACTGTCTATCAATTTTTTCCCTTGGCCAAAAGACCAAGTGGGTAACAAAGAGGAGAACTGTAACAGTCCAGTTGTAAACAACAAAGGGGTGTTCCAATGCCTGAAGGATAACCACAGTCTAGTATTTGGATTATCCAACAGCATCAGGCAATGCCACAACTGATGGTCCTGCTGCAAGGGCAACCCTCAAGCGGCACTAAAACCAAATGCAGAGTGGTGGTAAAAGACTGGTCAGTCTGATCTTATATTTTCATGGATGGTCCAAATGATAAAAGCATTAAAACCACAGTACATGCTCTGCAGACCTGTGAACAAGGAAGGATGAGACAGCCTCACTGAACACAGAGTCTGCCTGTGAGACAGTGATTGTCTTTTTCTGGCACAAAGGGTTACACAGTGAAAAAGGGTTGCTCCACAGCAAGAGACTATTCATCGATGAGGAGGGAAATATCTTGTAAATCTAAAATACAGACAGCCAAATGCATTGGTTTGTTTGTTTTGGTGGGGAGTTTTTTTGTTTGGTTAGTTTTCAGTTATTAACATAATTTTTCTGTTTGCATTGCTAGTTTCTTGGAATTCTTTTAGTACCTGAGAGTAAAGCAATCTGTGCCAATACACATCCTTAAACAGTAAGTACTGCAATAAATATAATTCCTACTAATTGTTGCCTCTGGAAAAATGGAGATTTCTTCCTCTCCTTTTGGTATGAGCATTTCTGCCAATTGCTAACATTTTTTTTAAAACACGTATGTAGTACACTCACATAGACATGACACTCCAAAAAAAGGTTAAATTAGGCACACTGTTTTCAAATCTGACTACTTTAAACTTAATTGTTCAAATAAAATTGTAATTGTATATAATTGTATAAATAAAACTGTGGTCAGTGAAACTTCTTACTAGTCTGTCTGTTAGCATCAGTAATGTAAGTATCAGTAATCAATCAGTAAGTTAAGTATCAGTTCTCTAGAAAATTAAAGATCCAATAAAATAATCTATCATTAATTAAAAATGGCTGTTTTAATGACTTATTTTGATATCTGAATGTTGAAAGTAATGTAAATGAGACATCTGCAGAACTAATATTCAGTACATCATGAACACTCAAATGCTGTCCATCAGTTGATTAATAATTATCACACGTATAATTAGAATTAAAAATTTAGATTTGCTTCTTTGCTGTGATAAATTGATTTATAAAAGGCCTGAAACATAGTATCAGTGTAAAAACCTTTTTTTTTGCCCTGAGCTGAGAAAGTTTTTTTTAAACTCCTGAGAGCTTTTGTTGGTTAGCTGTTTGAGCATGTGGGAAGACAGGACCAAATGTACAATTTTGGAAAATACAGCTGCCATTAGTTGAGCACAGAACAGGAATTAGAGTGTCTGCACTGCTGAAAATGTTCAGAGCCTTAAAAAAAAAAAAAAAGCCTCCATTTTATATCAGTCAATTTAAATGCATTAGTTCTGAGAGGTTTTTTGCTATTTGTCATCACAAGAAGCCAAGATATTTTATGGCCTTTCATGTAGAAAAAGTATTGGATTATGTTAAATGTATGTGTGTGTGTACATATATATACACTATATATATATATATATTCGCACACACATATTCCATATAAAAGCTATCTTCAGGATACATAGAGACTGCAAAACCAGCCAAAGTTAAATGTGTCAGCACAACCTCTTGCATATTCATTATATGCAGCTTTTTTTTAACATATTATTTCACACTACTGTCTATGGAATACTTTAAACCTATTCTCATTAGAAAAATCTTCCTGTTCTCGAAGAACCATAGCAGCACACCATCCCAAAATATGCTTTTTGCCCTACAGGATGAGTGTGCTGTTGCATTCTTGGTTCTTAGTTGCCTATTCTTTGCTGGGAACTGTTGCCATCCCGATTTTGCAGGTAGGAATATCATGGGGATACTTCCCTTTTACACTCTCTGTCAGCATGGCCAGTGGATTCAGTCCACCCAGGTCTCTGGTTTCAGTTCACCCAGATGGCCCGAAAGTGGCGGCATGATTATTTTCATTCGAAAAGCTGTAGATGGGAGCAGGATTACAATGAGCAGCTGGGGTACAATAATATCACCAGTCTCGTAGAGCCAGCTTGGACATGGAGGGGCATCCACCACCTCACTTAAACCACCAAAATTGTATTTCTGCTGAGATGGCTGTTACCAATTCCCAGGACAGAGTTAAGGCATGTAGCATTTGCTCATCTGCTTTCTTTTTTATATTTTTTAAATTCATCTCTCAGTGGAGTCTTTGCCTGTAGAAATCAAAAAAATGACAGTGAAATACCAAGAGATTTTAGATCTAGACCTGACATTTCATCTTTGCCTTGAACAGCATCCAAAATTTTGACACTGATTACCATATGGATCAGAGGTCTTCATGTATTAATCAGTCTTTCAATAAAGCAGTAATTAAGACGTGGATCACAGGTCTGCCTAGAAAATCCTTTTAGAAACCAGAAATCAGGTCTCGAGGCAAAGCTAATGATTTACCTTTGGAGTACAGTAAATCTGCTTACGTGAAGTTCCAGCTTTGATGTGGCAGTTTTTCAGTTCCCTCTCATTATTGAATCCCATGACTACCTCTGGAAAGATATGGCCTGCATAGGCCCAAGCAGCAACCCAGATACACTGAAGTTCCCACATTTGAAGTTATCTTAGAAAAATTCTTGGATCTTGCTTAATCTTAGAATCAAAAAATCACAACTTGGAATAATTTTGATGCTTCAGTGACTTGAGAGAATAGCCTTTGTAAGAGGAAGGCATACTACAAATCTTATATTATTTCTAATATTAGTGTTCTTTACAGTCAGTAAGTTCACCTTCTAAAATTCTCAGTCATTATATTCCCCTCTTCCTAAAGAATTATTGAAATTAAATCGTACGGTTCTGTAGTTTGATACCTACATGGAGAAGGTAGACAATTTTTTATTTCAGAAGTACATGAAATAGTTGAAATAAATCTTTAGTTATTCTCTCCTAACCTTGACTATAGGACAAAAAAAAAAAATTATAACAAGCTACTTCTAAGTGACCCCTTATAATAATTTGCAGCTTGGCTAGTGTTGGTTGCTCATCTTGAATGTATATTTTCACTGTATTAAGAGACAGCATACCCACTGGGATTGAAAGATTTTTTTCAAATAAGACAAGAAGTCTCATTCAGATTTTCTATAAATTCCCTGACTATTGCAAGAAGCACTTTCCTCTTGGAAAGTAAATTAGGAATGTCAGCTCTCCTGATCCATCTGGCTAGCCTTTCAGTCATTTCTGTGAGAGACAGAGAAATTTGATCCCTACAATATATTAACTTTTTGTTCCTTCTTTGAACTTGGCCAACAAACTGGGTCAATTAACATAAATGGCAAAAGAGGCTGGACATCTGGGGAATGACACCAAATTCATTTTCCATAAACTTCGAAGTAACCAGATGGCAAATGATTCAAAGGCCTATTTTCAAGAACCAGCTGTATAGTCCAGTTACCAGTATGGTGTTATAAGTCAGGCTTTACAGTAAGAAATTACACCTACAACTTTTCCAATGACCTTGCATTAAAAAAGAAAAAGTTAAAATAAGAATTGCCACACTACAGGAAGTTTATAATGAGCTTATCTGTAAATGAGCTATAGGCTATCAACAGCTAATTATATAAAGACAGCACTTAACAAGGAACAAGGTACACATCTTACCTATGCAGGCTGTATATTCAAAACAGATTAATGTTAATTAAATGGTCCATCAAGCTGGAGTGTGCAAAATCGATGAGCACTGACAGCAGTATAATAGAGATAAATCTAAGACACTGTCAACTATAGAAGGAAAAGTTTAGACATTACACATAAGCTGTGGCATCCAAATTTTGACTGGGACCTCCTCACAGATTCAGTGTTTACTTTGGCTGGGTTTTAGGGTCAGTTCACAGTATAGAGGGAGACTAACTTTCAATATTAGCAGCTTTTGGACTGAGATAACAAGTCAAGTCTACCAATCTCATATATTTAGACTGAATTCCACTCCCTCCACAAAAGGTAGATGAAGCATGACTTTTAGAAAGAGATCTAAATCTCATGCAAAAGCTTTTTACTGAACATTTACACTGAAGTCAAAGTGACATTTGACTAAGCAACATCCATCACTTGGTAATTCATTTCAGCTCTCTTTGCAGAATATGCAAGTTTAATTAGCACAGTTTTTATGGAATAGTATTGTTCCTAAAGAAGGGATTTTGGTCCTTCTGGAACCTCCCCTCCCTGGTCTTTGTATTAGAAATACACTAAAATGACTTCCAGTTCTGAAACAAAGCAAAGTTTTAAATCAAAATGTCACAGAATATTAACTCCATACTTCATGAAGTGCAAGAATTTTACTTGTTTCTTTTTAATACCAGTCTGACTTAGATGAATTATCTAACAATCTCATCTCTTTTTCCTCAGAAGACCTTCTTGATAGCAGTATGTCAAAACAAAAAGCGAACAAAGTATAGTCGATAAGCCTCTTTCTATCCAACATCTTTCTGTAGCAACCCTGCACCAAGCATAGCATAAAGAGACCAGAGCATCCCTTGATCATATACTGAGCTACATGACAGAATAAAAAGAAATACATTAGCCATATTTGTATTTTCAGTTTCTTTTCTTCCCTTGACACTTTTCAGACAGGAACCACTTTACAGAACTGCTGGAACACAAACATCTCACTGAAAAACTTTTCCCTGTCTGCTTCTTAATTCAGGTCCAGAAACTTTTCACTTTGGATGAATGAATGACTACCATGGGAGAATCACAGATATTTTCTCTTCAAAAATTACAAATACTAAAATGAACTTTGTCTGCTTTCTATAACTTGTAAATCACTTCTGTTGTACTTCTCTAGAAAGGTGCAAGTTCCCCTGAGACTTCTAAGGTCAGCTCATTTGTGTATGATCCCTCTGCTGCTGATTACCTAGTGCTTAAAAAAGGATGAACTCACCCAACATCTTTTCCTGAGGGCATGTATGATATCTTCTTCCTCTAAACAATCATCTGTTTTCACAGAGTGCAATTATCTCTGAGGGCTGATTTCTGCAAGGACAATGAGCTTAAAAGTGATTAAGAAGAGTACCCACATCTGTATATGCTCGCACAAGGGCAGCATGATTTCATTTCCATAATCAGCCATAAACCAAAATGCTTTTACATATTGGTGCATCTATGAAGTTTCCCATAGTCAAAATTTATGAAAAGATTAGACAGTTATTTTCAATTGACTATTCTGGTCAAATAAAATAACAACAACAAAAAAATTAGTAAAACAAAAAAGAAAATCTCAAGAAATTTAACTAAATGAAATAATAGCCTAATTTAGGAATCAAAGAAGGATCTATGGAGGTACATCCATGCAGAGGAATAGGAAACAAGTAGCAGTACATCCTAGAAAAAAAGCTAAGAAAAGAGCTTTTTGAGTCATTCAGCCTCATCAACTCCCATCCTGCTCTACTCTGTGCTCGTGCAGCCTCACCTCAAGTCCTGTGTGCAGTTTTGGGTGCCACAATATAAGAAGCAAATAGAGCCCTTAGAGAACACCTAAAAGGAGTGCCATGAGGATGGTGAAGGGCCTTGAGGAGAAGCCATATCAAGAGTATCTGAAGTCACTTGGTCTGTTCAGCCTGGAGAAGATAAGACTGTAGACTGCCCTCACAGTGGTCTACAGCTTCCTCACAAGGTGAAGTGGAGGGGCTCCTTCTATTTGGTGACCAACAAACAACCCCAGGGAATAGTATAAAGTTGTGTCAGGGGAGATTGGATATTGGGAAATTATTCTTCACCCAGAGAATGGTTGGTTACTGGAAGAGGCTCCCCAAGGAAGCGATCATGGCCTCAAGCCTGACAGAGTTCAAGAAGCATTTGGAAAATACATGCAGGTTCATGGTGTGATTCTTAGGGATTGTGCTGTGCAGGGCTGGGAGTTGGACTTCAGTCATCCTCATAGGTCCGTTCTGACTCGGCTTATTCTATGATTCTATGAATGCCACTGTATACATAACAAGCAGTTCCCTGACATTCACATAAAAGCCTGATCTACTTTATGTACCCAACATTTCATTGTGCCACTACCATCTTTTGGGAACTCCTCTTCCTTTTTCTTCAACAGAATCTTTTCTTCATTTTAGGGATTGACTGACACACCCACAAACATTCACTCAAATGATTTCTAAGCTCAAGTATTTTGATGTTACTTTTCTTCCAGAAACAGACTGAATACCAAAACATTCTGAGAAATTGTTTGAAATGTTTTGGGAAAAAAAAAAAAAAAAACCAGAAAAGATTTTTTCCTCCAAATCCAAAAGGATAATTTCAGCATTTTTATATCCGTATATTTAATTTTCTTGCATTAGAACCAACTGAAGAAAAATTGATTGAAGGCCAAATGAAGATCTAGCAGCCTGTGAGGCTGAAGTGCCTCACGGACCTGTCATTCTAGAGCTCTTCCGCCTGCCTAAGAGTTAGGCAGGCTTTTCTGCAGTGCATGATTGCCATGACAGTATGCCAAAATGCATCATGAGAGAGATGTATAGACAAAGAGAAGCTCAGACCATGGAGTAAGGGAAGGCCATAAAACATTTGCACAAATCTGCAAAACCATCCGTAACACATAAAGGTTTAACTGATTTCACACAGAGTTTTAGTGCAGTTCAAAAGATTTTAATTTGGATCAAATGTATTCAAGAGGAGGTCCTTTCTTTAGTTTTCTACCCGAAAGAAAAATAACAATTATTTTAAGATATATTGTACTAAAGAAGTTATAATGATAGCTTCATGGCTTTAAGCAGAATTTTTTGAGTGGGAAACAGCTTTGAGTGAGTCTGAAGGAGAGCCACGAAGACGATCAGAGTGTTGGAGTAGCTCTCCTATAAAGACAGGCTCTGGGAGCTGGAGTTGTTCAGCCAAGGAAGAGCAGGGTTGCCCTTAGAGCAGCCTTTCAGTGCCCAGAGGAAACTACAAGAGAGATGGAGAGGGGCTTTTTATACAGGCATATGATTCATCACTGTTTGACCCATATGAAAGTAAATGTAAAGTAAATTTCTATAGAAAGCTGGCTATAATTACCAGCCAAAATGCTGGCAACCTAAGATCATTCTGTGGTGATTTACAGAGACACTGGCCCCCCACAAAACTCTTGGTTTTCTTTGGAGGCAGGTTTTTTTCTCAGAAATGTTGACTGTCATCTGGTAGGATATAACTTTCTAATGTCTTTCTGAAGAAGTTTGAAAGTGTTAATAATGCCCAATAATATTAAGAAATAATTCCTCTTTCTAAAAGGTAAGAAGATTCAGGTGTCAGCCTTTAAGGACCTTTGAAAACATTATTATATTCAGGAAAACTATCCATAATCTTGTACAGAGAGAAAAAGTCTTAGAAGGGATTAGAAAATACCAGTGTTCTTTGTCAGTAAGTACATAATTCATTCAATTTAGTTGCTAATCTTTTTCTTTACCTTTTTAGAACTGACCCGATGTGTTGAATTTACATACATTTCAATAGAAACACATTCTCTAGTCATATAGAAAAGATTAGCTATATATAGCATGGTCTGTAAGAGTTCCAAACTACTTTTAAATTCTACAAAGCAATATAAATTTTATAATAAGAACATTAGCACTCTTCCCATACTAAAAGTATCAATTAATCTCATATGTTAGAGATAACTTGGTGTTAATGTATCATTAGATCAACAGCATTGATTTCAGAAAGTTTTTATTAAGCATATACATTTTAGAAAGATCAGACTATGATAAATTTTGGGTTACAAGTGTCCTTTGCATATGTTTATCATCATTGAGCTTTGTAAATGACCCATTCCCTAGTCACACCAGGAGGATTATGGTAAACCAATTGATCAAATCAAAGGAAGTGTAGTCTATTGGTCTCTGCAGCAACCACTGTACAAAATACCTGCCTAAAATAAAAAGAAAACAATAATGGAAAGACCCACAACTAGAAGAGAGATTGGCTGGATTGCTATGTGATTAAAAACTTGGGTTTACAGTTGTAAAACCTAGAATAAATTCTTGCATTTATTACTGTAATTCATGTTTCTATTCATAACTTTGCATTTGTCAGATGAAATGAAAGTACTTTACTACTTAAGCAGCTAATGTGTTGGAAAGCGACTGTTTCCCCATGTGTTTCTTTATTGTCCCAACACAACAGCATCCCAGTGCAACTGGAGACTAGGCACCATAATGACACATATTAAAACCCTCATGGAAATATTTATACAGACTTTAAGATTTCAGAGCAGGTAGGGTATAGGGGATCTCCACAGCAAAATGAAAATTACCTAGGTAAACAACCATAAAAGACAACATTTAAGGCTACAGGATGAGGTACAAGGAAGTTCCAGAATCAGTGTGCAGGTGTCATTTTTAAGCTAGTCATCCTGACTGTTTGGTTTTTAATTTTGGACTGAATGTTCACCTTCTAGTCTCACAGAGAGGAAAGGATTGGGTGTAGAAGAAGTTCAAGTGCAGGAAATTTCTTCAAATCTCACCAGGCAGCAAGAAACTTTTTCTGTTTGTTTTTTTTCCTTCCCCCCCCCCATATGCTTTGTTTCCTTGGATGGATTCCAGGAGGGAAGAATAAGGATGAAACATCCCATAACTGCTGACCTTGTGAGAATGGGTGATATATGTAATTTGCCAATTCTGTGGGAATTCATCTAGCCCCTTCTCTACCAGTTGGAAAATCATTATGCACGTCCTATTTTTAGTTCACACAGTATTTGTTTGTGTATCTTTTTTCCTGTCTCTTCTTCCCACCAGACTGAGAGCAAGAACTGTGGGAAATTCAGTGCTTGATACATAGTAGTTTTGATTTTGTATTTGAAGTAGCAACAAAATCTTCCACATTAAAAGACTTAGAGTGAACCATAACTATAATCTTTTCTCCTGACAGACAAGGCTATAGAATATCCTTGAATAAGCAACCATTTAAAACCACATAGATCTATCAAAGTGTTCAGATTCATTAAAAACAATAAAGGTAGTAGACCACCTGCAGCATTTGTTGGTTAATTGTTTGTCTTCACCATTCAAACAATAACAAAGAAATAATAAAGGAAAGTAATCTCTGGGTTTCAATTTCTAGACTGGATTTTTCAAGCATGTACTACTGGCTACCAGCCACATCTTCACCTGCAACACTCAGACCCAGATATTAATCAGTTCTCCATCACAGGCTATAGCTGGGAAACAAGTCAGCCCTTAGCTTTTTCTGTCACATCAAAGTGAATGGTACACAGAAATCCCTCAGTCAACCATGTATTAAAGGATGGTTTCCAAACTCTTCTCTAAGCCTTCATTTAGTGTGGGAAGAACACAGCCCTGAGACAGCTGCATGGCATTTGAGCTGTGTCCTTGTACATCTGGTCCTCCCAGCTGCTGTCTGCCTTCTTCAACCCTACAGTCAAAACTGAGACCAACTCTTTCAAGTTCTCTTCAACTGCATGCACAGGACCTGCAGCAACTCTCCAAAATTTTCTATTGCTATTCCCGTTCTCCTGTTTTGCTCTGAAAGTCAAAAGGCAGCCAAAGTCCTCCCCAGGGAAAGAGCATCTTCTGCACCAGCTTCCCTCAGAACTGCCACAGCACTTCATTAAAGATTAAATGCATCTTCCTTTGTAGTAGATACAGGTAGGATAAACTGAACACTGAACTACAGCACATATAAAAGCAGGCGGAAGAAACTGTGCAGTGAAAAGTTTTACACAATTACATCCCTCGGGGTTTGTTCTGCCTTATTTATAGCTTTCTGCACCCACTTATTCTACCCCTTTCCAGGTAACAAATCCCAGATATACTTGGATAAGCACTTCAAAACTGTATATTCAGAGAACAGTTACAAGAGACAGCTCATATTTACAGTTGCCATGGAAAACAGCTCTACTCTATGCCATGCTCTGTCATCTTAAATCTGGTTTAGGCCTGACGGGCTGAACAACCAAGGTAATTACATTTAAAATACATCTAGCTGGAGTCAAGCAGTTACTCTTTCCTAGACTGCAAAGCCATAAAGAATATGAGATGCAGCACTGATGGTAGTAAACTTGGTGATAATTTTAAGGCTAAATGTGCTTCCCCCTTTTCCATTTACATGTTTTTGCTCCAGAAGGGCCTTAAAAGCTTGGTATATATAGTTTGCTAACTAATTACTGGCTTAACTGACACCCAGTTTCAAACAATGACAATACAACTCCCAGATCCCTCAAAGGTATTTCAATACTTGTCCTCTTACCAAGAAGTCATCAATGATCCAAGGGGCTGGGCTATCCCTTCCCTGCCCTGACTCAGTGACACATCTCTGCCCCTGTAGCCACCTGTGCTGAGTGAAGCCTTGCTTTCCCTAAGACCAGGAGGAATTTGTCATTAGCTTCCAGAGAGACACACCAAAATCCTTTCTATGGAAGTCTGTCAGGGATCAAAGGGAGGTACAGTTCAGTCAGGTTTCTATTTCTGACATCTACCTGAATCTTGCAAGAAAGTGTATTATCTTCATGCAGATGTTTAAGCATTCCAGTAACTATGGAATTTTTTTGCGTACATTTCAGCGTGAAAATATGAAACACATATACAACTCTTAAATACTCAGTTGTGCAAATGTTTCCCAAAGCCATATCATAAAATGATGTCACATTAGCCGCCTTTTGGGGCCAAGCCATATATCTATTTTAGAGGAGAATTTGAAAATTTAAAATTAATGATGAAGGGTTGCATATATCCTCTAGAGACCAAGGTGTTGAAGATGAATATATTTACTTATCCCACTTGATCTTGGACAAATAATTAGTAAGCAAATCAATCCTTGACACAGCTCAGAGGACCTTTAAGTGTGTCTGTCTCTGGCTCCATATCTCAAATTTGAAATTTACATAAAGTCTACCTCTATTAATATCAGGTCAGAATCATGCAGTCATTTACAAATTAGGAGTTAAATACATTCTTTCCCCACTAGCCTTAACAGGTAAGTGAAAAGGTGATTGTATATGCAATCTAACAATATTTGTAAAAGGGTAAACTTAAAAACATGAGCTAAAATGAATAGCTAAAATAATGTAATCATCAGCTCGTTAGTTCTCATTTTCAGATTAAATACTGTGTTAACTTTTAAACTTGTCACATTATGCAATTTATAACCTACCTGTTCAAAGACACTGAAAGACATTGTATGTATATATATTTTATTTTTAACACCACTTGTTTTCCGCCATAAAGATCATAATTTTCAGGACTTTTTATTATCCACAATACTGGATAAGATCGGAATACAATGCAGTATAGTAATCCCTAAAGTGCTACTTTTCAGGCCAAAAAAGCCATGCAGAAAATTTTCTGAAGTCCTCAACAGGAAAGGTTTTGTGTAGGAGAAGGGTAAAAAAGAGATTTTAATAATGAAGCATGGAGTTGCAGTATAGAGACAGGTTAAGGCTCCCCAGGGGCATTAGCAAAATTGAATTTTACCTCTCCAAGGATGGAGACTCAGGGCTTTGACCATGGGAAGGGGCAGAATCACCATGGAAATCTTGTGAAGGTGTAGAGTTTGTTTGTAGGTTTGCTGCTGCCAGAGAGGACTGAGCACTCCCATGGGACTAGGCTGCCCACATGTGCCCTCATCCTCACATTGTAGCTCCACTTCCAGTAGTGACCTTCCCACTTTCACCAAAGGCAATGCAAGGAGGAGGGGCCCAGCCTTCCAAAGTGTCATCCAAAGCAAACACCAACTCTGCTCCTGCTCGCAGGTGGTGATAATCTTTAATTATCAAGGTATCCTCACGGCAGACAAGTTCCAGTGTCTAAGAGCATGGTATCTCCTTTTTAATGGATAAATGAATATTTTTGGAATCATCATATATTGTGAAAAAATAGGATCATGAATATGCAATGTAGAATCATCCTCCAAAGGATCATCCTTTGTTGCTTGTCAAAGAAGAAATTTGTTTCAAGTAATAAGGACAGATACTCAATTACTACAAATTGCTACATGGTACAGACATTCAAAATTCATTTGAAATTCACAGATATGTGATAATTTTCATTTTCAAACAAATCACATAGTAGAGTACAGTAGCTGTAGTTATTTTGTTTGTGGTGTACACAGATGTCTGGAACAAGTGGGAGCCACATTACACAAGTCAACAGGCAGCACCCATCTGGCTACAAGGCACCACTCAGACAGACAGTGGGTAAATACAGGATGACACCAACAAAAATCAGGGCAAGATGAACACAGGACAAGGTGGATAATGAAGTTATATAACAGCAAGGACATGATTTAGTATCAACTAGTCAGGTGTACAAGCTATACAAAAAAAGAAACCATTGGTAGCAGCAAGCACAGTATGAATGTTACAGCTAGGAAAATAAATATATTTTAGCTGATTTTACGGTCTTTTCAATTTCCACATTTATTGTCAAATTCAATTTCCTTGAATTTGCTCACTCATAGCAATATTTGCTTTCTAAAATAGCTTCATGAGAATGCCTGGTTCTCTGTTTTCAATTTGCCTATAGAACCAATCATGTACATTTTCAGAAGTGGAGTTACACAAAGTTTGCTAACTGAGGTATTTGGGCAGCTAACTTGCTAAATTAAAAAAATGTATGAGTTAGTCCTGCTTACTTAGCTATCATTAATGACACTCAGATTCCCTTCCCCTTTTTAAGTTTCAGCTGACCAGAGATGAGAAGCAATCTGATTTTTCAGGACTTCGTGAAACCCTGTTAACAAGAGTGAGGAACAAATAGCCAAAGCAGAGGAAGAAACCTTGGGCTGATAACATTTCTAAGACCTAAATATGTTTTATTAATAGTTTGCAAACAGAAACAACTGCAGACTGAGAAAAAACCATATGATGAATGGCTTGATGGCATTTATTTACCACATGAGGAGGAAAATGTTTATTTCTAACATTTTAAATAAAATACTTATGTTTTTGAAATAGGAACACATTCACACTATATAATTGTCTTTACTTATGTGGACTGGAAACATCTCAATCTTTGCAACAGAAATAGTTATTAAACACTAATTTTCTAGACTTGTTCAGGCAACGTTGATTAAACATTCTCAGGAGCCGGTAAGAATAAAACATGAGCATATTATGACTTGTCAGTTGCACAGACATGACTTTCAGTTACCAGGAAAGTCTTTGGGCTACATAAATACTTACTGCATTCCTACAAAACAAAAACCACATGTTGAACGGCCTCCACTTAAAAAAAAAAAAAAAAAAAAAAAAAAAAAAAAAAAAAAAAGCGGCAGAATTGCACATAAGTCATGATTTTTCACTGCTTGAATTATAACTTCTTAAAAAACAAGAGGAAAACCAGAGACATTGCAAAGTGGTCAACAGGTCAACATACATTTGTGCACAGACCTCTCTGCCCATGCATTTATGTAAATACAATCAGCATTTGATTTCCATGAATGTCACTTTTCCCCTACATTGTTCTAATTAATTTCTGTATTACTTTCTGAGAAAAATACCCAATAGGAAAGGAAACAAATAACAGAGGAGACAAAGAGTGCCTAATTAAATAAGGTATCTGCCTTCTTCCTGGTACTCCATTACATCGCATACTCAGAAAAGATTTTCAGAAAATCCATTTGTTCCAGATATCGCCTCCTCCCCAGCTAATACACACAGAGTTTATCCTGCTTTTGAAACACTTTAGTCTTAATATTTTAACCAGTTCACATTGGAACATTTGCTGGATCCTTTCACCTAGGTTAGAAATGGCAAATATCCAAGCACAAATCCTTCGAGCAGTGTGAAGGGTATTTTTGCTAGGACAGGAGACCTATTCTTTTTTTGTGCTCACCATTTCTTAACCTAAGCCTATGGTTTCTTTTTCTTTGATGCTGGTCTTGCACTTGCGTACATGAAGACAAAGAAGCCTGTAAGAAATCATTTATACTACCTACAAAGTCAGGTGCACTGGACCATGGAATGTTCCTCTGAGCCATTTCCTCTGCATTGCCCTTAAAAATAGAGCTTCATCTCCTCCTTGTTTGCCTCATCCTCTTTACCACCAAAAAAAAAAAAATAAAGGTAATGTGTTAGTCTTTAATAAAGCACACATCAAGGACTTGGACTCCATTGTGTTAGAAACAACACAAACAAGGACAAAAAAAATAAATCCTTGCTCTAGAAAGCTTGCTGTTCTGAGAATTACACATGCTAAGCTGCAAAACTAATGGACTAGATCAATATGGCATTTGCTGTATTTTCCTTTGCTTTTCTCCTTCTGGTAAATAAGGAATAGACTCACTTCACTAGCAGCCAAGCTGTAATCAGGGAGCAGGGAGTAGGGAGTCATAGCTGAGGTAAATCTTTGAAGACTACATGAAAGTCTGTGGAGACCACAGAAAATGCAGAAGTATATTTGCAGGAATTGCATGCGATTACTGTAAGTTAGTCTTCAGATGATAAAGACTGACACAGCATAAAGACCAGATGAGGAATATTTATGAAGATCCATTCAAACCTACAGGTCTCATTAGAATGTAGCATTAGGACATGGTAATGGAAGGAGAGGATGGCTGCCCATTTGTGTAACTGCTTGCAACTCCAATCAATACCCAAGAAACCAGGTTTCCATTTGCATCAGGACTGAGAAAGGAAATTTCAAGCTGCTCTCAGTAGAGATTGCAACACAATACATCAGGTTACCCACCCCCACTTGCTGACAGGGTCAGTGGCACAATTAAATCAAATGACAGATTTTCTAGCTCATCGTCTCTCCTCTCATTCCATCAAAGCATTTGCCTTCCAGAAACCATTCACGCAGGAACACTTACTCCTTGCTGCCCAGCACTTTAACTACTTGAAGACATAAATCAGATGCAGCTATTACACTCAAATCTCATGCTCCAGGGCTCCATCAGCCCAGCCAGGACAGCATACCAGATGGCCCCCAGGACATCCCACCCAGCTGACTGTCAGGCTCTGTCTTCCTGTCCTGCTGGATCATCTCCTCTAGTCTCTGCCTCCCACCTTTTATTGCTACCAAATGCAGAGGACTTGTCAGCTGCTACTTCCTTGGAGAAACAGTTATTTCCTTGGATGGGTTTCTTTTTTGCTATTTGGTGGCAGGTCACAGAGCTTGACGATAGAGAGGGCAGGAAATAGGGTATAACGAATCCCCACATGGAAGCAAGGCACGAAAATGTCCTAGGACCATCCAAAGGAGAAAATAATTAAGTTGGACACACTGCTTTTGCTGTGTGCCTCACCAATGCTTTCCTAGGAAGTGATAGGGACCTACTTGACTGGCAGCCAGAAGTATGAGTTAATTCTACATCTCTCAACAAAAATCCTTGGAAAATCTTAGTAAAACAAGGAAACACAGGCTCTTTTTAAAGGTTCATATGCGAAGACTGCCTGGCACAGGCTGTGTGGTACCTCCACAGTAACTTCATAGTGACCCCCACTGTTCATATACTGTGAGTACAGACGTACCTGGGAGAGCCTGCATCTCCTGCACGTGCAGAAAAATTCATGTACAGCACAGCTGCTTCTTCCCAAAAGTGCTGGCATTCACTCCACAGTGGTGTTGCTTAGGATTTGTAACACACAGCACATAGGCTGGAATACCTGAGAAATTACAGTTTGTAAAGTTGCTGCATGCCAGGAAGCATGGGATACCTAAGAAAAATTTTCAGAGAGGAGATAAACACATCTGAGATAACCTAACTATGTAGTAGTTGTAGTCTAGAAGAAGACAACCTTTCAACTCATGCAGAGGATCCAACGGTCACTCAGCCTATTGGGAAGGGAGAGTCCAAATCCTTCCAGCTTCCACATTTCTTTGAATTTCCTGTTTCCACTAATTTCTTTCCTGCCCCTCTCTCCACACCCAGCTTCTCCCTGGGAGTCATGTGCCCAAATTTCTTTTTCTCCCCACACCTGCATTTATTTATCCTCCTGATGTACATAGGATTCTGCACACATCTCCTACATCATCTCCCTGTGGTCATCCATACTTGCTTTCTCTGTCCTTTCTGACAACTGAACATTTTCAGAATTTTTCACTGCACACAGACTGCACTTTTTATATCTCCACCTTCCAACTCTCCCTGGAGTAAAATTACTTCCCCCCGAGAACATAAGAAGCTTTATTCCCTCTCCCCTCTCTCCTTTTTCTCTCTCTCTCTCTCTTTTTTTTTTTTTTTTTTTTTTTTTTTTTTTTTTTTTTTTTTTCTCCTTATTCTGTCTACAAAGCCACTGGACTGGGATGAGTGTCAGGGCCATTTGCACTTTCTTTTGGAAAAAGCTATCCATCTCACATAAAAACTGGTAGGGAAAAGGTCTTTTGCCTCTTCTACCTCTCAATATAGTTTAGGTTTGCAAGGGAAGCTAACACTCCCCTGCTTAGAGGACTTCTCCCTTCTATTTTTCCCTTGTATTTTGGGAAAACATTGACAGAATGTGACAAACCTTAATTAAAGCTATTTTTAGCAGGGGGCTTTATCCCAGAAACCTTTTACTGAAACTGCACCAAGTGTGCCTTGCTGTCTGAGGTGCCCCATGCTCTCCTGGTGCTCAGGTGATTATTGACTGTTTCCAGAGCTCTGACATGCAGCAAAAGTCTACTGGAGCTGGCACTTTGTCCCAAGATGAGTTGTGATACCAAGGCTAGAGCAGAAGGGGAGAGAGAGCTTTAAAGGTAAAGAGAAGGTGAAAGGTGTAATCTCATTGCTAATGGCTCCTAGTGACAGGAGAAGCAGCAGTCATACTGATTTATAACTTCCTTTCTACAGAGAGGATACAAAATAAACAGAGCGAAAGGATGCAAATATGTGGATATAGCTTGTGAATATCAGCTTGATCATTTCTGGAAATAAAATTTTGGAGTTTTTTTAGATAACTTCTTACTGAATCAAATCTCACTTAGTGTTTTGTAGAAGATACCTGTTAGAAAAGCTCAGGCTGCTGTCTCTTGCCTCTCCCATGTGGAGTTTAGGATTATGTAGAGTTTGGTGTGTTCAAGGTCAGCAGTCAGGCTATGCTGGAGCCTGCTGGTTCCCTACTAAAAAGAGAGGCTCATGGTGCACTGCAGAGCTCATTAACAAGGTCAACTTGTTCAAGTAAAGGTCTCTTTATCAAAAGGATTGTCTGCAACACAAGCAATCCCAAATGTGTTCAGCACACAAAATTTATCATAGAAGTTCATGTCTGCACATCTACTTCTTTCCAGTAGTTCAAATGCAATAAATACTACTATGTTAAACCATAATTAAAAAAGAAGGAAATATTTTAGTCTTCCAACAGAGCATGTCTGCTGCTTAACTGGAAGCCCAAAGGAGGAGAAAAGCTCCTGAACTTCAAATAAAACCAAATGCAGACTGAGATTTGCATTGAGTGAAGAGAAATACAATTCACATATGAAAAGTGGCCACCCAATTTCCCATTTGAAAATTTTATGTAATCTTTGAATTATATGACTGAACTTAAAATTAGACATCTGTTTAGACAGATTACTTAGCACCTTGGCACAGATGTTCTATGTTTTTTACTATAGCACTTTAATTAAAGATTATTCATCAGCATTCACTCAGCACAGTTAAGTGCCATTTTGAGTAGAGCTGCACAGGGAATGAGCCCTGTGTTCCATTTGTAATAGCAGCTTTAAATCAGGCGGTGATGGCAGATGATTGCCACAAAGCCAGCCACAACCTTTTTGCCACTACTGAGTGGAGAGAGAGGTCAGGAGGGAACTCACACTGTCACATCTGTGCAGCTGATGCCAACACACCTTCCATCCCCTTGCTATCCCCAGTGTTCCTGGAGGGAGGTACAGGCCCTGAGGAAACCAGCCGGGGCCTCTCCTCTGGTATCCACTTCGAATCTGCCCTGTTGCCTCCTCTCGCTTCTTGCTGGTCTCTTCCTGCTGGCCCCCAGCGACAAGTGTGCTCTACCCAAAGGGCTTCTCAAAGGGGATGATGGGAGAAGGTGACACAAAATCTGTCTTAGCTAGGCAAGGTAACTGAGAGTCTTTGAGGCTAGATCCCAGGAAAGCTACAGAAGGCTGACCACGGATGGTGTGGAATAGTCCTTCAAAAATATGTGCCAGGTGATGCAGTCCAAAAGAATAAATTTAAAACACTGTGAGTCAAGGATAAACGTTTACAAGTTTAATGTCACACCCCTGCAAAGTATTTCTGCAATTCAGTTCATTCACCTCACCAACACTGCACATCAGCTTTTTGCAGGTACACCATGCCTTCCACCCTGGGTTCTGCCCGGCAGAGATGACTTGCAGAAATGACTGCTGCATACCACAGAAATGTGCTGGGTAGGTTTGATTTGTAGAGAGCCTATAATTTGCTTCCTATCTCTTTTTAAACCCATTACATCCCTAACAAAGGAAACTGTCAGCTGAAGTGATTTTGTCAGCCAAATTTGAGAAGCTGCATATTTTATGACCATTAAAGTTTCCTGCAACTTCTCACTTGAATTTTTCCATGCCTAAGGACATGGGGTTTTTATTTCCCAAATTCCAAAATAAGCATCAGCATTGATAAAAACTTGTCAGCTCAACAGGAAAGGAACTGAGGATTTGTTCCCAGGGTTACTTCTATTCTTTTAATCTAATGGATGTTTAGCATAAAATGCACAGACGATCGCATAGTTACACTTAATGCCATTCCCATTTTTCACCACTTGGGTTTGGTTTGCATTACAGAGAGAGGCATTCGTCAGCAGGAGGAGGAGAAATATGTTTCCCAAAGCTTAATTTCACCCCAGTGGTTTTGGTTTTTTCCCAGGTCATGTAAGGTGCACACTTGTCTCAGGCCAAGAGAGTGCTGAACTTCAAATTCTCCTTAGGCATATTCTCACCTTCAGCAGAAAATGCCCAGCTGGGTCTAAGAGGGAGGAGTCTTACAGCAGCCTGATGCTGGTGCAACAGCTTTCATTACCCACACATTTTAAGTAGACCAATGCAGTGCTCTGTTGGGAGGGAGGGAGAGCAGCCAGCTCTCTCCCTGGTGCTCCCACTGGGCAGGGAGACCAGCCAGCTAACAGGTATCTTGAGATCCACCTTGCCAGATGGGATCCCAAGTGATTTGCTTTTACTAAAACCATAGTTTCTTCAGAAAATCACTCTCAGTTGGACACTTCTCTGCCATTTGTGTGTTTTTAAACTGCCGTCAGTGTCTAAGCATTAAGGACAGCATCCTTTTCCTCTGTGCTAAGCGGAGCACATAGCAGAGGCTTGGTCTAGAAGCACTTGGCTCCTTAATGATTCTGCTGGGTAGATAATTTGATGGAAATTTGTAGCAACATACAAGAGTAATTCTTTTTAGCATTGTTTCTAAAACAGTTTTGTAGTCTCTTTCTGCATATGTCCTTTCTCTGCATACCTCTTTACCCTTCTGAAGGTTTTTTCAGTCTTATTTTTTTGTCAGTACAGAAATACAGTTCTGCTTATATGTTTTATAACAGAATATGTTTTATAACCTATTATATGCTGATATAACAGAAAAGCAATTGAATGGCTACAATGGCTTAATCCCCATTCTGGTTTTGTGGATGTTAAGAAATCTAGGAGATTGTATTTTGTAATGTATTTCTCATTCTTCAATCCCTACCTTACTGTTTATAAAAGCCTTTGTCAATTAAAGGAAAAACCATGTATGCCCTACTTCAAATGCTGGTTACTTTTCATAACTACATACATCAGCAAGTTGGATAAATATTTTTTTCCTGGAGTAAGGGATGAGAGAAAGATGGAAAGAACCATGTAACAAGACTCAGTGAGTTCGCTTGATGCATGGTGAAAGCATTCAAATACTTAGAAAAACAGGCAAAGAGGGGACAAGGATGAAGTAAGAAGCATTGAGTGTGGATGATCAAAAGGGCCCCTATTGACTTCTTTTGAGACAGGACAAGTTATTTTGTGACTACCGCTACTTAAAACAGGATTTGACAGGATCCAGTCTTTAGTTAAACATGGGTGTGGCTCTGTGCTAAGATGCCAAATTGCAAGAGTAAGTACAATTTCTCATCAAAGAGCCCTGTTAAAAAACAAAGAAGATAAGAGACCATTTCCCGTCTAATATAGTTGAGAACCTGATGCTACAGAAAGCTGGGCATTCTGCAGAATAATCAATAGCTCGATTTTTTTTTTTTTTCTTTCTGATTCAAATTCTCTGAGACTAGAGTCATATTCCTGACTTGCTCTGTGCCTTACGGCGGAGTTGTACGTTGCTCTTCTTTCAGATGCTAGGCTTGCTATCACTCCTGCCTTCCTAATTTATAAATTATATATATATAAAATATACATATATCTAAGTGATGTACTGTTTTATATAAATTTCCTCATTATTTTAAAGAAATAAAGAAAAGAAATGATTTAAACAATTTTATTTGTTTCTGGTATATTTGTAGAGTCACAGAACCAGTTAGGTTTGAAAAGACCTCCAAGATTGAGCTCAAACATAAACCCAGCACTGCTAAGTATATCACCAAACCATGCTCTTAAGTGTCACATGCACATACCTTTTAAATACCTCCAGGGTATTTCTGGGCAGCTTGTTCCAAAGTGTAACAACCCTTTTGGTGAAGAAATGTTTCTAAATATCCAATCTAAAACAAGGAGGTCAGTCCCTCTCAAACTCTCGCTTGTTACCTGGGAAAAGAGACTGACTTCCATTCTCAGGTAGTTGTAGAGAATGATAAGGTCACTCCCAATCCTCCTTTTTCTCCAGGCTAAACACTCCAAGCTCCCTCAGCTGCTCCTCATGGGACTTGCACTCCAGACCCTTCCCCACCTCCACAGCCCTTCTCTGGACCCACTCCAGCACCTCAATGTTCTTCCTGAATTGAGGGGCCCAGAACTGGACACAGCATGTGAGGTGTGGCCTCACCAGTGCCCAGTACAGGGGGACAATCGCTGCCCTGCTCCTGCTGGCCACACTATTGCTGATCCAGGCCAGGTGCCATTGGCCTTCTTGGCCACCTGGGCACACCCTGGCTCATGTTCAGCTGCCATCAACCAGCACTCCCAGGTCCTTTTGCACTGGGCAACTTTTCAGCCACTGTCCCCAGCCTGTTGTTGTGACCCAAGTGCAGGACCCAGCACTTGGCCTTGCTGAACCTCATACAGTTGGCCTCAGCCCAGTCTGTCCTGACCTCTGTGAAGAGCCTTCATTTCCTCAGCAGATCAACGCTGCAACTCAAATTGGTGTTGTATGGAGGAAAAAATTTTGAAATATTTTTTCCTAAATTTCATTTCCATTTTATTTTGATATTTTCAAGACAGTAATTCTGAATTCAAAATCAGAGCAGTTATGAATATTACCTTCAACTGAAATCTAAAATGAAATATTTTACTCCATTCCCACCAAGTGTTCTCTGTTTCAAAAGTAGTCCAGAGCTGGCAGTTCAGATCTAGTATTCTCACACACAAAATTTCTTTCTTATCACCCTTCTTCTTACATTGCCTCACTATAACATGTTAGGCATGTGATTTTGCAGATGAACCTTTGAGCTTGGGCTAGTGAGAAAACCAGGATCAATCAACTACAGGACAGGATTCTCTCCTTTTCCTTCACTCTCAAGAGTAAAGACAACTCCTTTGAAAGAGTGGGTTGGTGTTTCTGATCCCTTCAATTCACTTTGTGATGATGATCCTTCCAGTTGTGAGAAATAGTAATTTGCCTAGAAAATTGAATGAGAACAAAATCATCAAAGCAAAACCATTTATTGATATAAACAAGTAAGCTGAGTCAGGCACATCTCACTGAGGAAGCACACCTCTCTCTAAAATGCACAAACTTTTAGATAATTCCTTAACTGGTGGGGTCCCTGTCCCTTCTCCCCTTTGGCTGAGTACTCAGGAATTCACATCCTTTCTGACAACCTACCATGCTCAAACTGACACCTCCTTTCCCTTCCACTTTCTATCCCTCTCAAAACTAAGGACTCTAAGTGACAAGCATCACTCCACTGCTCTTTTCTCCCCTCCATGTTCAGGAGGCCTGGCCTTCAGCTAGCTACATCTCTGCCTGCATTACATAAGAACAGATTCTTATAGCTGAAACAGTGGCTGAAGCAAAACATTACTTTATCTCTCACACAAATCCATGCCACAGTTAATTTCATTTTTTTCTGATTCCTGACTTAGTTTAGAAAGTCTTTTAGGCCTGTATGGAATATTAAAGTTACTTAAAGTTGCAATATTTGTAAGAGAAAGCATTAAAATAGGCTCCCTAGAGAAGTGGCCACAGTACTATGCCTGCCAGAGTTTGGCAAGAAACGTTTGGACAATGCTCTCAGGCACAAGGTGTGATATTTGGGGTTGTTGGGTGCAGAGCCAGGAGCTGGACTAGATGACCTTTGTGGGTCTCTTCCAACTCAGGATATTCTTTAATTCCATGAAGAATGAAATACAAAAGTCCCTCAGAAGTATTTGCAATGTGGAAAGAGATAAGAGGAAGGCCATGGTCCCCATCAGTTTGAATGAATGTAGAGCAATGTATAGACAAGATTCTGTTTACCTCTTCCTCCTAGAAACCAAAATGGTCAGTGAGATAAATGATGACAGACACTGGAAAGGACAGGTGGAGCATAGTTAAGTAAACTTCACAGATCAGGGAACGTAGACTTCCAAAACCAAATGCTGACATGCAGATCTGTGACCTTCTTTTTAACAAACTTGGGAGTAGACAAAGAATACAGCAGCTTGCAGTGTTTTGAAGAGTTTTTTCCCAGTGTGATTTAGTTATTCTTGGTGTTAACATACAAACAGATAAAGATGCACACATATCCAAAAACCTATAAGGGACTAAGGGCATAGCGTAGCATCCAGATACTTTAAGCAAAAATAGTTTTCAAACTGCAAAGTAGAAGCAGTTTTCAAAGCAGAGTTGTAAACAGGGTTAATTTTAGAAGTAATGAAGATCCCTCAGAAGCAGCAGCAGGAGATATCACAGTGGGAAAACAGTGTCATGGTCAGAGGCTGACCCCAGAAAGAAACAACAGGCTGAACAACAGAAGAGTAGCTAAAAGTTACAGTAAACAATCCTTTTCTACCATTTTTGATGCCATTATGCTAAGAATATGACCAACATTATTATTTACTGAACAGACTTGTGTCATTGCAAATGAAAATTCTGAAAGTGAATGGATTTATATAGGTGTGTGTACATACATATATATACTCCGTGTCACAAAAGTAATTTATAGACTTTTAATGAAAAAAAAAGGGAGTTATCCAGCTTTTTAAAATTAAAAAATTTGATTTTCAAACATTGCTGCACAGAAGCATTTAATATGTACTTTAGTGTAGAGTTCACTCGAAGTTTGTAAATAATCTTGGAAAAATATGTGCCGAGAGAATTTTAGTCTGAAAGTCAGTTTTCATGACAGTACAAATACAGAGGTGGGAAAGTTCATCTATTAGATCTCGAAGTGACCACTTTAAGGAAAAGCACAACCGTGAGTTCACGCACACAGGGCCTATCAGCCAGACCTCTGTGTGCAGAGGGAAGACCTCTGCTTGCTCAGCCTACAGCAAGTGTTCACAACAGCAGTGCCCACAACAGATGTGCAATTATACAGACAGGGAACTGTGCCTACACAACACAACTCAGCGACTCTTGGGCCACCGCAGGGAAAGAAAAGTATCAGTATGCAAGGCCTATGATCTGTACATAACAATAGAGCATAGAATCACAAAATTGTTTTGGTTGGAAGGAACCTTTAAAAGCCATCTAGTCGCAGCTCCCCTGCCACGGGCAGGGACACCAGCTTGCTCAGAGCCCCATCAAACATGGCCTTGAACGGCACGGGAAAACTCTGGGCAACTTATTCCTGGCTTTCACCACCCTCATCGCAAAAAAATTCTCACCTATATCCAAATGAAATCAACCCTCCCTCAGTTTAAAACTAATATGTCATAAATCCTACACTGGCCTGACAAAAAACCGTGTGGCCTAAACAACACCGCTAGTTAAAACTGTTCGATAGATTATACCGGAACTCCATATCCTTTTTATCCTACCGGGGTTTGGGTCTGGTGCTGTAAAGACCGGTGCCAGAGTTTGCTGGAGCTCCCGGGGACGAAACCCCCCGGTCCGTGATCGCCGCGCTGCGCCTGGAGCGGAGAGCGGAGCAGAGAGCGGGGCCCGGCGGGCCTCAGCGCCCCCTGCCGGCGCCTCAGCGCCCCCTGCCGGCGCCACAGCGCCCCCTGCCGGCGACTCAGCGCCCTCTGCCGGCGCCTCAGCGCCCCCTGCCGGCGCCACAGCGCCCCCTGCCGGCGACTCAGCGCCCTCTGCCGGCGCCATAGCGCCCCCTGCCGACGACTCAGCGCCCTCTGCCGGCGCCACAGCGCCCCCTGCCGGCGCCACAGCGCCCCCTGCCGGCGACACAGCGCCCCCTGCCGGCGACTCAGCGCCCCCTGCCGGCGCCACAGCGCCCCCTGCTGGCGACTCAGCGCCCTCTGCCGGCGCCACAGCGCCCCCTGCCGGCGACTCAGCGCCCTCTGCCGGCGCCACAGCGCCCCCTGCCGGCGCCACAGCGCCCCCTGCCGGCGACTCAGCGCCCCCTGCCGGCGCCACAGCGCCCTCTGCCGGCGCCACAGCGCCCTCTGCCGGCGCCACAGCGCCCCCTGCCGGCGCCACAGCGCCCTCTGCCGGCGACTCAGCGCCCCCTGCCGGCGACACAGCGCCCCCTGCCGGCGACTCAGCGCCCCCTGCCGGCGCCACAGCGCCCCCCGCCGGCGCTGCCCGCGCCGCGGCGCCCACAGGGCCGGGGGCCGGGGCGGAGGAGCTGAAGGCGCCGTAGCGGCTGTCCTGCGATCGTTCCCTGACACAGGGAATTACAACCGGCTGGGAAACGATCGCTGCCCGGACCACCGACTATGAGCTCCGCAATTCGAAGGGTGCGGCGTGCCCCGGTGCGCAGCTTGGAAACCAAGCCGAAGGGATCAGGCTGGCGACGCGGGTGCTCGCGGCCCGGCTCAGGCTCTGCCTTAAGAGACTCGACTCCAGCAGATGTAAAAGTCTCACTGTTTTGGCCCAGTTCAGCAGTCTATCCCTGTTCAGGGTACTTATGCCAGCCCAGAACTTGGTGTGTGCAAGTGCTGAGGCAGGTCCGGCTAGGGCGAGCTCACTGAGCAGGTAAAAACAGGAGAAAGAGAAACAAGAGCTGTGAAAATGAGGAAACTTGCCGAGGAGTGTAGCATCATCAATCAGCTGCTAATCTGCCAACAGTGCATCTCACAGCTCAGGTTAGTGTCCTTTCACTAATGCCAGACAGGTATGTCTACATGAATGAACAGAGAGACGATAAAACATGTTCTATGTATTCTGCCAGAAATAAAAAATAAAAAACAAACCCTGTTTTCTCTTTCATAAAGTTTGCATTTGTCTGACCAAATTCGGGATGTGTGACTAAATGCTGATATGTAGATCTGTGAATCCCCTGTGTTTAATTAACACTTTAATTTATTAATTTACAGTTTATTGGCCTGCCTATTCAGTAAATATTATTTACACATTCTGGAGCAACTCAAGCTGCAAAAGTGGTCCTTCAGAAGTAAACTTGGAAGTGGATCCTTCAGCTGCCAGAGCTGCAATAGCAACATAGCAATGCCACAAATCTGAATGAAAATCCATGGATTGACAAGTTCTGAGGTATATATTACAAGTATATATGACTGACAAGCCTTAGAGGTATATATTACAAAAACACTCCTTTGTTCATCTATATTAGCATAGTATCCGGTGACATTTGAGCTGGGAACAGGGTTGTGTGATGCTGGAGATTGAATAACCTTTCAACAGGAATGATATTTTGTTCTTAAGACGTAGAGAAATTGGAATCAAAGTGTGAGTAACTTGTGATACTAGCATGAGAGGCACACAGACTGTAGAAATGGCACAGTAATAACTGCAGTAATAACTACCATAACAATCCTATATCAGACCTGCACTGTCAGGATCTAGAACAAGACCAGCCTAGAACCAAAGTTTTATCCCAGCTGACAGCCCCAACTGGTGAAACTTTACAACAAATAGAGAATCTCTCACAACAGTTATCTCTTTTGCACCATCCCAGTTCCCAGCCTCAGGGGCAGACAGTGTACAAAGCATGCTTCCCACTCCTACACTTCAGCCACAATAACTCCAGGCAGTGCTACAGGCCTGGGAAAGGGTGGCTGCAAAGCTGTCCAAGGGAAAAGGACGTGGGTGGGGGGTCAACAGCTGGCTGAACAGCTGGCTGAATCCAGGGGAGATTCAGGTTGGATATCAGGAGGAATTTCTTCACGGAAAGGGTTGTTAAACATTGGAATGGGCTTGCCTTCGAAGTGGTGATGTCACCATCCCTGGAGGTGTTTGAGAAATGACTCATGGCATCTAGTGTCCTGGTCTGGTTGTCGTGGTGGTGGTGTTTGGTCAAAGGTTGAACTTGATGATCTCAGAGGTCTTTTCTAACTTAAATGATTATTTGATCCTCTGATTCTGTAAGTATTGAAACTTGGTGGAACCTAGAATAGTGGCCTGGGATAGGTCTTGTTCAATAATATGCCTACAGCATGCTGACATCTGCTTTGCCTGTCACAAGTTGACTGATAGTAATTTTTTTTTTTCTTCCAATAGTTCTGCCAAGCCATTCCTGACAGTCTTGTACACTGTATAGGCTGAGTCATAAACACTGTAAACAAATACGATAAAAAAAAAGTGTTTATTTGAATTATTTTCTATTTAATTTTCAAATTTGTTTCTACTGTAAAGGCTGGATTTGCCAGACATATTTCTGACAAATATTTAATACTTACAAAAGTTCTTCAGATTTCAAGTTCCTGAAGCTGAAAAGATTCAATCAAAGTTGTGCAGCCATACCCTGGATACTTTTTCTGCCCAAAGAATTTTTTCCAAAGAATTCTTTCATATGGACCTCATTTTTTTCCCCTGGACTTTTAAAGTTAGTAACAAGTAATTTTTAGTTGTTTCAGCTCATGGGTCTTGGTGTATTTATTCAACAACATAAAAGAGCCTCTCATCATCCAGTTTTGTTAGTGTCTCATAGCTCTAATCTTGACCTAGTTTGTGAATGTTTTATTTATCAACAGCAGGCTGCACAAACGGCCTCCTCTCGGAGGGATTCCAAACACAGGCTCAGTCCAAAAGGGTGCAGCTTCTCCAGGGCATCCCTACCTCCCCCATTTTTATTTTTGTCAGCTACGCCCTCCCTCTTAAAGGGCCTTTAAGGCCTCATTTTCTCTGACAGTATTTTTTTTTTTTTGCTAAGAAACATTGCCATGACACATAGTTATAATTAGTTCCTCCTTTCTCCTGCAAACTATGATTACAAATCATGCTCACAAATCTTGCAGCATTATTGGGAAGTGTCCATGATGGTATGACTCATTTCTCAGCTGAGATGATAAACCAGGGCTTTACATTTTTCTCATTTTTCAATAAAAATAATCTAGGAAAAGAAACAGTCTGAAGCATTAAGAAAAGAGGAACAACAGAAACCCTGAAAGTAAGTTGAGCATATATCACATGTAACAATACATTTGTTACACTGGCCTTTATGGTGCTTACTGGCACTATAAAGAGAACAGGCAGACATACTAAGTGGATGAAAAGCTGAACATGACCCAGCATTGTGCACTTTCAGCCCAGAAAACCAACATATCGTGGGCTGCATCAAAAGAAGCGTGACTGGCAGATCAAGAAGGTTATTTTCCCCCTCTACTCCACTCCTGTAAGACCAGAGTACTGTGTTCAGCTCTGGAGAGGGAGAGCATGAACCTCCTGCAGCAAGTCCAGAAAACGGATCCGAAGTTGATTGAAGGTCTGGAGCTCCTCTCCCAATAGGACAAGCTGAGATAGTTGGGGTTGTTCTACTAAAGAAGAGAAGTCTCCAGGTAGATCTTATAGCAGCCTCTCCGTACTTAGAGGGGTTTATAAGAAAGATAAAGACAGACTTTTTAGCAGGGTTTATTGCAATATGACATTGCAGGTAACGGTTTTAAACTGAAGAAGGGTCAATTTCAATTAGGTATGTGATATACGGTTTTTATGATGAGAGTGGTATAACACTGGCACAGGTTGCCTAGAGAGGTGGCAGATGCCCCATTCCTGGAAACATTGAAAGTTAGTTTGGACTGGGCCTCTAAGCAATTTGATTTCATTAAAGATGTCCCTGTTCAGTGCAAAGAGAATTGGACTAAATAACCTGCAAAGGTTTCTTCTAATACAAACTATTCTATGATTCTATGATTAAACCCTTAATATTAAAGCATTCACCAGCCAAAAGACAAAAAAACCCCTAAACTAAAACTCACAAGCAAAGAAAAAACCTATGTAGAGCCACAGAAGAATTTTTACACATTTAATTCTAAAAAATAGCATGACACTTCATAGTTGCATATTGAAAAAAACTAGACAATTATACTGTCTACCTCTGCTCAGGCGAGTGGGCTTCCAGCAAATTCTGAAAGTACTTGGACAGAAACTGTCTGTTTTCAAGACACTTGTTTCGAATACCTGCGTAATGCTTTACCAAAAAGCCACTGCCTGAGAAAAACAGTATCAAATGAGAGCAAATAGAGATTTCCACTGCAGGAGAAGTTATTTCAAGCACAAACATAACAGGCTTCAAACAAAGCAAATTGACCCAGCAGAAGTGAAATACTCCTGTTGGCAGAGTTTCACAGGCCTCCTGTAGAGACCTGTGAAGCCCCACAGACTCTCTGAGGAGGTTCAGGCCACCACCCTGAGACTGTGCGTGAGGCTTGACAGCAGGGGTACCCAGAGCTGCTTCAGCTCTGGAAAAAAACAGCAGAAAGGTTGTATGGTTGCTACAAATTCCCTCAAGGAAAAGAAGCCATGGCAAGAAATAGGCAGAGCTTGGGGATGAGGGTGAAAAAAAGGACAAAGCCTAACCTCTCTAACCTCTGTAATTGTTTCTCTAACCAGCCATGGCTATTTTGACTTTTGGCTCACTGTGTGGCCTCAGAGCAGGTGCTGCCTCTCTCTGCTCCCAGCATATTTGCAGATTGAATTTACTTTATTATTTTCTCATCATATGCCCAAGGTGCACCTTCTGCCCAGCTCTTTGTCTCTACTTTCCCCCAGCTGTTACCTTTTCAGCATCTCATCAGCATATACTTTCAATTCCCTTTGAGACTATTTATAAAGGTGTAAAGAAACATAAATTCAGTTTTCTCCCAAGTATATTAGATAATTGACTGCTTTGCAGCATACTAAAACTGGACTCATACAAAGAGGCTTTGAAAAGGTCAAATTTTGTGAATATTCAGTTTCTAGCTACATTATATGCAGCTGTGCTTATACTCGTTTTGTGTTCATTTTGTCAGGCTATACTAACAAATGAGTTTGCTGATATTATTTATGGGATAGTAAATCTTATGTGCAACAACATAAAATTCATACTAATGAGCAGAAATCCATCACTGATCTGTGTGTTCAGTCAAAACAAAAATAAATATTGGAGACTGTGAATACCAAATTCTTAATAAGTCCTGGAGATACACAATTTAAGGATTAAATTATTCATAGTTTCCACTGACTTCAAATAATAAGTGTATGTGACAAATTTATAACTCATTTGTTGTTAATTTGTAAAAGGAAAAAGGTAAAAATTGCCATATATATGATTCTTGCAGTTTATGTCAAATAATAACCTAATTTTAATGAATTTAGACTCTTGAAAGTTTCCTAATGAAGACCACTTCAGTTAGTTTCAAGAAAATTTTATTACAGTGTGAACTGATTTACATTGATATGATTTCCCTGCAGTCAGTGGAGCTAATCTGATTTAGTCCTCAGGAGGATCTAACCTGAAACAAGGTACCAGAAACAGCTTGCTCAGAAAGTATTCAGAGGTTGAGGTTCCTGGAGTGGAGGAGCTCTGGTCTGTAGAGCATTTGTGCAGTCATTTCCACCACACCCTAGGCTGCTGCTCCTCAGCACATCCAGTGAAAGAAGGGTGGGTGTAATTGCAACAAGGCACAGGGTGTCACAGCAAAATTTAATTGTACCCGTATCTCTCTTTTTTTCGAGGAGAGGGGTGGTATATGATGGTCACTGAATTGGGATCTGTGGATGTCTCTATACTCCATCCCTTCAGCACAGTGAGATCTGGAACTTTACAGTGAAGATCATTCCTGTAATGCATCTAATATGGACTAACATGTAATTTCATTTTATCAGGCACTCAGTGAGGGATGCTTTATTTTTATACAAACTTTTAAATAAAATCTTTGCAGTCTCAGACAATGGAATTCTAAAGAGATGGAAAAGTAAACAACAAAAAGCAAAATCAGAAAAAGAAATAACAAAATGAAATCCAGGAGGACAAATAAGAGACGGAAAGGAGACAATAACTATAATTAAGTACGACTTGAATATGTTAATGAGTATAGTGGCACTGTGGTCATCAGCGTAAGGCTATAGCATTTAATAGAGAATGTCAGATTTTGTGATTAAAGTCTCCTGGAAAAGAATTTGTTATCAAATGTCCACCATTTTTTGCCATTGCATCATCTTGTTTCTCATCCTCAAAGGTCTCAACCATGCTGTCATTCAGTTCTGTGGAGCTTTTGTCTCCTGTCCTCTTCTCTGCCAGACCCTCACAGCCCCTTTTCTACTTCCTTCACCATCACAATGGCTTGTGCAGAGGCACAGCTTTCCCAGCCAGACCTTCTGCAGCCAGCGGTCTTGGCTCTGTGTTTTTCAGAGGTGATACTGAAGAGAGCAGAAGGATGGCTGTAGCACCCTCCTCACTCCCCCAGTTCTGCACAAAGCAGCTGCTGAAGGAAAGGCCCTTCTTCCATCTCCTGCATGTCCTGCAGACAACCTCTGTTGTCTGCAATGCTTTCAGAGGCAAAGGTGGGGAAAGTTGCCACACCCCAAATACTGGGAAATCATGATCATCCCTCAGGTGCATATCCAGGAGCCACTGCAGCCTGTCACATACACTCTTTGCCTTGGATTTTATGATTAACAGTAATTTGTACTATAAGTAAACTTGAGAGATTTAAACCTCTTTTTAAGTACACACTATACCCTTCCACCCCAATCTAAATGTGCAAAATGTGGAAGGGGCCAGGACGCAGCAACAGCTGGGACGATTTGCCCAGCACAGCTCAGTGGTGGAGGCAGAAGCAGAATGCACTTCTCCTGCCCTCTATCTTCTTACTGAGATTGTCCCCCAATAAAGCAAAGTTTATAGTCCTACGTATTGTTAAGACATTACAGCTCTGGGTTTTTACTCTGGAATCATAAAAGTATTTCAGAGGGTTGAATCAATTTTATTAAATGACATTTCGTCAGAGGTCTTTTGTGACAACACTCTCTTCTACACCCCTGCCAATGACTGATTTCCAAAGTAAGGGAGAGAAAAAGAATGAGGAGGGGATGGTAGCATTGCTTCTTCAGATCCTAATTACTAATGCAGATTCTGGATTTGTCTTATGGATGATGCTTAGCTTCTACAAGTTAGTGAGTACTACTGCTCTACATGGATAAAGAGGAAATCAGATTGACTGCACAGATCAATGGCTTGACACAAATGCCTTCTGCATGCAGGCTAAACAGACATCTGTTAAAATGAACCATGTAATCCATGGACAGAGTGCTGACATGCTCAGAAAAAAAGAAAAAAAAAGAAAAAAAGAAAAAGTAGTATTTAAACCAGACCCTTTTTGTGAATAAATCTCAGTATCTTCAGCCGAAAATGAGAGAAAAGATCTAGTGGATTTCCTAGAAAAATTCGAGTCTGCTATTTGTGAGCTGCCAGAGAATGAGGATGTTTTCTGCATTGATTGATGCTATAAAATACTCATCCACAACCAACTCAAGGGTACTCCTTCCAAGAACACAATTCTTCTGACTTTAGTGGAAATGAGAGATAAGGAGAAGATCCTTCAGGCAGCCAGGAAGAGAGAGGCATTGAATTCCAAGGGCAAGTGATAACAATTTCTCCAGACTTCAGCCAAAATATACAAGAAAGAAGGAGTTGGTAGAACTTTAAAAAGCCTTTGTAGATTTAAAATTCAAGGCTGTCATCTCTTCTGAAACTGGGAGTTCTACATGAAAATAAAGATTACCTCCTCTGGGATGCAGATTGAGGGGAGCAATTTGCAGCAGATACTACCCTCATTTTTGCCCTCGGGCATTAGATGATTAATTCCTCGTGGTGTCCTGGCAGAACCCTGGTATATTGCCATTTCCATTAGTGTATGGTCTGTGCAGAGGGTCCCATGGGAGTTACAAGCAGCCCACCAAGTCTACTCCATCACAGGGATTGAGACAGATGGTGCAGCTGCCAAAGCTGGCAGGGCCGAGCATCTGGTAAATGTGTTGATTTAAAGCAGTTCTCAAGCAGCAGCCACTGCTGTGGCTTGATGAGCACAGTTCAGAAGTGCTTCCTTGTCTGGAGCCTGTGAAGGAACTGGGGTGGTATTGCCACAGTCTCTTCTTGGAATTGAGTACCAAATGTTTTAGAAGATGAAGAAAAGTTTTTGGGTGATTCATCAAGGATTGCGGATATCAGAGAGGGAGTCAGCACCATGGAAGGTTAATGCTACCTCTATTCACAATGATATTTGATATTTAGATTCCTCTAGAAAGATTCTGGTCAGGCTTATATTTTATTTCTTGGCTTTTTTGGTATCTTCTGTCCCTCTCCCTCTGAATAAACAATGTCTGGTTTAAATATTAAACTGTACTTCAGTTTCTAACTACTCATAGCTGGAGATGAATGGTGATTTCCCTGGGATATAAAGAGCAAAAGGGATAGTTTACCAGCCCAGTGCTGAGACTACAGCTTTTGTGATTGCACCCAAGCTAGATTTAGATTGGCAATGTGGAGGCCTGGACATGCTGTTCTCCAGTTTTATTTAGAGTCGGAGACAGCTTTTTTCCCGATTTCTCTATCATAGCATTGGTACCAGGTGACAGTACACTGCTTAAGGGCTATGTAAATACAACCTTAGTGATACCAAGTCATCAGAAGAAGATTGAGAAGAAGACAGGACTGAGGAAAAGACTACATGTTAGGAAAAACTACTGAATTTTTTAATCTGCATGGACAGCCCCAGGAAAGGCCATGAGCCTACTATTAAATACCCCCATCATGCCCAGGAAAGGGAGTGCCTGAGAGCTGTGAGGAAACATTACCGAAGCCATTCCCGTAGCTGTAATGGGAGACAGTTCCTCAAATTCACTGATACTTTTGCAAAGTTACTGCACCACTCTGAAGACATGTTTGTTTATAAAAAATTAATTCAAGTAGAAAACAAATATTTGTTGTGTGTGTCAAGCCCACAATGCCAGGAAATCACTGTTGACCATGATGTCAATAAAACTCTCCCAGTACATTTCACAAAAAAGTCTAAACGAAGACAGCATGTTTGGTGGTCAGGTACTGATGATACTGGAGAACTGATTCATAACTGTAATCTTTGTCAGTTTTTATAGCTGAAAGCTTCTTCACCAAGAAATCCTTGTGAAGTTGCCCTTTCTTGGATAAAGACTTTGCAAATGAAGCCAGGGTTTGTTGTATAGTCTTCTCCACCCTACAGGTCCCTTAATTTCTTTGACTTTTGGTTTACCTAAATAATTAATACTTGATATATTAGGATGTCATTTACATCTTGAAAACTGAGGCAATTTCTGTGTGTTGATAAAATTTGACATATTTTATCTGTGCCTTACCATCAGAGTACTAATGGGAATCCAAATGTTTTTAGAACTGCCACACAAGCATTCAGGAGAGACACAGTATCTTTAAATCAGAAAATAGCTTCATTCCTGCTATCTTATCAAACAGCAGCACGTAATCCTACAAAAAGTCTCCCCGCTGAACTACTAATGGAAAGGTGTTTACATACCAGACAGGAAGCCGTACAACCTGTTTTGGGTAATCACAGGAAATGAAAGGATCAAAGTGTGGTGGAAAAGGAATCCCAGAACTGATCTGAAGAGGAAAGACATTTGGATACCAAGGCTCCTCTTAAGAGCATGAGGAGCACGGATAATGAACCTTAATGAATATGGGTGGAAAAGATGCAATGACCACTGAGAAAGTGATTATTTCACTGGTACATAAAAGATCATGACAAATTTATTAATATTAATTTTATTTGTCAGTTTCCCATTTCTTCGTCATTTATGTTAAACAAAATATTCAACAAGTCATATAAGTACAGACAATGATCAGCTATAAGTGAATAAAAGAGGCACACATGCATTTATATATGCAACTACACTGCTTTACCCAGAACAATGGAAAAAGTCAGCAGATTTGGCTTAAAAAAATTAAAGAAAAAATAAACTTCTGGAGATATTTTTGCTTCTAACAATCCAAGAATATTGACATATACTATATAATTATAAATGAATTTATATATAATTTTCAAGTTACTCTTTGAAAGATGTAGTTTATTCTAACTTTGAGAAAGAAATAGCAGCATTAATAATAGCCAAAAGCATAGTTCTGATCCTCTGCCTTTGGTGACTTGAGGAAGAAAGATGCTGCTCTGCCCCATAAAGAGCTTTACCCCTCTCACCTCCTTTTGCTTCTGTGTTTTACCACTTCACTGCTCAGATATTCATTCTTTCTCTCATCCTTTATATCTCATTTTGGTTTTGACGTGGCTGTTTCCAGCCTCTTTTTGCCCTGTGAGTGCCAGGTGTTGTTTCCTATTTTTACCTCTTCCCAGAAGCATCTTACTTGTTTCTTCCATGCTGCTCCCAGGCTTGGGAGATATCTAAAAGATTTTTTTCCTTAATCTCCATCTCTAAAATGTCTAAGAGAATGGTCTCTGCAGCCTGCATAATTAAAACACCTTTGCCTTGGTGTCTGTAAGACAATCTGCCATTGTTGAGATGAATGCTTTGTGGATAACTGTCCATCACTTACAAGAACTGTCTTGTTCTTTCAAGCCTGTCTATATCCAGATGACTGTTAGGGCATGTAGGGTTCACTCCTGTTCATTCTCTTGCATTTGTGTGGCTCCTGTGACAAACCTCCCAGGCAAAGCTGGGAGGCACTGCCTCAGTGTCTATATGCAGCAGGAGTATGTGGTCTTCCTGTGTTGGAAAGCCCACTCCTGCTCTGAAAGTTTAGATATAGAAAAGACAGACTGTTTTATCCTTGCCTTACAGAATATCCACTTGGGTTTAGGAGCCAGCTCAAAGAGCCTGGTTCACTCGCTGAGTTCAGCATGGCTGTAATGTGCTTAGTTACAGTCCTGATCTTGAAAAATTGATTCCACTTTCAGAAATATTACCAATTCTAGGGACTGTAAATGTAAGAGCTATTGCAAAAGCCTGGAAACCTCAATGATCTTAAATGTCCTTTCCAGCCTAAATATTTCTGTGATTCTGTGAAATTGTGAAAACCATGGGCAGCTTTATAAATGTGCCCATCGAGTGTTTCAGTTCACAGGAAGAGAAGGAGCACAAGCCTCAGGAAGCTACAGGCTCATTTCAACAAGACTGCTCTAGTCCAGGAATATCTCAAAAGAAGGCATTTTCTTACAAATTTTTGTATTGTTGTTACAAACCTGTTGGAAGTAATATTAAACCCCAACATTTTTTAGCATCTCAGCCTTTTTTGCTTTCTTTTTAAATACAACAAGTATACCATAATGCTCTTTCTTCTTCTCCTGAGTTGGCTGGGGCCAGCACTGAAGACACATTCAAAACTTTGCATCTGAGAGAGGCTCTGATCCAGGTAACCATCAAGGCACCCTGTGCTCTAAGACCCCATGATCCAGTATCATGGAATGGAAGAGTTGACAGCCCTGTATGTGTCTCTGGAAAAACAAGCCTTTGCAGGGCTCTACCTGGAACTCAGGGCCAGCACTTTTGGGTGTTGCTGAGTTAGAGCCAGGCTTGAGCAGCCAAGAGGAGTGTGTATCTTTCCTGTGCACTATTTCTAGTGTATATGATAGGTTTGGAATAAATATTAGGAATTTTTATTTCCCTGGTTTTTGTTATTGTGTTACTGTCCATTGCAGGATCAGGTGTGTGAACATCCCATGACTATAACATCCTATTTCATTGTGGTTATTCTGTGGGAAGGGAATGTGTTGGGCCCAAATGGTAGTATTAGACCCCAGGTTCTTAAACTATCAAACTTGCTGCTGTGAGCACCCAAAAATTTATCCTGATCTTGCTTTTTGTGGTAAATATTCTGACAACTATGTCCAGTGACAACAACAAAAAGTGATTAATGTGAACCAGTTGGACTCAAAGCCACTCTTCTTCACACTGTACCCTAGTTAAACATATCCCTAAACATAATTGCTGCTGAGGAGAAGATAGAAGAAAAATACATGAAGTGTCTGTCGTATCTACATACTTAGTATACCCCTTAAAGATACTAATAAGGGGGCAGCATAAGGACATGAATGGACTGGACTAGACTAGAAGTGATTTGACTAGAAGCGAAAAATAAAAACCACAGTGGCCAAAAATTAAAATTTTGAGGTTTTTTTTTTATTATTTGTTGGTGCTTTTATTTGTCTGTATGTGGGTTTTGGGTTTGATATTTTGGTTTTTTCTTGGGTTTTTTTTTTTTTTTTTTTTTTTTTCAATTTAAAACAGATTTTAAAAGAGTCTGTTAATCTTCATCTGGACGCTAGATGGGGATCTTGAGTCAGTCATGCCAGAGACTCCTTTATCCTGCTTTTTCTTTATTTTAATCTGTTTTATCATGGACAGAGTGCATGCAATGCAAGTTTACTCTTCAGGCACTTATATTTATACTAAGGTTTTTTTTGGGGAAGGGTAATCTACAGTAAATAAATATTTACTTTTAAAAATGCAAGTTTAATTAAGGTTACATTGCATCTTTCAAAACAGAAGGGAATACATCTGGAACTGTAGAGCACATACTCTTCTTCGTCCTAATTATTTGTTTAATTCCAATGGCACGTTGCAATTGTTTCCTCACTTTTCAGTGCGGGATGTGGTTTACAGTGACAATTGTCTTACTGCTCTGTAGCACAGATTATGACAAGGGGAGAGCCGGCGGAGTCGCTCACTTGCGGCAGTACTAATGACCCAAGCATTGTCGTTTCCATAAATGGGATCTTTGTGTGCTAACTAAACCTGAGCAATACAACTGTGAAAGCTGCTTTCCTTCAATCTTCCCCAAATCTCCATATGACTTGTATACATGATAATAAATTAATCTCTCTTGTTCCTATATTGTTGTTTAGTAAGTACCTCTTTCTTTAATTTGATGACAAGCTCAGCCTTAAAATGTGAATCATATTTTGAGCCATTGTCTCAAATAGTTGCTTTCTCTTTCTTCTTTCAGTAAACTGGGCTTTGCAAATTGCATTGTAAAGGAGCATGTATGGCACCAACCTCATGCCTTCAGACGCTGCTGTGGACTGGTCTTAAGTAAAGTGAGTTTAGCTGTCTCAGCTCATTTTGTAAGGACACACTAGCCCACACCATATAACATGCAGTTTGGGATTATTGCCAGTTTCTTCCTAGAAAATACTCAGAAAGGAATTAGTGAAAGGACTGAATGACTTCTTGTGGCATCTGTGGAGTCAGGGTATATCCAAGGTGAAATGGGATCATTCCTCGGGCAGCAGAAAGGAGGGAAAATAAAACAACCAACCCTGCAGTGGCCTGTTCTTGTTCTTAGTGCCTCATGCCATTATTCTTTGAACACTCTGAACCGAAACATACTGGTGGAGGAATAATTTGTGCTGCAGAGAAACAAGCTGAACACCGAATCAGTTCTTTTAAAAGGATCAATTTTTGGAATGCATTATAAATAAACAATTGTTTCTCGATATGGAGAATGATTTTATTTGATGACACACAGTGCTGCTTCTGCAGAGCTGATTGCTCTGTCAGAGTGAAAGGAAAAAATAATATATTAAAGACATGAGATGCATGAAAAATGACATTAAGTAAGTCTTTACTAGCCTTGAAATGGGGTTGGTTTGCATAATTGATTAATCATAAGGGGACATTTTTGGTCACAGAAATTATCATTAGTAGAGCTCCAAAGTTAAATAATCTCTATACTAATAAAAAATGCCATTTTCCCTTCAGATCTTTCCAAGATTTCTTCTTTCTTTTAGTCTTTCTTGCTTTTAAAGGCCTTAATAATTAAGCGATATTTAACTTGAAGTGGGGGTAATGAAACCCTTGTGAGCCAATTTCTCCCCCTGGCACTCATCAAGAGCAGTGGTGCCCAAGCAGCACACGTGGACCCAATCCTGCAAGGTCAGCTGTGGTGCTTTGCCTCCTTGTACCAGCAGTTTGGATCTGTGCTTTTCCTTCCAAACTCCAGTCAATGAGAGCTCTCTGAATTTTCTTCCTTTAAAAAAAAAAATGTAATCATGCCAAGCAGCATCTTTGTGCACCCTTTTCCATTCTAGTATTAAAAAGCAACTGTCCTGTTTTTTCTGAAACATTTCACCCCCTTGTGAAACTCTGGACTTCACAAACATGCACAGACATTTTTTGTGAGATAGCTTGTCTTTTATGATGGATGTCACTGCATCTAGTTCAGAGATATAAAAACAAATATTTTTTTATTGCCAAGAATTTAATTAAAGGAAATGGCTTTCGATACACAGTTCTCAGAAGGATTTTTTTACCCTGCCTTTTTTTTTTTTTTTTTTTTTTAGGCTATTTCAGATTGAATAAAATAAGAATTCCATGAAGCATTAATGGGTTAAACAAGGCTTTCCATACCTGCTTTCACTATTAAAAAATAAATGGCTTATGAGTTCAAGCCTGGTCTCCCACCACAAACGGAAATCTTCTCTACTTCTCATTCATTGTTAATCCTTCAGGAGGTACAAATGGTTGGAAATCACATCTAGAACTAAAAGAGGAATGGTGATGTTTGGCATCATACAAAAGACTTTCCTGTTTGTTATTTTGCTATGGATAGTTTAATTTGGTTTGTTTAACCAGGAGATGATCCTTAAATTGAGACATAAAGTACCTTTGCATCATAAATGTCCTCAGGAGATCTCTAACTGGGAGTTGCAGTACACTGCAGACAGGAAAATGTGTTCAGAACCTCATTTATTACTCCATTTTTAAAATGTGAAAATAGTGTAATATCATGTATCTCAGAAATGTATTGTAATGACTTCCAAACATGAGCATAAAATTGGTGCAAAAGTAATGTCAGTCTATAGAACTTTTTGATTTGTGTTTATTTGTATGCAGAACATAACATATATATTAACACAAGCCACTATTCACTCTAGTTTGTGCATGTACTGAGATAATTACACAGAATTGAATACTGATACATGTGGAAAATATATTCTGTAAATATTTAAAAGATGGAACAGACTTAAGAGATCATTTTAATGCATTTAGACATTAATTGTTGTACAAAATCAAGATTTCCTTACTGAGTTGTAGTGGTCCTATTTTAAACAGTAATGCAATGTGAGGAACTGTTTTCTAAATCTCTAGTTATAGCTAGCCGAATTCAAAAATGAGTCTGAGGATTTTGAAGCAAACCAGTTTTCCAGTTTCTTACCAGTTGTTTTTAGCAGAGTAGAACCAGAGCAGTGCAGACATTTAAAAGGTTTACAGGATTTCTTGAGGCCAATTTATATATACTTTTGCCACTGAAGAACACAAATGTTGATTGATGAATACTGTAGCTAGTATTTAAAAGAAAACTCTGACCACTCTCCTCCAAATTTGTTTCTATTCTATCAATATTTTATCCCAAGCTGAGTTGTATATAGTTTTTAAAATCTCAAGATTTATTTCAATATCTCATAGGTATATAAAGCAAGTGCATTAAAATCCTGTTTTAAAAGCTATCTCTCGTAAGCAAGGATTGGCAACTTAGTAAAAAAATATTTTTGTGTGAATTTTATCAAGATCTAACTTGATAATACAACAGTAATGATTGTATTGAAAATCTTTTCTTTCTGCTTCGGTTTTGATACTCTGTTTTTCTGCATCTGCCTGCATTGGATGTTTGGCATTATCAAGTGTTTGTATGAACAGGAACACATTACAATGCTGCAATATGCTCAACCAGTGTGACATGCATTTTTTTGTGTGTGTGTTTTGCATCTGAAGTTGTGTAGTAATTTAGTCCCTAGACCAGCAGCTGAGATTTACTAGCATGGTATGACTGTATTAGAGGTGCAAGACATCCATTTCTTCTGAATCCACCTCCCAGTATATTTTTGTAACAATCCTAATTTGAATAATTTTCCCCAAAGAAGTTGTTTAATAGAGATATCTTTTCTTTCACTTCACCTTTTCCTTGTATGCTGCAGTTCAAGAAAGCTTCCCACCTTCTGTATTTTGGCATGTTTTGAAAGCATATTTTAACTTTGACAGGATCAAACATTTTTCTTAGGCTAGTGTGAATATTCCAAGGAGATGAATTCTTTGATATTTACATTATGAATGCATGATAGTATGCATACTATCCTGATATTTATAAGAATCAAATATTTAAAAACATAGTAGTCATTTTTATTCAGTCCTGGAAGAAACCAGAATTTAGCCGATCTGAGGGGGAAATACTTTCTCTTAAAATGTGAAGTTATGGTGATCTCAACCATGTAGAATACTAAAACTACTTTGGATAATAATGACTTTTCATCACAAAAACCAGCTTACTTTGAGAGTAGTGACTAGATAAGATGGGACCTGTCTTCTATTCTCACTCCCTAAACTACCTGGTCATCCATGGCACTTTATCAGCTTTCATATGCCAGTGTCTTATAATATGCTGCTAGATCATATAGCCCAGGATACTGCATGCTGATGTGTTATTCCTGTATTAATTATACTTTATATTCACTGTGCCTTTATGAAAGAGATGTTTAGCCTATTGATCTTCCTGAAAACTCTAAGAAAAGTAAAAATAAAATAAAATGAACTTTTCCTGAGATGTTGCAATTAAATCCTCAAGAGAATGAAATTTGTCTCCTCGACTGCTGGAGTTCCATACAGTGAGACAGGACTGACTCCCATCTATTTCATCATACAGATTTACACAGTGTGTATTAAATGTACATTGCCTCAGCTGCTAATTCAGGAGCATGAGTAAATTGTACAGCGAACGAATAGAATAACTCTACCTAAAAAGACAGGTGTTGTCCACAGCTTACTAGGTTAACCTGTTCACAAAAAGCCCACGTTATTTCTGGGACAATTCTGTTCAATATAGATACTTTTCATGGAAAATCTGTTTCCAGCATTGTGCACATGCCACTATCCCTTCCCTTGTTGTAGTTGAATGCTGACATAAATCTTTTTCTAATAAAATGAACTATTCAAATTTTTTCTTTACTGAATGATGTCTGAAACAGATGTATTTTAATCTGCTGGGCATAGAAAATGAAATTTACATGTCAGTGAGGTCTTTCTGGTTAATAAATGTTTTAAAAGAGAGAAAGCAGAAAACTAAATATATTTAAAACTGCACTGCTTTGCATATGGTGCTTTTAGCAGAAAATACAGCATTCAGATACTAAATTGTATCTTATTTATGAGACCAAAAATATACATATTTTTGATAACAAATATCTTTCATGTAGGGGTATCATATAAAATGCTGGAAAGAATTCTGATTTCACCAGCAATACTTCCCTTATGCTAGTCTGAATAATTCTTTTTTTTTTTTTTTCATGTAGGAGCAGCATCTGCATGAAGCATTTTGTTTGTTATCTCTATGTATGTGCAATTTTGAACTCATTATGTTTTCCTATTATTTTTGCTGTTTACATAGCACCAATTTTAGTACATTACCAGAGCTTTCTCTTACTCTGAGTGAGCTGGATCTAAAGCCTACAGAAATCATTGGAAGGGGATTGGAAGATGGAGATTGGAAGGAATCTCCATACTGGGGATGGAGATTAAGACAAAGAAGGGTTGTATTCAGTGTCCCCTGGAGGTTCAGACAGGTTTTCCAAATAATCATGAGCATTTCTAAAAATAGCTGGATGTGTTGATGAAATTTTATATTTTCCATCACAATAATGACAATAATGTTACTCATTTTGTAGCATTATTAGGGGAGGGGGCATCAAATGTAATGGCAGAGTGAGGCTAAATTGCTTGTATAGAAGGCCAACAGACAGCCCCACGTGCTGCTTATGCCATGTGCTGATACCCTCAACCAAGTCCTTCCAGCCCACCCCCCCTTCCATCCCTCCCTTTCTCCTTCTCTCTCTCCTTCTTTCTCTTCTCCCCTCAGGTTCCCACTTTTTTCCTTCCAATAATAATAAACAATAATATTATTAATAAATAAAAATAAGTAAACAATGTCATTAATAAATACAATATTTTAATATAAATATTAAATAATCTCCCTGTGTTCAATACCAAGGCAGTTCATCCTCTGAAAATATATTGATAGCTGAGGTGACATGAATTTTACCTGAAGGAGAACAATGGTCTGAAAAAGTCTTTCTTTATCAGACTCAATGGTTGGATAATGCAGGAATTGTCTCTTGAACATTCCTACCTTAAAAAATGAGGCTGCAGCACCACACTAGAAATCATTCTTTAAGTATCTCAATTAAGAGCTCAGTTGTTATCTTATCCTGATTAAAAAGTGCTTGAGTTTCTAAAAGTTTTCAGCCAGAGAAACTCAGGAATGATGTCCAGGTTCATTTTTTAACAATTAGCAAGTCTGAGCCTCAAACTGACAGATTACCGCCATTTGGCAGTATCACCAATAGACAGGGAGTTGTGAAATTGTAAGATATTATTGTATTGTTGGTAGCCTGAGTAAATCTAAATCTTTTCAAGCTTTGCTTCAGTGGGTTAATTCCAGGACCTGAATTACAAGTGCAATTTGAATTACATTGCAAAGACTGAACTTACTTCACTTTAGCAAAGTCCTTTTTCGTAAGACTTAGGAATTCTAGTTATTTTGAAACCCTGAAATGTTACAATCTTTTCATACCTTTCTTATTATTTCTAAGAAGAGATGGGTAAAGGTTTTTTCCTGACTTTTCCTGCCAGCACCTCTTTATTTAGGTAAATGTGTTTCTTTGACTTTACCTTTATTTTGTGGTATCTTAGCAGCTGCTACATGCAATATACATCCACAGGGGCTTTTTTTAAATTCCCATCCTAAACCTGAGATATTAAAATAGCAGAAACAAACCTTACCAGAATCAGAAAATAATAAAAAGAAAAAAGAACCAAATACATGTTTTGTATATATTTAGGGCAATTGAAGAGACCTGCAAAAAACAGGGGTGATTTCAGATTGTCTCTACATATTTTGTCTGAGAATTTTAAAACACTTAATGGATTCTAGCTAATTAAGTCTCAAAGCTTGATGCTGAGCTATATGAGGCAGGGCAGAGGACATCACCTATTTTGTTGAGGAATGAAGGGAAAAGTGATTGCATGATTTGCTGGGTACAGAAGGTTATTAAATATTGGATTTGTGAATAAGGATACATATTCCAGATACAGTTTAACAATTAGGATTGATTTTTTTCACCAAATAACAACATCTGTGACACTAGAGAAAAAGTATGCTGTAATGAAGTTTCTCATAAAATAATTTGTTTCATCAGTAGCTTGTTGTTAAAAGAAAGCTGTATCTAACAATAATACATACAAATCTTTATTTGGAGTGAAAGGACTATTATGGATTACTGGCTTGAAACTGTAGCTTTTCAGGTAGAGGAAATATTTATTATGCATTCTCCACAACTTAAATACTCACTGGATAATTTCTGCAGAGGGCAAAAAAATACACATTTATAATAGCAGTTCAAAACCTCAACAATATTTTTAAGAGTAGCAGCTAAATGGGGCTGTGGCCCTGCAGTTGTTTGCAGTAATCAAGGACTTTCAACAGACATGTCCTTATTCAGTTTCTAATAACTGTGTGGATCTGAGTGATCAGACTGGAAACTGTGTACATACTGTTCAGGTTTCAGCCTAGTTTCTGACAGCTTTGGCTTTCCCTGATGTAGCACCAGGATTTTTAAAATCTCATCAGATAAATTCTATCTATGGAAAGAAGTGTTATGCTGTGATGATGCATAATTCTGCATCTGTATTTGTTGTGTTAATAAACAAAAAATGAATGCGAAATGGAAAAGATCTGTTACTAGAAATGTTTAGTCTTCCATATCTACCAGCTGCAATTTTTTACTCCTGAAGTGTTTTCCTTAATCCAGCCTTAAGAGATTGAAGTGTTGAAGCTTCCTACACTTCCCTTCAGAGAGCATTGCAAAGTATAATACACAACAATGCTCAATGTTTTTCATGAAATTATGGTTATATTCAGCTTTTTATGTGAATTCTGTAAATCTGATATAGAATCTTTCATTTGCAAGAACCCTTCATTATTCTGGAAAAATATATGCTATTAATATTTCCAGCCAGTTATGCTAGCCTTCTTTAAGTATTCTTACTGACATATGTTTCCCATGATTTTAGAACAATTTAATTCTAGGAAAATATGACTGCAAAGCAATATTTTTTTCAAAATATCTGAGGAGAGTATTTGTCGTTTATTCTGTCTGGAGATGAATTTGGGGTTTGGCTCAAGTTGAATTTTAGGTACAAATCCCTTACATGAATTTGCAGGTTGTGTGACCCTGGGGTATTTGGTCTGCTTTTCTGTGCTGCTGTCTTTGGGTTCTCAGATCTCTCCTATGGTAAGTTCCTGATCGTTTTGTGATATGATACAAACAGAAATACCATAGATGAAACCCACATTCAAATTAATAAAATTTGGTTTATGTTTTTCATAATCTATAGTTTTTCAATATCTGTAACTTTATATGAATTCTCTTTTATATTTATTTCAAATTCATTCATTCCCCTGGTTCCTTCTTATTATATGGCATGCCTTAAATCTCTCAGGGTAGTGCAATGCAGAGACTGAGGTACTGCAAGAAATGCTTCATGTGGACTCTGAAGAATGCATTGCATTGGCTCATAATTGCATTTAAACACATATTATTAGATGTCCCTCTGATTGCATATAAACTATCTCCTGTAACCATTTGTGAAGCTGGAAGGGGAAGGCTGCAATGTTCACTGATTCCAGTGGGATTCAGATTTCCAAATCCTAATGTGTACCAGATGTGAAAGGAGGGAGACTCTAGCCAGATTAGTGAGTGGCAGCTGACCACCAAATTACATAATTACCCAGGAGTGAGGAATGTTCATCACACAGGACACCCACTGTGGGGAAAGAGAGAAAGTGGAAAGCCATTTGAGTATTCAGGTTTCAGAGTCCACAATATTATTCAAATGCTTAATGTCCATCAAATACATAGTAGAACAGCAGCAATTTATTTTTCTGATACAAGGTTTTTTAAGAGCTTGTTTCAGAGTCTGTTTTTCTCATTAAGATTTTAAATCTGTGGCTTCTACCTTTGATCTTATTGGTTGACATTAATTCTTACTTTACCTTGTTGCTGTTTTGGGTTTCTTTGGGAGAGAGTGCATCCCTCTATCCAAGACATCTAACACTACTTCATCTGAGTGAAAAAGCAACCATTTCCCAGGAGAAGGCACAGATTTTTCTGCTTTCTCCCAGGCAGGGAGGGAAGATGCCTCAAAACCAGAAGGACTTAGACACCAGCACCAGCGTCTGGACACAGCTCTTTGCTCCTGTTTTACTTCATTGCATCCTGGATTGCACATAAGACAATAAAAGAGCAAGTCCCCAGAGCTGTCCAAACGATGCTTTCTTTGGTTGGCTCCACTCAGCACTGCAGTAAATGGGTGGATTTCAGAGAGACAGAGAAAAGAACTTTCGTCCAATTATCTTTAACCATTGAGTTTTGTATATAAAGGTCACAAACATTTCACAGCAGGCTGTATGTGATGCATGTTCTGGTGTAGCCCTGGCAAAAGAGAAATATGCTGAGAGTGGTGACATCTGCCTCTGTCCTAACTGCAGAACAGAAACATACCTGGATCCTGTTCATTTCAGAAACCAGACCCAGGTTTAATTTGGCATGACCACGTATCTACACATTCCCTTATAAATGTAATGGAAGATACTATTCCTCTATAGCGTGCTTGTAAGTTTTATTTGTTTGCTACTAGACTTTCCTTTGCCAGCATTGCCCCCACGCCAACAAGACCTTTACCAGACAGTATTTAATTCAGGGCCAGAATCGTGAAAAAAATGGAGGCCAAGTGAAATATCATCAGTTCTACATTTGCAAATTTGCCCAGTTTTGTTTAAATGACTTTCCTGCTTCCTAGTTTGTCTTCCCCTAAGCACAGAAAAAAAAGAGGATTAAGGCTGTCAGGGCTGTACTTCAGAGGCAGTCCCAGCAAAGCCCTTAAAGAAGAAAAATGGATGATCATAACCCATCCTCTGGATCCTCTCCAGCATAAGAAAGGATAAACTAATTTTTTTTAGCACTTTTTAGGTTCCACAGTTAAATAAACAGCACATGGCAGTATCTGGAATTGAAGATAGAAGGTCACTGAGACCTGGATTTAATAGTGAGGAACAGAACATAGTGAGTGTTTTGGTCACCGAAACTGATGCCCTTCAGACACCATGTCAGAATCTGAAACTTGACTGATTGGTGCCTAAAAATTAAGAGCTGATGCTGTTAGACACTATTTGCTGTTATCTCTTCAATAATCTTGCCCAGAAATGGCAGGTTTAGCAACCAGACAATAATTTCTTCACAAGAAAATTTGTGTCAGAATAGGATTTTCTGAGTAAGGACCAAATAAATGCATGCTTGAGAGCTTCTGACAGTCTGCCTTTTCTTAAGAAAAAATTACCAGTAGGAGGTGTTTTCCCCCAGTGTTCCCCATGGGAAACACATTTACCCTCTGTGGAGTCCTTAAGAGATTTTTCTTGGAGGATCCAGGACCTCCAATTGAAAAAGGTGAAAACTGTTAACTGAATTATCTGGTATCTTTATTACTTTTAGATACTTTCACAGTGACAAATCCACACCCTGAATTAAAATATAATAACAGCTTTATGCAGCATGACATAGTATAAGCTTAAACAGTTGGAGGTAATCTTGGCTAATCAGATAGACTAACATCCATAATTGTTTAGTGAATTTTAAGATGCCAATTTTAAGAATGCCAATTGCTTGGCATTCACAATAATAAGTCCAGTCAGGACTGGACTTTAATTTGGAGAACACACAATACAAATGCCCTGCAAACTTCTTGCTCATTGTAAGGCCAATGCAATATAAGAAAATGGATGTTAGAGGCGCACAGTGGTAAAGAGGAAACATCCTTTAGCTGATACATTGTTTGCTACTTTACAATTATTGACAATTTATGGCTCATTGGAGGACAAAAAGAGATTGAGAGGAAGGTACAAATAAAGTTTAGAAGGCTAGACTTTGCATTCATGAGACTTGATAAAAAAAGCAATTTCTCTTTTTTGTCAAAACTGTGACGTCTTTCAGCAGCACATGAAATATTTTCTATTAGGTAATTTGAGTTCATTTTATTTGAACATAGTGCACCCACTTTGAGATACACCTATCAAATATAGCCCTAGATAATAATTTGGGAGAAGTAAATGCTAATTTTAAAGTCTGATTCCAAGTATCTTATGTCCCACAGATTTGTTGAGAACTATTTTTAAAGTCTGCAGTCCTTATGCATCCTGTTGTTTAGATGAAATCTAAATCAAAGTATCTTTGGGCCATGTATTTTACCCACATCTCTTTATAACAAAATCACAAGCTCTGTCTTACAGAGTTTTAAAGGTGTGAGAAGGATGAGAACAGCTATAAATTAGCTTTAAGAGCTGTAAGTTGCTTATTAGAAAGACTTTATCTCTGTGTCAAATTCTGTACTTTCTTTATTTCAACAGTAGCAGCTCTTTCTACTTCATTTTTTCTGCTACTCTACATTGCACTTCTGAGTTTTGTTCTTTCTCATCTAAATGAAGTTGTATTTCAGGGCATGACAGTAAAGCATGTCTTCTCTAGGCAAAGAATTTGTTGTTGGAATATCTACATTGGAGTTCGACGACAAAAGCGCTGTTAATGCAATTTGTATTGTGAATTTTGAAATGCTGTTACCATTTCTCAGTTTTAAAAGAATTTGTGCACCTTGACCTTTTACTTAGAAAGTCCAATTATTAACCCTCAAAATAATTTGCCATGACCCATGTAGCGCTCACCAAGGAGTAATGGCTTTAGTGGCTCTTGATGTTAGATGACCCTGCCTATCCCTGGTATAAACCAAGCAAAGTAAAAATGGATCCATCCTGCATTGTCTTAGGTATGATGGGGGGAAACAAGAACAGACTTGTCTGTATAGTTGCAAGAAACAGCCCAAAAAAAGAGATGTCAAAGAATAGGGCTGGAATTAAGACAACATATCACAAAATAAAATGGCTGAATATTTCATCAGTAGAGGAGTGAAACATCTTCTTGGAGCAAAACCAAAAAATACAATTTGCTCAGATAGTAATCTGGAACAATGATAATAAATATTTTTTTTTAAATAATACGTAAGTTTTTCAAAATCTCCTGGATTTGTAGACTTGTAAGGTAAGAAAGGTTTGATTCTCTCACATTGTAAGGGCTTCATACAAAGACTACTGTATCATTGGAAAGAATGTGATTAACTTGCACATGCTTTAGATAAAGGCATAAATGAAAGATGAACTCTCTAAATCATTGTGCTTCATTATTTCTGTTACAGTTTTGGCCTTGGTCATACTTCTTCTGAAATAGGGCATAAAAATGATACATCCTCAAAACATTTATTCATATGAAACCAATTTGTAGTAAAAGTATTCAAAAAGAAAATCAGAACACAAATATTCCAGACCTATTTATTCATCTGTCTATTAAATTAATTTCATTAATATCATATGGGTGTGGATGAAGATTTTCCTAGGTTTTATTCTATGCTTATTGAAACACTGAAGAGTGTTGGCTGACATTTCAAGCAAAGTACCTGAAGATCATCTTACTTGATGTTGTATTCTGCCAAATTGCATTTGGATTTCAGAGTAGATATTTAATTTTTGCAAGACACACAGGGAATAAGAAGCATTTTCTGCTTACAGAAAGTGATTACAGCTGAAAACATGCAAGTTGTCAATTTATCTCATGCAATGTGTATTGCAGTACATCATAAATTACGCTCTTCTTGGAGGAAAAACCCTCTTTTAATCTTAGCAACTAACATACAAGAATCACAAAACTATTCCATTATACCTATTTGAGAAGCTGAGTCTAGAAATCAATAATAAAAAGTAGATGTCTCTTGATAGTCAAATATAATTTTGAAGGAGGAATTTTGTAGAATCTCCTAAGTATGCAGATTTCCTAAGTTAAATGTGAGACATAAATAGTCCCCAGGCCATTTCTAACTATGCCATTGCAATACATTTAATTTCATACTTTAGTTGAATAAGGAAGTTTTGTATTTGAGAATGTGTTGGAAGAAAAAATTCATTGAAAGTTAAAATCATGGCTACTTTTGCTAAGAGACAAAAGCAGTTCTAGATTTATTTATTGGAAGCTGTGAACCAAACAGAACTCATCTGAGGAATATATGCCTGCCTCTGAAGGCTCTTCCCCCAACCCTATCTATGGTGCACCAGCTCTTTCATGACAGCTTGCACAGGGAATTTGGTATGAAGTTCTCTGAAAGAATACATTACTTGTTTGTAACAAGTTCATTGGTATGGGGCAAGTTAGTAGAAACATGGTACAATTCTTTATTTTGTTCAGCAGCAGAGTATACTATGAGTTTGGCTAGTTCTGGAAACAAATATTTATTATTGAAGGACTGCCATAGGGGTTCCTGGGTTGGTGAAGTTTGTGGATTGCTAAGTAGAAGTCAGAAATAAACTTTTCCAAAAAAAGTTGACTATAGCATTTGACAGTAGGTGAGTTTGTATATGGATTGTCTGAAGTTCCCAAATGGGGACAGAATTTCTTCAGCGAAAATAAACACAGAGTGGCCTCTGCTATGGCAGGTTTGAGTCGCTATGAGTGTCTTGCAAGTTTTGAAGCCTTGCACTTCAGTTTTGTTAGCCCGTTGGAAGAAATCTCATTTAACTGGCATTTTTACATCTACATTAATTCTTTTAAAACACTGAAGTGAGTGTTCTACAGCTATGTAAAGAAACGCATTATCAAAGCATTAAGATATGATTAAACTGACATTTTCTTAAGAAAACGAAAGGAGCAGGAAAAAGCCATTCTAAAAGGACTGAGTGCTACATACTCCAGATATTATCTTCAGTGCTTACTCAGGGATCTTTAAAGAAGCTTATTACCAAGTACCCTAAGAAGACAAGTGTGGATGTGTACAGATCAGAGGAATGCAAGTTAATGCACCTGCCAGATTTTACTATCGTACAAAGCATGTCAATCAGCACTCAGACCTTGCGTTTAAAAATGTGTTCCTTCAGATTTTTTTCAGTGCTGTATCGCACATAGCTAGAATTTCCTAGTCAGTATCCATCCAGTGTTGCAAATGTCATAAATTATACCACTGAATATATATCACTGACGTGAATGTGAATAGTCCTTCAGTAGATTCAGTAATGAGCTATAGAAATACTGGTAGATATGGTTGCTATGAGTACATATATTTAAATCTTTTTGCTATTGTCAATAGGAAATAAAAAACTATTTTGAAATTAAAGAAAAAAATCAGTTCTGCATATGTTTTATTTAAGAAAGATAAATTAAAATACATAGTCAGTTGAGTAGATTGGGCAGTTTATAGCACATAAATTTACAGTGGTTTGAAGCACAGCTACTTGATAGCTACATACAGCTCGCATCCCACAGGATCATTTCAAAAGTGATGTGTCAGTTTTGGCATGCTCTTCATTAGGAAAAAAATATGTTCAGAAACTCGTCCTGAGAGGTCACCATCTGGAAAAACCTGTAGTGGAGGAGGGCCTGGTGTACCAGATCACCACAGGATGGCTGGAAGCTGCTGAGAATCTTCAATGATGAAGCAGACAAATACAGAAGAGAACTTAAGAGCAAAAAAGATATTAGGGCCATCACACACTGTGCTAATAAGGTCTCCTCTGTTGCTCTGTACAAAACTGTGACATTGCTCCCTAAAAAAAATAAATATATCCAACCTGGAAGTGCTGTAGGAAGACTAGCAGTAGGAGGTGGAGAAATGAAATCCAGAGGATAAAAATCTTTCTTTTGCTGTGTCTGCAGTATCTAGGAAGTCATGACTGCTGCTTATATGGGTCAGAAAGAGATGCCTTTCAACCTAAGAGCCACTTGCACAAGAACAAGCAGGTCTTTAAGAGCGGGTGGATGAAAACAGAGATGGCAGCAGGCAGCATATCTTGGTTACTCACCTGGGTCCTCAGGCTTTTGTTCCCACCAAAACAAGGAGTCTGAACCTTGGGAGGTTCTCTGGCCACCTTCACGTGCTCATGCTTTCTTACTTGTAGAGCTCACTTACTCAGAGGGAAAGGTGTTCAAACCTTGCAGAAGGGTGTCTCTATTCACTGTTAATTGGCTTTTCATGATTTTGCCCAAAAATACTTTATCGAGTGAAAACTCAGTATTTACTGAGTAAGGACATCAGGTTGTGGTGTTAGATGGAAGTCACTTTATAAAAAAAAGTAGAATAAACATAAAATGACTGAAGATATTCAAGTGACACTGTTCTACTGGAAATATAGTCATATAAATAAAGGGGCTTTATCAGTTTGCTGGTACCTCCAGCAATGTTGACATTTGTATTCTGCTCTCCTACCTCTGACAGACTTTAGTTCTATTAAAATAATGAATTCTTGTGTTGATATTCACCTCTTAGCATGAGGCATTTGGAACAAGTCAACACAGTTTCAGGGATGAATTTTGGAAGTTTATTAAGATATAGAGATTTAAAAAGGAGAAATCTGTACAGATGGCATGTGTCAGAGATTTCTCTTTTTATCAGCCCTCATTAAACATGTCCCTGTATGATGCGTTTTCCAATAGAAAAATGAAGCACAAATCCTATTGGGATCACCAGCAGGGTCTGATGTCCAAAGGCAGATATTTTATTCAAATGATCCTATACTGCTCCGTAGGAAATACATTTTCATTGTGTTTACAAACATGTTAGCATTCATTAAAATGTTTTTCTGCTGCCCTTGAGATATGTATTTTAAAATATGTACTTCTGAAAGGCTTTAGAGAGCAGAATTTTTTAAGTCTGATCATTTGACAGGTGTTAATTCACATTGAAATTCTCATTGCAGAGACCTAGAAGCCAGGTGTTCAGAACAGCTTCAACACCAGAGAACGACTGGACCACAATGTCCTTCAAAGCGATTTTTGCTTCATAACTTGGTGGCTATTTTTGAGGTCAGTGTAGTGGTACCTACCTGGGATACGACATACTGCAATACAATCTGTGCAGTGGTTTCCCCAGTCAGCCCCATGCTCTGCTTGTACTTATTAACATATCCACACTATAATTTCCTTTCGATGCATGACCAAATGTAAACAGCTACTGGATAGTTTTGGCATCATCAGCTTTCGTAAAAATTAAGTTAGTAATTTGATTAACTCCAAATATGTCATGCTCTGAAGACTGTTCACCCTTCCATTTTTTTTCTATGGTGCAGAGACACAATTTGTTAAGACAGAGGGATGATTTTAAATGCTCAGGAAAGGTACTCCATCCCAGTCCCATCTTGAGGCACTCTGGCCTGTTCGAAATTCATTCTCTTCACTTTAAAAGGCTTTTAATATAAATATCTCCCCACTAAGTGTTCACCAGCAGGGAAGCTAAAAGTGCAGGAGAATGATTTTGCTTAATAGGTGTGGTACTACCATAATTATCATTGGGGATTTCTCTATAATGGAGAAAATTTGGGATGATATGCAGTTTTTTTTCAGAACTCTCCCATAGCTGCTTGTTGGGGCAAAGGAGGGAATGATAGCAACAGAGAGCAGGGATGGAGTTATTTTCTGTTCCAAAAGTGATACCCTATTATGAATTTTCATGTGCAACCCAAAAAGCCAGAGGATTTCTGACAGAGGCAGGAGGCTGCTTGTGTAGCTCTGATGAAATCACTTAGTGTTTTTTCTCCTCTTCAGGTGAGTGAAGGACTGTTCGGGCAGGTATGTCTTTCAGACTGTAATTGTGGTCCTTCAATCCTCCTGGCAGAAACTGTACAGGTTTTCTTTGCAAAATTGCTACGACCAGCATTGTCTCAGTATGAGAATTTCCACAAGGATTGATTTCTTTCATGGTGCAATACAAAAAGTACTAATTACTATCTCATATGACTTTGCCTAAAACTAGAGGTCTTTCAGGATGCTCCAATGAAGAGAAAATAAACAATGTGGATGTTATTTGTTACAATTCTGGCTAATTGTACAGAATATTAGCTTCCATATACCTGCCTTGTGTGGAAGGTCAGGTAACATTATCAAATTATGTTTTTCAGCATTATATCTTGGTAATGAATGAATTAGCCAGCAAATTCAAATAACTTTTTTGATTTTGAGCACTTCAATGTGTAATTTACTTCAGTGTTTAATTTCAGTCAATAAATATTTCTATATATAATAAATAGTTCTATAGTGTTTTCATTACAACAGGAAGTGCTTTGAAACCAATTTTATTGGTATATACATTTGAAGACACCTGTGCTCTCAGGGATAAGATGCATTTCTTAGTACCTGGCAAAGTGTAAGTAAACTCTTTTCTGTGGTATTGCATGGTTTGAGAGTGGTCGTCCTGTTGAGAAACTGAAACTTACATTGTAGTTTCTTACTTTGGATATGTAAAATTGGTAGGCAAACTTTCAAACACAAATTCCCCTTATGACAAATTTTTTCTATTGTAGTTAATGAAATTATGTGATAAATCTTCCTTTTTTTTTTTTTCTTAAATATTCTTCTGAATTCACGGACTAAAACATACGACCTTCAGAAACTTTAAATGAAAGAGGTGTTTCCAACTGTCAGAGATGCCCAGCTCTACCAAGACCTCACAGCATCCAGCAATCATTCCACAGAATACTGAAATGTTATGATTATATCCTGGAGATGCTGAAGGGTTTTTAGCCTTTAGGACAAATGGAGAGCTCTGTATGTATTACAGTTTTAAGATCACAAATTAACTGGAAAACAGCTTAAGCAAAAGTTAATTCTTGACCCTCTTTTGGACTATGTTTCTTTGAACAGTTCTGTGAAATCTGTAGTTTTCTCTACTTTCTTTAAATAAGTCTGGTTTTGAAATAGTTAATTAATGTGCATGAATAACAATGACTAGTGAGAAAGCTACATCACCCTTGTTTACTTCACACTAGCATTATGGTGAGGCTTTGAATTAGTATGGCCATGATGTACAAGGATTTTTCAATTTTGATCTGGTAGTAGTTTGCAGAATCAGAGGCAATCACTGTTACAAGAAGACCACAATCCTGATTATGTGCTCCTTGCTGGCAGGTAATTACTCCTAAAAATACTTCCATATGGATCACCACAGCTGTGGATGTGCAGTTATTCTTGAAGTAAATTCAGTAAATTCAGAGGGAATTTATGTGTGAGCCTGCCCAATGAATCTCTTTAGCTTCTTCTTGGAGCAATTTAAGAATGGATTATTCTATGTAGACAGATTTTTCCAAGATCCTAAATTATTTTGTGTTCTTACCATAAAAATCTACTCATTTTTTAATGGCAGAATTCCAGGATTTTTAGAGCAAACTCCATAATCCAACTTTGTTGAAAAACTCATGTATCTCTAATTCTAAGCTCCTTGGAAATGCGAGAAATCTTTAAATACATTCCCACCAGTCCAATGTAATAAAAATTTGTCCATAATTTGTCTAGATACAGCTACAAATGAAATACTTATAATTATTGTATTTGGCCTTCCTATCATTCATTCATGAAGTACATGGCAATGTTTTACAGTATAAGTAAATGTTTTCTTGTTCTTCCCCACATTAACCTCACTAAATTTCCTTCTTAGTTTGTGGAAAACTTCTTCATTGAATTATCTAACAGAAACCAAAAGAAACTTGTAAACCTGAAACAAAATTACCACAATCCAAAGCAACCATCCCACAACAATTTCATTCTCACTCTAGAGAGAATCAACCCATGTGGAAAACAAGTTTAATATACAACTTGAATAATACTGAAATGTGAGTTACAAAAAAAGTTAGATAAATGTGATTGTCATTTATTTGCATTGTCTATACAGAATAAAAATGGAAGTGTTTAACATGTTGCATAACGTTTGCCCTAATGCATAATGTTGCATAATGTTAGCCCTAACTAATCTTTAAAACAACACTGATTTATGTACACAGTAACTATTTGCATCTTTCTACTTAGCAGAGTATTAAAAAAGAGATTAGGACCAAGGTTCAGGATGAAGTTGCCTAAAGCTAAGTATTTGATTTTGGCTTTAAGAGTCTAAATAAAAATGGCCTAGTTTTTAGACCTGCTGAGCACAGATACCTCCATATCATCTTGTGGAAGCTGTAGCTCTTACTCGATGTGGAATATGTCCACTCTTTGAAGTGACTTACATGGGTTGAAGTGGTGGCATGATGTGCCTTTTTCTGAAGATGTTGGTATATAGTGCGTGCACCGAAACAGGCTAAGCAGTTAATCAAAAAGAAAAGGAATCCTGTCGGAAGAACAGTGATCTCCCACTTCCATATTACAGGTAGAAAATCTCCATAGGGAGAACAGCAGCAAGAGCAATGATTAGTAGGGATGCCTTTGCCTCTGTAATATCCATTGGAACTTAGTGGACACCCGCACAACACTATACAGTAACACACAGGAGCTGGGAACTACCTCTGACATCAGGAGGAATGATCTTCAAAAGCATCTGTGTTGTCTCTAAGTTCCAAAGTATATTTTTCACAGCACCTTTATTTGTTGTGTGGGCACACATCCTAGCTCATATATAACATAGGGCCTCTAGGATGAACACTCTTGTGCCTTGGGGGCCTACTCTTGGGCTTACTTGTTCTCTTGAGTTGTATATATTTAAAGATATCCTTCTTCTCTTGATTTTTCCACCTAACTTCAGCCTGTTTCAGATATGTAAGTTTTTTTTCACATGTCAGTCATAATTCCAGCTGCAGTTTGAAGACATTTACCACACATATGAATATGAATAAATATTCATAGGTAATGCTCCCTTTAGTCAGCTGAATCTTTTGCCATATCCAGTTGCCATTCTGGTGAGCCAGAATCCAGGTAAGGAACTAACATTTTGCATATCTGCCTTTTCCAGCAGAAACTATAATTTATCTGTCTTTTAAAAACCAATGGTTGGTGGCTACTCTAAAAAGACAAGCATGTGTGATGCAATATTATGTTTCATGGAACATTTTTAATTAATTACAAAGTCTCTAAATATGTAAAGGCCAGAGTTTCATTTTCTAAATTCATGTTGGTTTGCACTGCAGAATAAATTTTCTTTTCTGTGTCATAGTAGAAGCATGTGCACTAAGAAGCACAAAAAATCAGGCACAGGGATGGACTTGAATAGAAGGCATACTATTTCAACTTGGTAATGACTGGAATGTTCCCACACACATCAGGAACTTAATTGGTGCCAGTAAGAACTGAAAGTCTTAGTACCACATAAGTGGTGTTAAGTGGAGATTGGCCTTTTTTTTTCAGCGTGTCCCAAATACATTGCTAATTTCTGAACATTGTCATCCTCTACTCTGATTGAATAGAGAGGCAAATAAAGAGGGACTTTTGGCATGCCATATGTTACCTGTCCCACAGTTTACCTCTGGCAATTGGTCTCTTTTGTATTTATGTGCAGGGGACTGCAGTAGCAATATGCTCAATAATTCCTGGTCTCCTAACAAGCCCTTCCTATTCATATAATCCTGACTGCTCCTTCCATTGTGGTCCTTACCAAATAGACCAAAAGTGGAAAGCAATCTTTCCAGTCTCTTGACCACATCATTTGTCATGATCATGTCCACATCTAGGGCGCTCTGCTGTGAAGACGTGTGTCACACCAGTGATGGAAGAAAGAAAATTCTGGATGATCAGATAGGAATGGAAGATAACAAGAGGACCAATCCTCTTTTTGAGGATGGATTTAGGAAAGTTATAAGCAAAATCTCATTTCTCCAAAGTCTGCATGACATAGACTAACTCTGGTATTGACTATATAGTGAACTAGTCCTGCACTTTAGGTACTGGTAGGCATCACTAGAGATTGTGGCACTCTGTCCTTTACACTGCATTTCACTGCAACCCAGGCAAGCATATTGGGCCCTTTTCCCCCTGAATTAGGGGTATGATGCTGCCTGTTTAAGTCATACATGTGCTGTTTCTGTATCTCAGGGGCAGGACCCAAGAGCACATGTAAATGCATGATGTTCAAAAATTGCCAAGGATATTCCTAAGGCCAGGTATTTTAGCACAAACCATGTGAACATGATTGTGGCTCATAGCTGTCACGTGAGGGTTCCAGGAGAGATTTCCACAACTTCCTCATTTTGTAAATCAGTAATAAAACCAACAGCAGTTAGCACTTCTCTCTTACTTTCCAGCCTGCAGAACACAATATAAATACTGACTAATTAGCTCACATGAATCAGGACAATGCTTACCACGTCTGTTCAGAAACATAAAATGAGGCTGGGGTATTCACACAAGCCTGAGGGAGTTCCCTGCCCAAATCACATGGCGTGTCACAGGGAGGTGGGGGCTAACTCCCTGAGGTACCCTTGAAAAACCAAGCTTTAATAGATCATGTCTACAGTCAATTTAACATACAATTAAGCATTTTCACAAAGCAAATAGTACCAGAACTGTTGAAAATGTAATCCTGCCCCCTTGTTAAAACAGGCTTGGCTTTTTGGCATTATGCAGAATGACTGTCACCACAGCGCTTTGAAGTCACTATCGCTAAGGCAAACATGTGCAGGTACAAATAATTCAGCAGCAGAACACTGATGCTCCCCAAGTTTCTTATGCCATGTATGATCCTGAAATCTTCAGGATCATATTTTAGTCTATTTATTCCCCACACAAAAGGTACTTTACAAAATCTGCTAGAAAGCTGGGCCTACTTACTGGGTCCCAGGAATATGCCCTGCACACATCTCATCAGACACATCTGTTCCTCCAGCTCCTGGCTCCTCTGTTCTCTTTCACCAAGCAGCTGGTCTCTGAATGGATGTCGGAGACTGATCTCTTTGCTTTGCTTAGGCTGTGGGATTGTTTCTCTTCTGGTCTGCAGAGATCTGTCAATATTAGCTTAAATGTAGGTTCTTTTTTTCTTGTGAATAGAAAAGATAATAATTCTTCCTCCTGATGGTGGCTTAGAGCACTTCAGATTATCCCTTGTTATTTCTTTGCAAGAAGAAATGTATATTCTCTTTGCATAAGAATTATAGCAGTTAACAATCCTCCAGCCCAAACTTTGTCCCATGAAGAACTAACATCAATGGGAGTTAGCTATATCCGCTAAGGGTAGAATTAGGATTCTCACAGAAATCTTTAGGTTCAAATAAAACAATCTTTGCTGCTGTAACCGTTGCAGTTCTCATGTCCTACATAGTACTTTTTAAGGATATCTTGGTCAAACAGCTTTCAAAGTAAAACATTTTTTTCTCTCTCTCTAGGCCATGCAATTTTTTTTTCCATAGGTCTGTGCTCCACAGAGCAACAAATATTCCTCAAATGTCAGGAGTTCTGGTTGTTCATTTGTTTCAATTTCAGTCTTGTTTTCCAGATTATTTTGCAGATTCTAATTTTAAACAAAACTAAGAAACACCATCCTACCTCAATTCAATTATTAATGTTTTGTATTGTTTCCTGTCTTTCTAAAGTTATTTGTTATTTTTTTACTTTTCCTTTATACTAATATGTTCCTTGGCCACCATGCACACCGAATTTGTCTAATTTGCACACCAAAGTCATGAGATTGATTTTTCTTAGATTCCAATATAGCTAATGAGGACAGTGCCTTTTCTAGAGCAAACTTTAGGTTGCCTAAGTTGATTTCCTGTCTGAAAATTTGCCAAAGACATCTTTGTTAGAACCAAAGATGTCCAGTTTAGGCAACTAAAGTACTTTGTTTGGTACTAGGAGAGCCTGTTCTTTTCTGCTTCCTGTGGGTCACATTCCCCATTGCTTAGGCAATGTGCCCAACCTGTGGGGACAAAGAAGGCCTTCCACATAACATACCCTCCCATTTGGGTTTGCTTCTCACCAGAAATTACTCATGGGCTAGAAACATGTTGAAGAAGGGCAACACTCCACCAGGCTCTGAACCATGGACTTCAACCAGTGTACCAGGTTTCCAACATGGAAACCAGGAATCTGGTTTCCAGTACAACCCGTGGAAAGGGAAAGCACATATGACTTCCTTTTCTGTCACTCACTATATTAATTAACCTGTGTTTAGCTAAATTATCAACTTTTTCAGAACTGCAGGACACTTTCTATAGAGATTAATACTTCTGCAATGGTTTTAAGGGAAATGATGAAGCATCAATGAATCAATACATTATTCAACAAGTGGAGGCACTGGAGTTGTTCTACACTTATTTCATTCATCTTAAGAAAGAAAACAGAATTTATTTGGGGGAGAATTGAAATTTATATAGGATACCTTGGTAACAAAACCCAATATTAAGTACTAATGCAAGTAGGTCACACTAAAAGAGAGAATGGGATAAATATCCATAAAATAAGCAGCACAAAAACTTGACTGAAATGATAAAAAAGGATGCTTGTGAGCACTTAACAACTTTGTCCTTGATTGCTTTACATATCTTTTTCTTTACAGGACTAATTATCCAGTGTAGTATTAAGAGCTGTACACTGGGCTGCAGAAACATCTACAGTAGCAATGGGGACAAAATAGAGTGGGGTCAATTTTTTTCAAAATGAAATAGAATTTTCTTCAGAAATCATTGCAATAAATTATAAGTCCTGTGAACTGGCTGAATATTTCACCTGTCATCAATATGTTTTCCTTGATCTATCATTCGCATTACAAAGCCATGGCAATACTAGCAATTTTTATTTGCTTTTTTTGAAATGGGGGATTATTTTAGTATGTGGATATCCCAAATACACTTGTCTGTCATTTAATATGTTATATAATAGGCTGCAGCCTGCCCCTTTGATGCATTGATTTTAATATTGGACAATGTTAATACAGTAAACATCAACGATTATGTCCAATCTCTACTGTTCATAGCAAAAAAGTGAAACCACCTTTCTAAATTTGAAATGTGCCCTGAAGTACATAGTTATAAAGCATCCATAGGGACACTGTGCAATTAGGCCATTCTAAGACCTGAATGCTAGAGACAGCAATGAGCACTCCCTTCCCTCAATAAAGATCTGTAGCAAAAAACAGATATGCCCATGTAGAGTACTGTTAAAATGAATAGTTCCCAAAATGTAAGTGTATTTAATTGTAGAATGTATATGTCTTACAGGATCACATTCAGATGCTTGTGCCTTCCACAATGAAAAATGGATTTGCAATTTTCATTTTCTCTAACTATAAATATTTGTATGCCACTTAATTTAAAGATTATACTGAAAGATATCATTTTCGATTAATATGCTGTATTTTACACAGTTTACATTCCATTTCAATATGCTTCCCTTCTATAAAATGTATTTCAAGACTCTCTAAAAAAAAAAAAAAAGAGAAAATAGGCACACTTTAAGCAGTTTACAGGAGACAGATCATTATCTCCTACAAAGGAAAGGAAACAGGAAAGCTGTAAATAATAAGTTCTGAATAGGAATGACATAAACAGCCTAATCAATGTCTTCCAGAACTGGCAAGTGACACCTCTTTGTTTTTTGCAAATAAAAACCTTCTTAACATCACAATATAAACCATTATCTCTGCAGGCAAGGTATATTTAGAAATGTACAAAATGTACATTTCCTGCCAGGCACTAGATCAGTAGGTGGAGATCTAAAGTCATGCAAATATTACAGTAAATGCAGGCAACCAATTTCTAATTATTCCATATCAGCAGATTTGTGAGGAATATAATTTATTAAAAAAGAACAGTTTATGATCAGCAGACCTTAGTTATGACTGTTTAGGAATTCAGTGCATTTTGATCTAATCACAAAATCAAAATATTCATGAAACACAATGATATCTCCCCAAAGCAGCCGGGCAGCCATTAATTTTGAAATTCGGGTAATTTATTAACACTTATCTGTAGCTGTAAAAGCTTACCTCTGTGTTTGTAATACGGGTAAAAGTGAAAGCAGTTTTAAAACTGATTCCTAATGATTTATAATGGTTTGCTGTAATTTGAGCCAGAAATTCAATTAAAATGTATGTCTAGTTTTGTTTCAAGATCTTTAGTTAAAAATTCTATTAAAATTCTATTTCCTTCTTGCATTAAATGTATCTGTTATCTGCATATATGAGAAATATAAGAAAATTCTATCATTTATTCCCCAGACTGCACAAATGCCTTTAAAAACATCCATTTTTATTTCATAATTCTGCCAAGGTACTATTTAGAATTTATGTACAGCAGAGGAGGAATAAGTGTGCATGGTATTTTCTTTTGAAGAGAACTAGCTTCTCTACTGAGTGCTCATGCAAATATTCAAGTGACATTTATCAGTTCATCAAAGAAAGGAAAAACAAATAACACGAATTATCGGGTGTTTTAAAAGCTTAATTACAATACCAAGAGTATAGTTTCTTTCTATATATGTTCCAATTATAAATCCTTCTTGTAAAGGATATGTAACTTCACTACCAAAATTCCCTTTTGAGATAACACTTCACATTGTTATTTATAAATAATGAGAAGTAAAACTGGCCACTCGTGTTTATTTATAGGGAAACAAAAGAAGAGACAAGTCACTGCTGATGTTGGAATCACTCCAGGCAAAACCAGGAGTGAAGGAGTGAATATTACTCACTTTCCCTCTGTGATTGTCTTATCTCAGAATACTTCACCACATGTAAAGGTAAAGGACTGAGTTTATAGATGAGCACATCTGTTAATGTTGATGAGAGTGATGTGGCCAGTCCTAATTCTCTGTGTTGGGAACTGATCTTTTGTAATGCAGTTAATCAGTTGTTTCCAGATAAAGAGAAAAACATTAATGTACCCAAATAAATGTTACTTTGTGCAAAACACTTACTATTTTAAAATAATTTATTATTTTCAAATTTCAGCATTTACCATACTTAGGTATAATTGCCTGGGAGTAGTGGTGAATCAGGACCATATACCAGCAAAGTAAAAATGCAGTTCAGTAGACTAATTGGCACTAGGAAAGCACTGAGCACTTCCTTGTTCTGTTTGATCTGGGTCAGTGGCAGCTACTGACCCTGTGAAAGCAAGCTTTACAGAAGACTGGGATTCTTCCTATCCAGTAGTAAAGGTAAATCTGAGAAGAAGAAGATGTGGGTCTCTCAATGTAGGATATTTAGTGGGTTAGATTTACAGGGGAAATGATACACTAAATTACTTCATTGGCTTTAAGACTCAAGTACTTTTGACTAGAGAGTAAGGAAAGTCTACAAGTGAGGAGGATCCAAAATGGAAGGTTCACAGAAAGAAGGAATATTTGCCGTGGGAGATATGGATTAACAGAGATGGAAGCAACACAGATAAAGCATTTGGATGATGCTTTCACAAGACAAAAAGCAAAGGATCAACTTTTCTACTGTTAATCAAGTGGCAATTTTAAGGAGGGAGTATTAATACCTTGTATTTTAACCAGAAGCAGAAAAGGAAAGAGCAGCCAGTTGACACTGGCTAATGAGAATAAACGGGCAGGGCTGCTGGGAATTTTCATTCCCTAGGTGATCTCTCCCACACATGGAACGTAACCTGTCATGTTTCTGTCCTTTCAGACCACTAACAGTTGAGGGTTTCTTCTAGAAGAAATGAAGACTCTGTAAGGTGTGGCTCTACAGAGACGGTATTTTGGTCACAATCCACAGTATGTCTGTCATTCTCTCCTGTGGAGGGCAGTGGTACTCTTAAATAGTAGCTCCAGGCTTTAATAGTGTAATTAATGATCTCAAGATGAAGCAGCAGCCAGCATGTTAACAATATTATTGTGTACTAAACTGGATGAGAGATGTTGCAAGAAACAAGAAATGATACAAAGGGTCATAGAGAGGTTAGAAATGTGGGGAAAGAAATAACAAAATTGCTTTATCTTTAAGACAAAATACATAATTTTCTAGCTGTTTCACACTTGTAATAGCAGTTCACAACAGACAACAGACAACAGACAACAACAGACTTAAAGAGTGGGTGAAACTTGGAGAAACCTGCTATACCAGGAGATAGGGGTGAGAGAACAAGAGACCTCAAAGTGAAAGAACAAGAGATATCAGAGTGATAGCATCAGAGACCTTATGTTTATAGGAGATGTAGGAGTAATAGAAGAAAGCAAACTGGATGATAAGTGAGATGCACACAGGCATACACTGGGACACAGAAAGGACTCTAGAAGCATTTAACGAAGAGATATGTTCCTAGAGCTAAGTATGTGTATTTCATTGCTGGTGGTTAAATTGGGTTTCTATTGCTTTACTGGGCTCAGTCACAATTCTAAGAAGTCATTTAGGGAGACTATGGGAAGAAGAAATCTAAGCTTGTGTAATGTGAAGGAACTACAAAGGAAATTTTGACTCCCAAATTTAGGGCAGTTAGTAGTTACAAAGCTTCTTACAACCTAAGATATTAAAAATCACTGTAAAACATTTCTTTTATGAACATCTTGAGGGAAATGTTTCCTCTTACCTCTCTTATTCTCTTAAGAGAATTGTTGGCATCTGACTGGTGAGGGCACTGCCTCTGTACTGGTATCATCTCTGGGTTTATCCTCCTTCTTAGAACACCCTCATGCTTGCTAGTGCCTGACACCAAATCCTGTTGCAAGTACTAGGTGCATCTTCACTGGGCTTCCATTTTGAGACAGATGGCTGTTTGCTTTTTCCAGCTGGTAGAAAGAGTGAAATTTTTCACTTGACTTATTATGATCTTTTTCTGCTCTTTTATTGGAAGACATTTATAAAATACAAAAATTATATATTAAAAAGAGTGAAAAATGTAATTTTAAAACAGTAAAAAATGTAGTTCTGATATTGATTGCCAGAAAATTGATTCTTCTACAATAATTTCAGAACTGAAAATATTTTTACAAATATTAGGTCATCATTTGAATACTTGCAAGAACTGAACACCATGTATCAATCAGTACAATCTTGATTTGTTCATTTAGGAAAAAAAGAAAAAAAGAGTATATTTTCCATAGTTCTTCAATTTCCATAAAAAATTACAAAATACAATCAAGAAATGTTGACAACTCTGCTTTAGATTGAGCCAGATTCCTCTGAAAAAGGAGTGTGTAACCATCATCTTTAATGACATGCCGTCCATAAAATTAACAGTTTAAATCCTTTATATAGCTAGCATTCTGCCTTCCCATTAGACACATTTCTAACCAGAAGATATTAACAAAATATATGTACAAAAAACTACTAGTAAGTTTTTTTTTTTTTTTATGCAAGGGCAGGAAACAGCTGGAATGTGAGAAAGGAGGAGACTCAGAGCCCAATTCTGCAGTGTTGTAATCACATCTAGGTGGGATCAGTCTTCCTTTCACCAACCCTTGACTGCTTGTTCCTAGTCTGTGTGCTGATTCTGAACTAATCTGTTAAAAAAAGTTATTGTTTTGTTCCATTCATGTCTCTGCCCCCTTTACTGGGTCACCATTGTGAATGGAGGACAAGTAGCTGATTCTGGAGGAGAGATGGACTGTAACTGACTTGGAGACTCTTATGCTGTGGCAGAGCTACATCTACAGAGACACTGGCAGCTTGGTATTGAGAAAGTATCTGTGAAAGACCTTTAGGAAAGGAGCTAGCAAAATCAGGCATGGAGATATAAACAAAAAACCACCACCTTAAAGTATTTCTTAAATTTTTTTGGGAAATTTGGTTCATACCTTCTTGATACATAATACCAGAAGTACCCAATACTATTATCAACTCATTCCCCTTTCAGCAGACTTTATATGCCCCTGAAACATGCTACTATATTATTAGCACTTACAATTGTTCTAGGTGTTTCAGATATGTAAAACAACTGCTGCTCCCCTTCTTCAGAGCAAGTTCCCAACGAGCTTGTGTCATCTTCCAGAGGCACATGATGTAGCTCTATGTCTCACTGACATCAGTGAGTCAATAACAAATCACATCCTACTTCCAGGGCCAGCCTTGTGCCAACATTTTAGTGCTTAACTCTGTCCTTGCCTGAAGCCTGTGGGAAGCTGGAATTTTTCAGCTTAGTAAAGTAGATGTCTTTGTTCACATCAGTCTAGTGCATTCAGCCTTCCTTGAAGGAGAGCACATAGTTGCCTATACACAGGAAGAATGAAGAGCTTTCACCTTTGTACTGTTTGATCACTGTTTCTCTCCACCTGATTTCAGTGGGATTTGGAACAAACAAAGAGGAAAGATGAAGGAAAGTAATGAAGGTGCCTTTGATAATTTCCTAGACGTAGTTTACATAGGAGAATAGAGGTCTAAAACATTTTTAGGCATTTGTTTGGATACTTACACATCTGAAAGAATGGTGCTGACTTTGTCTCTGAATCAGCCATAATATTTTATAAGCATACATAGCTAGTCTAGTCTCTCTTTACTAGCTGCAGTTACTCTTTTTTTTTTTTTCCTTGTGAAATGGAAACATGGCATTATGTATCAGAAAATTCCATTGTTTTCTCATAGAACTCTATCTATGATGTATTAGCAGCCCTTTTGCACTGGAGAACATTTTGTGTAGTATATTCCCTAATTACTTATGAATTTCCTGCTTTTATTGTTCTATGTCACAGCCTTAACATCTCTTTTAATGTACTTTTGTGTGCAAATTTGAATAGCAAGAGTTAAGAAGTAAGACTTTCTGTACATGATGGTGGATGTTCAGAGCAATTCAGAGTGTCAAGCTGGGGTCAAATGGAAAGGAATGTCATTACTAAATGGTAACATTTTCTGTGGGTTTTATAGAAATTCAAATCCTTTTTTAATCTAAATTTATTTTATCTTTTTTTTCAGGGTTAAGGGTTGGACTTCAAGTTTCTGTTAGACATTTGTATATTAAAATGACTTTACATTTAATTATTTTCTAAACTAACTTTCAAAATAGTTTTTCAGAAAACTGCTCTACCAGAATGCAATCAATTTCTCAGGACCTTTTATCCTGACTCACATATATTTTGTATGATATACTTTCTTACTTTTAAGGCATGGGTTCACATATCCTGTAATTATTTTTTTTTAAATCTCATGCCCAGGAAGTGTCTACTGTCATTCTAGAAAAATCTGGGACACAATTCTATTTCCAATATTTATATACCTAAATGATGCCTCAATATCACTGATTTACTCTGAGTAGCTGAGCAAGAAATTTGAGCCATGATCTATTGCAGGAAATTTACATAACGAAAGTTAAGGGGAAGGGTTTCTATCTGTGACACTCATGACAGTGGTCAGTTGCCTTATTTTTTTTTCTCCGTTCCTGTACTCACTGTGAAGTTAAAATTCGTATTTTCCTTTAAATCTTCAGTGATGTTGGAATGAGTTTGAGCTGGGATAATGTATTCAAAACTATAATGGTTTAGAAAATTAGTTTCTATTTTTTAGCTATTACCACAAAGTCTTGTAATACATTATCATGAAAAGGAAGGACTAGGCATGACAGGTGTGCTGTAACTTGGTCATAATTGTACTAATGTGTGTGAGACTATGCGGCAGTAGATTATCTCATACGTCTTTTCCATTATTGCCTATTTTAGCTAGTCAAGGGAAACTATCAGCACCAGAACTCTTCCTTCTATACTGTGATTTCCCTGCCTAACCGGTTTTCCTCCCCTTCGGCCACATGCACCTTGCTAACCTATGGCCAACAAGTAGTGCTGAGGCTCTATGGGACTCACTAAACTGCATGAGAGGAAAAAGGGATTGCTTTCTTATATTACAATATCTTACATCATTACACACCCTCGCATTTTTTCCTGCTTTTGATTTGTATTTCTCAGCAAAGGAAGCCCCAGTGGAGTGTTTATTGACACCTAAGTCATGAAACATGTGCTGGCCTGAGAAGCAAGGGGTGGGAGAGAGACCTGAAATGAAAATAATATTATCTAGGCCAGTCTTTATGTAAGATTCTTCCCCAGCTCAATATGATGCCTAGAACAAAGTTCTGACCACACCATCCAAAGAAAAACCTAAATAGATTGAAGACCAGGAGAATATGTCCCTGTATTCTCAAGTACACACAGCCACTTATGAAGCTAAGTGAGGGTGCATTGCTGATGCAAGTTACTCTGAAATGTGTTTCAAGCTTTTTAGAAAACTTCTATATAGATAACTCTCCATCAGTCTTTATAATGATTTTTTTTTTACAAGGCTCGGGATATTTAAGGTGTATAGCAGCTTAGCCTTGTAAAAATATTCATCTTGTCATGTCCTTGTGAGGTCTATATTTTATTGATAGTTAGCATTTAATTTATCTATATTTTAGATATTCCTTGTTTTGTTACCAGTAGGAAATAAAGAACAAGTTCATGTTGCTGGCATGTTCAAAAATATACTTTAAAATTATGTTTTGTGGCTTTTTTTCCACTTTAAAAACAGCCTTGGAGTTGAAAAGATGTAGTTCTTTTTGCATTCTGAAACTGTGACCAAATACAATCAATTGCTTTACAAGTAATTTTTCCACCACAGAAAGACTTACCGAGTATCAACAGTATTTTCAGTGAAGGAACAAATGGTCTTTTATTTCTCTCATTTTAATAACTGGCATTTAAAGAGTGATTATTAGAAAGATAAATCCCCTGATGGGGGGCTGTTTGAAGCCCAGGTGTTTCTAAATGTGTGCAGCCTGTATTTCTGCACTTCATATCCATAGTCCAGATCTGTAGTGAGAAGTACCACTTTGATTTCTAGCAAGAACCCCTGATACTCAGGACTCCAATACTGTGTACAGAGGTGAGATACAAGCAAGAAAAGACTTCAATTAAAATCATGAAGATGGCCATGCTGTCATTCTTTAGCTGAAAACTGTGAAAAAGAAAATATGGGCCAGATTTTGTACTAATCTTCACAGCTGTAAACTGTGACTGACTCCATTTGGGTGAATTCAGATGTCCATTGCACTGATTCTCTAATTCCCATTAACTGACACACTCTTCCCTTTAACTGATTTCCAGAGTGTAAGTATCAAAGATAATTTTGAAAATTAAATGTTCACAAAGGAAAATGAAAATTTAATTTTTAAACATTTTTACAAATTATTAAATTCTTCATACATTCAAACTCAGGACGTATTCCTCTCCCTTGCTGGGAACTCCAGACACTTTGAATATATAGAGTTGATTCACAGAACTAATAGGAGTCTTTGGACCTAATTCAATAGTTCTTGTCTCTGAAGGAAAAGTGTGCTTTCTTTTACTAGCACAAGACATTATGCAGGACCTTCCAAGCTTCTCAAATCCTTCTGCAACACTGAAGTAGTGAAGCATGTCCTCAGAATCTGTGTGCTGTGCTTTAAGAATACTGCTGGTTAAAGTTAAGGAAATATCACAGCAAAATTCAGGTTCAACTAACTCAGAATCCTTTTGTTCTAGTGTGACTATATGAGATACCAAAGAAGGAATCTGAGAGAGTAAGGAAGATCAGTCTTCCTGGTTAAATCAGTCTTCTGTAATATTGTCTTCTGTCTAGCCACAGAGAAACAAGAGGTGAAATCAGACAGTGTTGCACTGCATCGCTCTCTAACACAGCCTGTAACCCTTTATTGACTGTGGCTGAAGTGTAGACAAAATTTTCAGCATTTCCTTAGGCTTACACTGAAAAATCTTATTGATTCAGCCAAGAAAATGTGATCGTCAGTATAAACAATGATAGTTGGGGTATGCAACAATAATATTGTCTGTATTATGTTGTTAGGGCATAGGGCTTTATCTGTATTGCTCTTGAGAAACAAAAAAGATGGAAACTGCCTAGCCTCCCAGCAGGCACTGGCAGGATGCTCTTAGATGCCTGGGATTGCCCCTTCAGGTTGGAGTAGCTCAGCTCCACCAGTCTCTCCTTACAGAGCAAGTTCTCCACCCTGTCCAGCTGGAGGTACTAAGCTGATCTAGACCAAGTTTATAAATGTCCTCACACTGGGTTATCAAAAGCAGATGTGGTATTTCAGGTGTCTCACTAAGCTTCAGCTCTGCCTAGGTGTTTTGAATGAAGTTTTTGCTGAGTATGTAATCATCTTCAACAAATGTCTGTCTAAATCTGTAGTCTCTTTAGAGAAAGTAAAATGAATCATCTGGTATTATGGACAAGTCTCTTGCCTGTATTTAAATCTAGGAATCATTGTTCAAACTAAATTTCTAATTAAAAAAGGTTAAGCAAACACTCCAGTTGTTACATCCTTTCTGGTCTATTTGTGCGTTCACCAAACTGAACAGAATTGCTAGGAAACTGTAGGAGTAAGGAACTGGAAAATCTGCTCCACATGGGTACCTGTTCCTGTCTACAGGAATGAATCTGTTTTGTTTGGAGGCTCAATCCTTCGGTTTATACTTCTTCCTGTTTTTTATAGGCAGTTCTTTGCGCAGGGCAGCCTGTGACACTCCTGAATTCTTTTAGTGTCATTGTGATATATTTTACCATTTCCATTATATGCTGCATTATTTTTGTAGAGAAAGTAAAATAGCAGGAATGACAGAAGAAAAAGTTCTGTCTTCAGGAAAAATGCCTGAGTAAAACATTTTGGATTTGATAGATTATTTTTGAGCTGTTCAATTAACTTATTTTTCTTAGTTTTTTTCTTTTAAAAGCATTTGTCATGTTTTGAATAGTTTGATTCTATATTTCTATTGTCTTAACTGTCTCCATAAAGAAGTGAACCTACATATACCATGAGCAAATGAATGTTTCATTTTCCATTTAATGTAAAAAACATTAATTAAAAAAGAGGTATTGAGGTTCTGCATTAATTGTTGTATTTTATGCAAGTGTACATCAATTCTTCCATTTCAGAATGCTGTTGAGTCTCAGATATATTTTCTATAAAATTTCTTGTGGTTCTAGCTTTTTTATCTGTCACATCAATAATTACATTATAAGCATGAGTAACAAATTTAGTTATATGACGTGCATTTAGCATCAAGTATTCTATCCTATTAGTTAAGGGTGGTATATTCAGATCTCTGTGAATGAAAATGACCTAATGTTATATTTGATACAAAACCCCCTGTATTAGAAAGAGAAAAATTAATCTGAAGTTGCTTGAAATCTTGAAAGGATTTATAATAAGCTGAATCAGAAAAATCACCTATAAAATTAGCACTTCTTACCTTCCAGTTCTTGAAATCTGAATTACCATAGAAGAGTGGTGAAAAAACATTTTGGATTCAGGATGCAAGGAAAAAGTATCATGAACTCAGGATTCAACTCTTCTGCTGGAGAAGAAGGATAGCCTTCTTTGGTCTCAGTATTTTCCTGAGGCTGAGAGATGGACTCAGTTTTGTGGTGCTGTATTGGCCCAGATTTCTCTTCATGTATTCCAGTTACTGCAGTACCTATGACCAAAATACTCAGCTTCAGGGGCAAAATTCCAATTACTTCCCTGTTGGAAATTTTCAGTAGAACGTGCTGGATTCTTAACCGTGTGCTGAGCATGAAAGTTACGAAGCTGGAGAAAAGTGGCAGTGGCAGGCATTGCCTACAGCCCTCACTCCTCTACACCATTCTTTGCAGGGGAGCTGTGGACTGTCTGGTCTTGAGCTCCTTACTCCTGGGTTCATTTTGTATTGAATGACAGGTACAAATAAAACCATAGGGATGGGAAAAGCTTAAACTGATTTTCAGAATTTCAGATTTTTTTCTGAAAAAATCTGCTGTTATTTCATATTCAAAAATTACATGATTGAATGAGTTCTTCATGCTCCACTAGCTTATAACTTTATATGAATGCCCCTCTGCATACATCAGTCTGGAGGACACATTTATGAACTGGAACTTCTGAAGATTCAATTTCTGTTGGAGCATATCATCACATATATTTATATTTTAAACTTGAAATAATGATTTGACAGCTATGTTTTGTGAGCTTCTTTACATATGGTTAGAGCAATTTGGGCACTCAGGTCCTTCATGCTGAGTAAAAGTCCACTACCTGCTTGACAATGAGGGACCTTGTCCTATTCATTACTGTGTTAACATAACAGTATTTCATGAATGGCTAAGCAGCTCTCTTTTCAGCAGCTTTATAGCTGCAGCAGTGTGACACTTCTTTCCCTAACATCCACCATTAATGAAAAGCTGCAATGAGCGATTCTCCCCCAGCCCCGCCGAGGTGTTTCACCACCCCCTCCAGCTCTGGCTGTCGTGCTGTAGCAGGGTGAGCACTGAAGGCAGTAGGAAAGTGACACTATTAGTCAGCTCTGTCTTGCCTGACCTCAGCGACCAAGACTGGAGTTAAAAGCAGGGTAGTTGTGTATAAAGCGAAGTGTTACAGACATGTTAATAGCTTCCTCTCCCCACCCACTGTATCAGTGGAGATACCATGTTCTCTAATGCTCCACTGGTAACCTGCTGGCTTTTGACTTTACTTTGTATGAGATGAAATCTCAAATTAGAGGTTAGTTTAAAGTTAATTTATTGTCCTCACAGTAAAGGGAAATTTTAAACAGGTTTCAAGAAAGGCTTTAGCTGTGCCATTGCTGAGAGAGGTGTCCTGGATACTAGGAAGGAGTATAAATATATCCCATATTTGTTTTTGTGTGTGTGTATCTATATCTCTACCTATATATCTACCTATTTTAGAATATATACCTAAATGGGACACCCATCTAGATCTACATGTCTAATTATTGCTTACTAATATGTTGTATATAGTTATTTATGATGTAAATATCTTCCTGTATTTATTCACTGTATTTTCTTATTTTCTGTTGTGAAGACTGTTGCATCCAGCTTGGCCTGTTTTCCGTCACAGGTGGATGTAGCATGGTGTACCATGGAAGAAACCAAAAGTGATTTTTGCCTTCTTTTTTGGACTAACTGCTGTTTTTTCTCCCAGTAGCAGTCCTCCTGTTCAATAAAGTTTTGTGTGACAATCCAGAGGTGAAATACAGTCAGGAGTTCAGTGGCAGCAGGGTTTTGTTCTTGTTTATTTACATGCAATTTAAATGAAGCACTGGGCACCTGGATTTTGAAGGGTCCTGGTTGCTTAATTTTGTTTGGAGATGAACACATGTTGTGTACTTTTCTCTTTCTCAGGCAAATGGAAGTAAAACTTAGAAAAAAGTGCATTACTGCTCGTACATATGAATTCTGCCTTCCCTTCTGCTTATTCCTGAGGCTGGTCCTTGACTTGTGCTATAACGTAAGTTGTGTCCAGGTCTTGTCAGAAGGAAAACTACACAGTATGGGTGAAAATTTTGTGAGGCAGTGCACTAACAATAAAGCAATGTAGTTGCCTCTGTTCTAGTGCTCAGAGCCAGGCTATCACCATGCTGACCAAGGCAAAGCAGTTCACCTGTATCTGGAAGAAAAGTAAATCATCACAGGAACTGGTACTGGCTAGAGATTTGATTGCAAGTGCGCTTTGTTCCTTACTTCTTTTTCTCATTCCTACAAAAGTTAAAAAGCTAATTACTATAATGTTTGTTGAAAAAAGGCTAAAAATGTGATCTACGTTCATACTGCAGGCTCAAAACCTAGAAGGCAAATGGAACAAACATTGTAAGACACACTAAAGGCATATTTTAAGGCCAATTGTATGGTTTGAGGGGTCTGACTGAAGAGTGTTAAGTACTTGACATCCCTGTGTGCTGATTTTGCAAAGTAGGGCTATTCTTCCACTGAAATCCTCACAGGAGCAGTTCAGCTCTCATTGCCTTAACAAACTTCATATGATAGTGCAAAAAACCTACTTATGCATACTTAGAGCCATGCAGTACTTAGTTCATATTCTGGCTCACATCACCGTGACTTTGTTTATGCTTAGATACTCATCTGGACATGGGCAGCACTGTTTTGCTAGTCTCCAAGGTTCAGATGCTGCAGTGAATTCCTGCCATTGATGAAACACTGTGATAATGGTCTCAGTTTATTTGGTGTTTGTTATCAGCTACAAAATCATAGAATTTTATGGTATCTCGTTCACTATAATGAGATAGCAGGCTTCCAACCCAGTGGGCATTGTCTTTATGTTCATTTTAGCCACTTACTAGTTCATGGTTTGACAAGTAGTCATTTTTCTTCTAAGAAACAAGATATTTCCATATTTCATATTTCCAAGAGAAATATATTTATTTCACTTATGTGAAGAGTAAATAGGACATCTTGATCACTTTATCCACGTGTATAAACCCACATTATTTATTATGTGAAGAACCAGCTTAGTAGAGATCTTTACCAGGGACATTTTAGCTCTTTAATTTCTGGAACACACAGTACAGTCTACAATGCAGTCATACAAATTACTGTCAAGAAGCAGTCTATAGATATATCCCACAATGTCCTTTTTGTGTCTGTGGAAACAATGCTTCATTGTCATGGGAATCACAAATATATGGGGCTGGAAGGTATCTACAGACATAGGATAATTCATTCCCTATCCTCGCTGTACATAAAATAAGCATGACACAGCTCACTAAAAACCTTCAGTCAGAGAGATTCTGCAACCTGCCTCAGTGAACTGTTTCAACCCTTAAGTACCCTTCCGATTGGAAACCTTGTAACCTGAATCTCCTTTGCTTCAACTTATTTGGCTTCTCCTGCAAATCCCACTCAGGCCCTAAGAATAATTGATCGTTGCACTCTTTCTAACAAGCTCTATATATTTGAAGACATTATCATGCCTGCCTTCAGTCTTCGCTTTTCCAGACTAAACAAATCCAACTCTTTCAACCTTTCATTGTAGGTTCACATTTTCCAAAGCTCTTATCATTCTTTTTCCTTTCCTCTGGATTCTCTCTAAATTGTCTGTATCTGTCCTGAAGTGCGGTGATCAAAATGGGAAACATTACTCCAGCTGAGGTCTGAGCAATACCCAAGGAGAACAGAGCATTAAGAACAGCACCTCCAATAGTTTATACACAACACTTCTGACCTCCCCTTCAGTTAAAGAGGAGGAAGAAGCAATTTAGTTTATGGCCTCCTGTGTTTGTTCGTTTTACGTTAATCTTGCCCATTTATTCTTCATTTAACAATTGCTCATAGAACTTCTTTAAGTTTAGTGTTCGGCATGTATATTGACTTCATTTCATGTTCACTTGTGAACACTTTCTCCAGGATTTGATGAATGGTTTGTATTCTGACAGAACTGCCAAAATGCTTTGCAGTCCTTGTCTTGTTCCACATACTCTTGGGACAAATGCCAAGTATAAAAAACGTAACTGTGTCCTCCATCCCACCACCGAGATTGTCAGTGGAAATCGTAGTACAACTGAGGCACTGCTAGGGATTCTTAGAGGATTCTGTTTGAAATATCCTCCAGTTTGACAGGGAATCTGTACTAATCATTGTGGTGGGTGCTGTTTTCCAAACACTTCATCACACTCTTTTCACTAAATCATCCAGACCACATTTCTCTTGCTTATAAGAATGGTATGCAGAGTCGTGTTGAAAGACCTGCTGAAGTCAGGATTTATCAACCTTGCCTTCTGCTATGCTGTTATCCAGTCATCCTGTCAAAGAAAGAAATTAGATTCATGTGATCTGTTATTGACAAATCTATGCTGACTGTTTCTTTTCACCTTGTTATCTTCTTGGTGCTTTCAGCTGGATTGTTTAATGATTTGTTGGTGTATCTTTCCAGCTGTCTTTAAATAGACTATAATTTGAAGATTCTCTTCTCCTGCTTAAAAAAAAAAAAAAAAAATAACAAAACAAAACAAAAAAGCAACAACCCCCCCCCACCAAACAGTTGCTGTATTTGCTGTTCTCAGTCCTTTGGAATCTCTCCCATACTTGACAAAATTTTGGACACAATGACTGATAGTCCAGAAATTACTTCATATAGATCATTATAGCCCAGTGAATGAGTACCACTTGGAACTATAAACTTGAATACATGTAAATTATGTATGTACCAGGTCTTTAACTTGATTTAAATAAAACTTTGTTGGATCTATTCTCAATATATTGCTCAAACTATCATATAAATTTTCATGAAAGAAGCATTGTTTTTATTGGATTTATTTTCTGCCATGTTGAAGTCATGTTGAAGTCGTATGTTTGAAAGAATCTCTAAAACCTGTTTACATTTTTAAAAGTCTGTATGGTACAAGAACTAGTTCTAAAAAGTTTTGGATCTCAGGAGTATGTCTATAATCAAGTGACAGTAGTGAACTGAAACTGGTCAAAAGAAATAGGATGGGAAAACTAAAAAGAGAAGAGTAATGGAATTACTGAACTGTGAGGTCAAAAGGCACCTCGAGACATTGTGCAGTAAAACAACTTTCACAGAATGAAGGTCACAGGAGACTAGACAAGCTCCAGCTGATAGTTTATACCCAGCTTTTAATATCTCTAGTTGTGTGGTTTCTATCAAAACACAGTATTTTAGAATTCTGATTATTGAGTGATTTTGCTAGCAGCACTGCATTTTTCCCTGTGCATATATTAAGGCAATTTCATCATGCATATAAATGCCTGAAAGGAGGGTACAAAGATGGAACCAGGCTCTTTTCAATAATGCCCAGCATCAGGACAAGAGGTAATGGACACAAACTGAAATGCAGCAGAATCTTTCTGAACATAAGAAAACACTTATTTTCTGTGGGGATGTCTGAGCACAGTTACAGATTGTGCAGGGAGATTGTGCAGTCTCCCTCCTTAGAGATATTAAAGAACACCTAGACATGGTCCTACACAACTGGCTCTAGGTGTTCCTATTTGACAAGCTGGGTTGAACCAGATGACCTTCAGACTCTCCTTCCTAACTGGACCATTCTGTGATTCTATTATCCCATCCTTCTTCCAGAAGTCAGGGAAAACATTTGAATATTCTGACATGTATCCACACTTTAGGCTCCTGCAACTGAGTTTTTTTCTAATCAAAATAAACCCGTTTTCTTCACTTTTTTCTTGCATCTGCTACTCATTTCCAACCAGATGTAGATTTGGGCTACTAAGAGAGCTTGGTATCAATATTCTCTTTTTCAGGAATGCTTAAACATTGTTTGTATGTCATGTATTACATGTCATGTTCTATATGTCCATGTACAATGGAAATGTATTTGCTGCTCACTGCTGGCTGAAAAATCTCATCAGAAGTGATCAATTATATGTTGGCAAATTGGGAAGTATTTCAAATGAGGCACAGTAGGAGTCTTTGGCAGGTCTAGGTTTATTCAAAAGTTCCATTAAGAAGCTTCTCTAGCTGTACCTATCTGCACATCAGTTGAACAAATAGTGGTATCATACATCCCTGGATTTTCCTTCAAGCAAGGTCAGGAGCAGAGAAGATGAACTCTTTGATAGGCAATTCACAAAAGAGTTAAAGAAGTGAAATGATTTTTAAAAGCAAATGTGAGTGGAAAAAAAAAAAAAGAAAACCTTTTTTCTTCAGTAAAACATCAGTAAATCTGATGATATGCCTATAATTAAGTCACATAGGTTAAAGGCTTGTTATGCTAGGATTAACATATGGTAAATACATCCATTGAATTTCACTGAGATTCATATGATGATTACATATAAAATTCCATGTAATGAGATATATTTATCATCAAAAGGTCTTTGGCCTTTAAGAAAATGTTACAACAATTATCCTGTGAACGTGAAAAGTCAATAGAGGTATAAATGCATGTCTTTATGCCATTATTGTGACTGGATTAATTTCAACAAGACCAGCCCTGCTGACATTAAGCCATCAAGGGGGAAGCCTAGTGTTACTCATACAGCCTCTCAGCATGACCTCTTGTCTCTCCTTGTCTATTTGGACAGACAGAATGAATTTTTTCCTCCACTCCATCCTTTTATTATCACAGCTATGGAGTTCCATAGGAAGTACTGCAAGGTACACTTTCTTGGAGCTCTTACAAAGTCTTTTTTCCCTCTTGGATTTCCCAAATGTCTTGATTACAAAAGTTGTATTAGACAGCAAACACTAAATTTCAGCAGTTACTAATGTGATTTGAAGTAACATATTACTACTAAGCATCAAGTTCAGGCTTAATAAACAGGCTTTGTTTCAGGGCAAACAAACTCTGGAGTAATAGCAGAATAATAATTTTCTGCCATTGCTGCGAAAGTGAAATGCAAAAATGAAGATGGGGTAGTATTCATAGGTATGCATGAGCAAGCAGTAAAGAGATATTAAATAGATACACACAGAGGTGGCACACCAACCTGCCCATCCTTTCTCCAGAAGAGCAAAAACACCCATAATGGAATGGTTTCCCTTTGTTTTTTTCCTAGCCTTAAGTATTTTGTCTCAGTTAGTTATTTTTTTCTTGCAATATAACTTTCTCTGTGGCCTAGTATTTAAAATTTCCAGTCTCAGACAATCTTTCAGTCACTGGTATTTAGTGATGTGCATTTGGAGGTCCTGTTTGAGCACAAACACTGCATTTAAGGAGACTGAAAGCAGATTTAGACCCTGAGACCCTTGGACACTGAGAGGGCTTACACCTTGCTTTCAAGCACAGGAGCAGCCTGGTATAATTCTTATTCATTAAGTACTTTTTGTTTTGACATTTGTAACAGCAATGTTACACCATTTGACCATTTTGCATCAACAGCAATTTTCATCCGCAAGGGGATATAATTATAAACATCAATAACACTGTTCTTCAGTGGATTAAACAAAGACATTTTTTACTTCTATTTAAGTTTGTAAAATGTTGGGAATTTGACAGAGACCGTGATGACTGCTCATAATTTATTTGTTTCTCTTTCTTTAATAACATTTTACATTGCAGTTTCTTGCTTTCCACTATTGTCTTGCAAAAGCCAGTAAAAGACAAAAAGAAAAGAGGTATATTTCTCACCACTAGTTATTATTTCACATTATAATTTTTTCTCCTCAAACTGATTTTTTAATAGGATACCAAACAACTGAAAATACCGTTCTTGTCTGTAAATTGCAAATTAAGTTTAGCTATGAGCTCTTGTTTGGAAGTATAGAAGTTTACATTGTGTTATATTTAAAGGCAGCTGTCTTTTGTGGAATTTTAAAATAGGCTATTTTTTATCAAAGGTTTTCCTTTCATGTCCTTTGATTACTAAGCTATATAAGTTAACCAAAGATAACTAAGCATTAACCCATGTTGCAGTTTTTATCTCCTTTGGCAATCCCATGAGACTTCAGCTAAGTACATTAAATGGAGCATAAATCTTTTAGTTGTTTTCATTAAGTCACATATTTAGAATACATATCCCAGTTTATTTGATCAATTGTAAAATATTAGCTGTTGCAGTGAAGATTTGTGACATGGTTTGCAGCAAGTGAACAAACATTTCTGCAGAGCACTGAAAATTTTTGCTGGAATGCATGGATAAGTTAAAACAATTAGGGTTTGGAACAACCATTTGAGAGGTTTTTTTCTTCATGTAACTTGCAAATGTATGCTTAAAGGCCAGTAATACCAACAGGCAAGCTTTGAAGATAATTCTAATATCGGCTTAATATTCTTGGTTTGCATTTCTGTTAATTTTCCCAGTTTTCCTATCTTTTGTTCCTTTTTTTAATATTTATTTTTTGGCCAGCCACAAACCTCAAGAAAAACACTAGTTGTAAAAGGGCAGGTGTTGGGAATAGAAGTTTTAGTGCGTGGTGGGGCTTACCATAGCTTCCTAAAAAACTCCATATTCAACTAGGTTCTGATATTACACTTTAAAAATGTAGTACTTATGATAATATTAATAAATTAATTATTTGTGTTGGTGGGGTGGTCTGAATATAAGATTTATATTGAATAATTTACTGAAAGCTTTTGTCCTTGAAAAAAATATTTTGCACTTTCAAAATTGTTTTTCTCTAAGACTTTGACATTGTTCTGCAAGGATTAATATCATGCATCTCAATACACAGCAGAAATAGAGTTATTTTTGCATTTATAGAAAGTGAAGGTCAGGTACTAAGGCACTACACAATTTCTTCTGAGTTACAGACAATAGAAAAACTAAGTTTAATGCCAAAATGTATGGACTTCAGACAGAGCCTTACACTGACATGAACCTTCATATCCTTGGGTCTTTTTTCGGTCTTATGTTTTGAAAGAAGACAGTTTAGCTCCTTGGCTAAATTGCCTGGAGTAGAGTCTGGTGTAAGCTTTTTGCTTATCCACAATGATCCCGGATGTTTAATAAGGTCCACGTCCTACTATATTTTACTAACTTTTTTATGTGAAGATCCATGTCCAAATCAGTAAGGCAGTTCATGTAGTAGGAAAATTCCCAAATGAACAAAGAATTTTGCATTAACTTTATTAAATAAGTTTGAAACCATACTTTTAAGCTTGTGTCTAAACCAAGACTGCCAAGGGAAGAATTACAACAATACCTGAAAAGTGTTCTTAAAGTATAACCTAACCTATGCTACCATTTCAATGTTTCTGGCCAGACACATGGGATGTATGGATTCTTCAATATACAAATTGCAGAAATTCAGACTGACTGCAGAACTACCTAACAATTTGACAAGGATGGCATATGTACAAAGCAGTGTTCACATTTAAAACATGCAGAAAATGCCATATGGAGACTTTTTTGTACTTTACCAACATAATCCTGCAGTAATTCAGTTTAGTTTCACAAGTGTTCAAAGAGACTACATAAATGTCCAGTTTTTGTTTTAGAATTTGAGCTGTGTATTTGACACAAATATTCAGTCAGAATTTTGAAATTTAGAAGCATACAATTAAGTTGGTAACAACCCTTCATATTCTTTAGAAACATTGCTAAAACTTGATTCTTTGTAATAACAGATGTGGTAGTTCCAAAGCAAAAACGGGACATTTGCATGTGCCCCAAATCTTTTTGATGAAATAGGCATAGCTTCAACCTCATTTATGATAACTGCAGGTCTTTACAGCCCTGGGAGGTCTCCAGTTCCTTCTTTAGTTGAGCATCCTGTGGTAAATGATTTACCTCCTACTAACTCTGCAGCAAAAGGCTTTAGCTACCAAATATTTTGAATCCTGGTTTGGAATTTTTTGTTTTCTATAAGAAAAACATTTAAGTTATACTCCACAAACGTAAGAGAGCTGTGCATTGCACATGCTAGGGACCATTATACAGGCCATTTTTACTATCAGTAACACACCATTTGGGAATCAGTAACACATTGTTAAAAACTTGTGTACAACAATCTTTTTTTGGCAGTGAAGTACCCCCTTTGTATTAATATACACTGCAGTTCTGCTTATTTTAAGCATGCTATACATTAAGTAGATATGATAGGTTGGCATTCACTGACAAATTAAGTGAGTTGATTAGAAATCTGAAATCTGCATGGACCTTCATTATGTTTGTCATGAATTGTAGGCCTAAAAAGTGGTTTTCAGATAAAAGACACAAAACATGAAAGTGAAGCAGAGGCTGATAACCCTTTCTGAAGGAAGAGCTATTAGTAAGTCTCATTGCTTAGCCATCTAGTAAACACTTCAATGACTTCTGATTACTATTAACCAACAGAATAATGTTTTTCTCAGCAAAAAAGAGAATTACTTATTACCAAGCTGTGCATTTCACTTTAATTGAAAGACGGCCACTTGGTAAGACAACAATGCAAATACTGGCCAGTCTAAGAAAGAAGTATAGGCAGATTTCCTCTGTTGAACTACCTCTTTTATACAAGGCAATTAAGGTGTCCTCAATAGAAACGACAAGATTTTAAATATATATTTGATCAGATCCAAGGTGGTCATTACATTTTTAAAATCACTTGTTCATTGATGCTTCTTAAATTAGTCATTATGTGAACATCATGTCTCTCACTTGCATGCACTTGGTTTAGTATTTTCTCAGATAAAAATGTGGGGGTTTTCATTGCTTAGAATATACCTAAATTTATAATTAGACAATAAAGTGAGGTCTCATACAGCCTAGAAGCATAGAAAAAATTCTTAGCCAACCCTCATACCTCATACCTCAGCCCTATGGAAGCCCTGACAGCATAATTTAAGATTGCCTTAAACTGGCTCTAAATTTCATCCAATTAGCTAGAGTTCCAAGATGCTTCCTTATAAGCAAATCACTGCCAAACAGAGAAAAAAAAAAATCTACTGTTTCCTCTTCCATGCTCCTATGGGAAAAGCCATGTGCATAAATGTGCTCTTTGGGAACAGAACTTTTAAGGAAAAGTAATATGTAGCTGAAAAAACAGGTATGCTTCCAGTTGCATACCCATTCTTTGAGTAATTCACAAATTTTGTTTCAGTTACACTTTTAGACCATCACACCCGTAATAGCAGTTGAAATACGCATGTGCCAAGGCAGTTATGGACATTTATTTTCAAAGGAGGCCGTTTCATCAGTGTTGTCAAAAGCAGCGTTGAAAGAAATGGTTTTTTTCTACCACCAGATAGGTACAGGTTGATTCATTTTATTAGGACAGAGGACATGAACAACTGAAATTGTCTTCTAGAGTATGTAGAGCATAAGCCACATGAAGCTCAGTCATGCTATTACTCTTCTCTTTCAGTTTACACCCATCAAAATGATGACATTATTGATTTAACTTTGAAAGAAAAACCCCTACCTGACAGAGAAAATATTTCACATCATATTATGCAGGTGAAGTTTATCCCTGTTGTGTTAGAGTATATCTAATACTCTAGCATCTAGGAAATGATTTATAGTTATTAAAAATCCTCTTTGTGTTTCATTACCTCAGCCATACTGCAGTAAAACACATTACTATAACAAAATACTTGGTATGCAGCAAAATACTGGTATGCAGCAAAATTTCCACCATAATTTTTAAAGGAAACTCAAGTAAAATCTTAGAACATCTATTGAATAGTAGAATTTTTTCATAAAACTGGAGAACACAGCCACCTCATAAAATATGTTAAACCATGAACATAGTTCTGTACTCTTTCCAAGTAGATTCGAATACTTCATCAGAAGAAGCAATATGTTTCTTTACATTTACTTGGTAATCAGAAGCAGAGTTAATCCTTTAAATATTTCTCTGCTGTTAAAAAGGTGGCTTCTAATTAACAGATCTATTTTGTCATTTTTAACACTTGCTCATATTAAGGAATGTAAAAAACTTCTGGATTGTTTAACATGCAAATTATTATTGGATGGTTTATAAGCCAGCTTACAGGGGCAGGGTACTGGCTAGAATCCTACTGGCTATTCAGCACTGGTAGGTCATCAACAGAACATTGTCATAAAGTGGGCATAAACACAAAGAAACCTACATGTAAAATCTTCAATGACTTTACTGTGTGTTGAAGTTAAACTGCTTTGTCTAAGTGTGAAAATGCATTATCTATTAGTTTTGGATTCATTGTGTCTTCATTCAACATAGCTCTTAAAGAAAAACCAAATAAATACTGCATAAAACCACTGAAGCTTTAAGGAGTGTTCATATGCTTTAAGGAGTGTTTGTAACAGTAATTGAAATATCATCAGGTGTGCTAAAATATAGCTTTCAGGTGAGCTTGATGGCCTGTTATTACCACTGTCATGAGTATTATTTTTATTTTAATTATTTGATCTAATTTTAGGATTACAGGACCTCACTTCTATAAGTGGTATCTAAACACAGACAGTTCCTCTGCAAGGGTTGATGGAGCACAAACTTAATAAAAGCTTCCCTAGCTCTGCCTCAGTCAATACAGAAATCCTAGCAACAGTCAAGTGTGCAGAAAAGGAAGAAAGGAGATGGTGACTTTCTGCATTAGTCAGCAATGCCAAATATGTATATTTACTGTAGTTAGGAGAAGCTACATTTGGTGCATATTTTGTGACTAGACAGTGCAAATACAAGCCTAACTGTAGAAAGCAACTTCCTCTGCTTCATTCTGACCATTACAGAAAAACACAATGTTCTTTTCAGCCTATGATATCCAACAAGGGACCAAGTGCTGGACTTGAGTAATTTTGATTTCCCTTCATATGCTCAATGTTCTTCTAGTTCTGACGCCTGTGGCCATAGACTTAAGGGAACTCAGAGCCTGGATCTTAGTGCTGGTAGTTCTGAACAAAACAATTTGAGTTATCAAGTACTTCAGGAGGAAGTAAACTTCTGCCCAAAGAGATAGATTCTTGAAAAAAGTGAATTACTGACAAAAGATTAATGAAGTTGGTGAGAAGAGCCAGAAACAATTCTTGTTCTATTTACAACTACATCTTGAGCTTTGTGGGAAAGGGGTTGTTTAGCTGTGCTAAATAATTGTCAGATTAGAAAAGCCTCCTTTTTTTTTTTTTTTTTTTTTTTTTTCACACAAATCACAATAATTTATCTGGGAAAATTCAGAATACTTAAATTTCCATACTCCATGTGTTTTCCTTATTTTGTAAAAATTGTAGTGCTTTCATCTACAAGTAGATTTCCTACTTAGCAAAACCTTTGAGATTATGGATAGCTTCTACATGGATTTTTCATTTTGATAAAAAGTTAGTGTTAACATTAAAACATCCAAGAATTCAAAACCAAACTAGGATTACAATCTCTTTTCACAATGTTTTGAGAGGCTTCAGCACAAGGAAACTTAAGTGATCTAAAATGACCCACAGAGTGCTTTGGGAAATAATAGCTTCTTCCCTTTTCTATAATATTTTTTTTATAAGATATGGATACTGATTGTGCATGATGGTTCATAATCTCTCTTCTGTATCTTAGTTTTCCTTTCGTTTTTCTCCTTTTCGTATTTGCTCAGCTCAGCTTAACTAGAACCATTTCTTGTCTCTCTCTGCTTTATGATATGATGAATGCAGCCATTCTTCTCTCCCCATCATTACAGCTGGTCTTTGATCCAGTACATCTAATTTATATTTACAAGCTATCATCTACCATCAAAACTGTATTGGAAAAGAGGCACACCTGGATGGAATTAATTTCTTTTGATGGAGTTTGAGACTATTTTAAGACTTGTGGTTAGGACACATTCATCCTCTTAATGGAACATAACAGAGCCATCTTCTAATTGGTTCTAGCAAGCACTTGGTTTGTGTCAACACACCATACATATTTAAAAATTCCTCAAATATTAAATTTGGATACACTCATTTGTTAGTCATTTGATCAGACAGGTTATTTTCCTTCCTGAACTGTGATATGTTTTATATGCATACAAATGTTATTTGTATTTGTAGCACAATCCTAATCATAAGTCATTATAAAACTGTAAGGATATAGCTACCCAATAGACTGTAGTAATATCTCAGATAATTCTGATCCCTACTCTTCCACAGATTAATTGTTGCACATACCTAAATTTGCTTGGTTTATCCTATTTAGATATCTCTTCATTGCACATAAGACAATGCACAATGTGCAATTAACATTCTTAAAGTTGTAGGTGTATTTTCCTTATACCTGTATACAACCATCAAAGAATCTATCACAAGTTTTCTTTGGACAATTCATTTGTAAGTTGCTCTATTTTATTGCTGCTGTTTTCTTTATATTAGCAACTCTCAAATTAGAAAATTGGACAGTGTCTATGAAATTATTAGATGAAGCTGTGAAGTATGGATTACATTTTCAATTCTCCTTTATGTGAATTGAAATATTGTTGCACTAAGGAGGACTAGTGGAAAATAAATACATACTGCTGATATAACCTATTCTTGGAGGCGTCAGCTATATGTTAAGATAGAGCACCTAAATTCAGGACTCTGCATCCACATGGGCCCTAATATGCCTAAGCTTCCCTTATAATTAATACAGAATCTAATTAATAGAGACTGAAGAGTGATTATGCTCATCTTAAGCAGAGTTGTTTAGATGTGTTTAGAAAATGCCCACTTGGGTTTTTTATAAGTTCTTATGTTTTATTATATTTCGCAAGGGTAAAAAAAAAGCGAAGGCACATATCTCAGTTCCTGGAAACTCACCACACTCCCCTCAGTCAAAGCACACAGAAACTCTCTCTCACTAAAGGGATTTAACTGGGGAAACCTGACTTGTCTGAAAGTTCTGTATTATTCTGGGACAGTGCCTCTGTCTCAAAGCTGGAAGGATAAATCTAGAAAGTCCCAAATCATACTGAGTACTGCAGAACTTCCTTTCTCCTGGCTTTGACAGAGATCCAAATTCATTAGAAGCAAGTGGTATAGACTGCTCCAAGTTGTGGTCAGCTGGCAGGGAACCTGAAAGCTCTCCAGTCCTGTGGCCAAGGCAGTCCAAGGCAATGCTGTCCCAGTCAGTCAATCTCACAGACCTGTGTGTCCTAACAGCCTGGTCCATTCCACTGAAATTCCTTTTTGTGCATTGATGTGTATTGATGAAAACTGATCAAATTCAACATACTCCTTCAAAGCATTTAGCATGAGAAAAATATATTAAGAATCTCCTAAGTTAGAGGCTGTAAATGTTCCCTCAGCATTTGCTAGTGCAGCGTGCTTGTTCCATGTCACAGGATGAGAAGTGCCAGTAAAGACATACTAAAACTGAGTTTGACCTTGTGAGAAAAGCACCTAATCTGATAATTTGGAAGATTCTCTGATATGAAAAAAAAAAAAAAAAGGCTTCAGGTGGAAAATTCCTACCAAATTATTTGTAGTTCAAATTTTGTGCAGAAGGCTGAAATGGACAGCATGCTGCACACAGGATGGATTTTAAGATTTGAGGACTTACACAACACCTCAGGCAATAATGTAACAACAATGAGTTATAGCAAAGTCAGTGGTGGATTTACAGTGGGTGCATGAAAAAGTGCATAAGGACCTGTACTCCTTCCTCCCCATTCAGATCCCATTAGTGTGACCTGCCCTAGCTGGGGAAATGATCCCATAGTAACACTACAGCCTGCTCCTCATCCTGTCCCCATCACAGCTGCATCCAGTCACTGCCTCACCATGGGGATGACGACAGGTTGTTCACTGATAATAACCCACGCTTCATAACTCTTTTTTTTCAGTCATCCCTGATAGATCATCAGTTCCAGCAAACCTGTGCAGGGCAGTGACAGAACTGCAGGAAGAGACATTATTAGCAAAAGTACCATCAACTCCAAACACCCAGTCAGAGTCAAGGCACCTGTGTTTTCTCATGTTAGAATATAATAATAACAACAAAGAAATTCACACTAAAGGGTTGATGGAGTATTTTTCTATCTTTGATTTAGAATAAAATCAAAAGTTGTTACAATAATCAGTTGTTACAGTTTGCCTTAGTCAAGTGAGAGAGTTAACGTCATCCTTTTCATGTATTTTAAGCTAGAAAACAAACACTCATCCAGGCATTGTATCAATCTGTTGAACTTTTATTACAGCCAGAGCACTGGTGTTAATTAGATGCTGTGTAGGATTTTAATCCCTATCATTTGTCAGGATTCACACAGGAAGGCAGCACCTTATACAAGGCTTTACATCAGAGAAATCTATTTAATCATTTGCTTTGTTATTCAGGGAGTGTAAAACTTCTTCACATGGTATTATGATGCTGTGTATTCACAGTCCCTAGACAGCACAGAGTAAAACAGTTAAAGCATTAACAGCCTCAAATTTGCAAAAAGGCTGAGACTAGTTTAAAAACAAAAAGATTTTTAAAAGATACAGTTTAGAGCTTTTTTCCCTTATTGTGATTTTTTTGTTGTTCTGAGCTTTTTTGTTTTCATTTGGGTCAATTTCAGGATTTCCTTGGTCTCTGCATGGCCTGGGACTCTGTTTTAATGAATATGTTTATGTTATTTCTTGATTCCAAAAGATGAGAATTTTGAGGGAAAAAACCAAGGAGGCAAACCCCAAAACAAAAATCCAAACTAAACCCAAAACACACCAAACAAAACAAAAAAACAAGAAAGGAGTATAACAGAATCCTAGTGTAACCAGGCATTCTGCCTATGTTTTATTCACTGCAAGTGAATAAGCCCCACTCAAAATAAGGGCTTTTAATTCAAAATGCCAGTTTTTATTGTAATCCAAACTAGGGTAATTAATGAATTCTTAGACAGAAAGAAAACGAAATAATTGGGTCAAAGTGCAGAGAAGTCATAAGCAGGGAAGAAAGCCCTTTGCTACAACCATCTGAGTCCTCCCAGATCTGTCTCTGCTTCCCTGCTTGGTTCAGGCCACTCAAAAACTGTCAGCTGGATCGCACCCATTCTACACACTCTTCTTTTGTCCTTGAGCTTTTGCTTTGTCCATCACCTCAAATAGCTAGCTGTGCATTTCTCCCCTTCTCTTCGCAGTATTCCCTCCTGAGAATCTCAAATAATCTCCATGAGTCCCTGTGTTTTTTCATTCCCATCCAGAATGAATTTCAGTTGCAGTTTCTTGAAAAGTCCCTCAGCTGTTGAGACAGTGCAACATTGACCCTCCTCCAAGACTCTCCCCTGACCAAGTCTCTCTCCTGTAACCCAGGAAAAATCAAAGCAGTCACCAATCTGTGTTTTGCAAGACTGATTTTACTCTAAAATCAAGCTGGCAATATATACTCTGCATATGTACTTTGTAACCTGTTGTGCTAGCCTCTGTTTCCACAGCCCTGGTCCTGATTTCAAGAAGTAGATTGCTATGTTTTGCGTGTTTATGCAAATATGTATATCACTGTTTTGTGCTTTACATTGCATATTTTCACATGCATCTCACTATGCATCTTGCACTATGATATCTGCTGAACTCACAAGTAGTACAGTTTAAGGCTCTGCATGCATAATGTCAATGATAGCATTGCATATATATGTATACATACACAAAAGAAAAGAAAGTCCTTATAGAGGTAGAAGGTAATTTTTCAGTCATGTTTACTCTTGCAGTAATCAAACATATTTGCTAGTTTATTATGTAAGTTAAATATAAATATATTATGCCATTGTGTTGCTCTCAGAATCCCACAGTAGGTAGCATCTCACTTTCCGTAAGAGACACAATATATGAATATTTCTCATTTGCTTGATTAGATCTTATATGATGATTTTAAAAGGTCAATAAATGGTACTAAATGTTTACCAGATGTGTTACCCACTGAATTATCAGTACTTATAAGTTGTTGCAAAGCCTAATGATAATTAAGGGGTTTGTATTCATATCTCATAGCTCCTTTAATAAAGATTCTGAAAATAGTTTATGACATACCATACATGATTGCACCATCATCTTACTTTTCATTTTAAGATGAAAATTACATATAAAATTTGATCCAAATTAATGCTTAAGGATATCTCCCATCCATCTCTAAAACACTATCATCCAAATAGAAGTATAAATTAGATACAAATCTGCTTAGCAGCAGATGGGGCTGTTCTGTCCTGATATATTGTCTATGTAGTTAGTGGAGGGCCTTGGAAGTAAATCCTCTGTAGGAGTTTCAAAGTGAAGAGTATAATCCAAATACAAGCTATTAAACTTTGTAAGGAATAAGCCTTTGAAACTCAGGACAAGAAAACTCTCTCACTTCAGGAGAAATGTTTTTCTTTCTGTAGCTAAGCAATCACTTAGCTGATATTTGAATCTTAACTTATGTTTCCTGAAGTTGTTCTTTGATCCAATACTGCTCAGTCAAAATCCACTGTTGTAAGTTTATATATGGGATAGAAAAGTGACCTCAGAATGTCACACCATGTGTTTCTCATGAGCTGTTAGCATGCTATTCCCTATGATTAGAAACTGCAAGATTCCCCTGTGTAGAATGATCTGATGATATCATGAGACTTGCATTTCTCTGGATCTTTAGCTACTTCATAAAGACAATACAGAACAGATTTTTTTTTTCTCCAAGTAAATGTAAAACCTCTTTATCATGAGAATGATGGAATTTAGTGTTAGCAAGAGGACAGTATATTCAGTTAATTGTCTAAAAATAGCTATTAAATGGTAACTAGATAAATGATACTGCAAGGCACAATTCACCTTTGAAAGACTGACTCTATGTCAAAATGAAAGCAAAGGCCTGCAAACCATGAAGCAAAAACTGCTGTGTGCTTAAACCCAGTGTCAGCAGGTTGGGGGTGTGCATGTGCTCCACCCAGGCAAGTGCAGTGGGGTGTGCTGCTTGTGGGCACTGCACGCTGCCCTCTGCAGCACATGGGCAGGTAACACGGGACTGGGCAGAAGAGGAACCAAGATATGGTGAGAAACAGCCAGGAAATGCTGGGTTTGAGGGTGGGAGAAATCTCAAAATAAATCCCAGGACTTCAGGCATCAGGGCTTTAGGTGAATTGGCATATGAGAGAGGGATGAAGAGTGTGGAAGGTGGGTTACAGGTGTTCTTCCTAGTTACAGAGCTGAACTGTAGCCTCAAAGGAGGCTGCATTTTCTCTGAAGGAGAAAAGTGCAGTAATTATGTCTATTCCTATAAACTGTGGGGAATGAGATTATATGGGGGTGGAGTGGAAGGAGGAACAGAATGAAGAGATGGGTGAAAGCCTTAGGGTTCCCACACACACACACCAGCTAATCTCCCGAGACCACATGTCTTGGAAGAGGAAGAGCTCATGCTATGATGCCTGAGGCTCTTCCACTGCTGAGCTGCACACTCTTCCTGCTGTGACAATAACTCCTTTGGAGGAAATGCTAGAGGGAAGGAGGAAAGGATGAAACCTGGAGCTTTCTGGGATTATCATGAAATATTCACCCTGGACATACTCAGGATGCAAGTGTCCAGTGTTAGACTGTAAATAAAAATGAAAAGCAATAACTACTATGTCAATTTGCCACAGGAAAATATCCTTTATTTGACTTCGTGACTTTGTGAATTTATTTGCAAGAGCTGTCCATTTCCTTTTTCTGCTCTCTCTTGATGCAGAGCATGCTATACAATAAGGACCTGGTGAATATAGTCCAGAGTTTCTTAGCTCTGAGCACCTCAGAAAAGTTCAGGAATGACTTTCAATCCGGCTTTTTTAAATTGTTTTTAATTTATCTAAAAACTAAGCTAAAGAGTTTAATTAACAGGCTCAGAGTAATAGTTATACCATTTTTCCTCTATCAGCTTTCACTTTTATTTACGATGGGAGTCCCCCTTGTATCTCCTTTCCCACAGGGCCCACTATCACTAATATTTCTGTGATCTGTGAATAAACCAAAATTTAAAGTTAGTACTTACAATCAATGCAAATTAATGATTTCTTAAAAAAAATATTTCAATCAGGAAAAGCAGCTTTGTAGTTGAAAATCCCATGCTGGCCTTAGAGTGGGAGTTTTTCCAGCCTCTGCTTAAATCCAAAAAAATACTGCAATCTTCTGGCACAGGCTCACTGTAATGCTTTAAAAACAATTTAGCAACTGTCATTGCTGTAATTACAGTAACTAATTACCATCCTTAGCAAACAAATAGCTTAACATAATACGCAAGCCGAATCAATTTTGAAGAAATGCAAATTCCGAAAGCGAAAAAGGGCATTTTGGCAAACCTGAAAGAGAAGCGGGAAAATAATACACTTTGTTTTATCTGCACATAATTCCCAGGGAATATCATATCATAAATATTTGCATTCAGTTCTTATCAGGACATTTGCATTTGCTTCTTATCAGTCTGCAGGCTGGACTCTGCCAGATAGAAAGTAGAGCTCCACACCATGCACATATTTCTAATGAATCACGTCTCAGGCCGAGAGAATATTTTGGCTGGAACTTTATCACTGAGATGAAGAGGTCATTTGCTCTCAGAGTCAGTTCATCTTGGAATTGTCTTGAGATTTTGATGTGATTCAACCAACATTTTTTAAAACAAGAAACAAACCAACTTTGCATTCTGTTTCTGCAGCAGTTATTAAGTCTGATTGTTTGAGAAGTGATTCCTCTCCCCAAAATCAGAATCATATGTAAACAGGTTTGATTCGTATTTGTGTCCCACACTCTATAACAAACAATGCTGCACATTTTCCAGTGCCCGGAAGAAGAATAAAGGAGTAACAGACTGAAATGAAGTCTAAGAAGGAAACAAGCCACACTTAACAACCATTATCTTGAAATTTAATGCCAAATCCTTTTGTAGTGCTTCAGAAATGCATTTGATTAGTGGCAGTTTTCTCAGTAATGAGAGGAAATGTTTATGATGGGAAAACAGTGTCTCTAATGAGCCATCAGATTTCCTTAGCAGTTACCACAGAGAAAATTCACCTTTTTATTATAAAAAATGCTTTTCAACTGTAAGAAAAACAAGTGGAAAATGTCATAAACATTTTCCTGTTGCTACCTCACATGCACAAAGGGAATATACACCAAAAACACTGAATCAACTCAATTCTACTTTCAGCATTCGACATGTATGCAAGATTTTGTTTGTTTTTATGTAGAATACAAGTGTGAGCCCATAAACACATTCTGTGATGGCAAAAAAATAAAGACTTCCTATTCATAAGTATAAAACTGATAGCTATTACATGCCATCTGGAAAAATGTAGATTTTGCGCATTTATTCAGTGGTATATTTCCAAATATTTAATGGAACTGAGAAATTATTTTCTGTGACTTTCAATGCCAGAATGCCCCCTTTTTTTGTTTGTTTATACATTTATATGTATTTTATATTCCTGTAGTCTAAATCAGAATTTAAAATAATTTTCTTTTTCAAGTGTTTACTTTAAAGACATGCAAATCACCTCTTTTGAGTTCCTGAACTAGTGCAACGGCTAGATCCTTACCAGATGCAAGTTGATATTGTTCAGTGCACAGTTGTTGCTTACACCAGCTGACTATTTGGCGCTATTTATTTTCACATAACTTCTGAGAAGTTGAATCGTGACTAGTGATCAATCTACTATATGGTGTGTTTTTCCTGTTATGTGTTGTAACATAGCAAACGAATTTGTCTCCTGCTCGTTTGAAGCATTACAAAACCATTTTAAAATGCATCTACTTTTTTCCATGTAATGATTACTTAAAGTTAGTTTCACCTGATGCCCAAGTATTCCACTTTGATTTATTTGTTGAAACACACTGTGCAGTTTCTAGTTCATTATAATTCAAATGACTGATACAGCTCATTTGGACCAAGGAAAACATTGCATCAGCAGTGTCAGAATTATCTGAAAACAGCCCCTGAAGCCTTACTGCTGTTGCCAAAGTTGGGATAGTTTTGATAATATACCGTGATATAGAGGGAATGCTGTTTTGCCCTTTCCTGGTGGAATATTTGGATTTTCTGTGCTGCAAGGACTTGACTGCCATGCAGCCGTAAGGAAAAAGAGGGAATATGCGAATGAAGCTTTGATGGAGTTGTACAGCTACCGAAATCATCCAGTTGTTGCTTTTATACAGAAGAGTTAACATCACCTAATTTTTTTTGTTGATTCATCAGAAACCAGTGGAAAAATCTCCAGAAACAGAAACAATGCAAAAAGATCTCAAGCCCTCAACCCCTCTCAAAGATCTCCTTTAGAAAAAGTACTTATCTGAGCTCCTGAATATTTCCCACACCCATAAAATGTGTATGAAGAGGAAAAAAACCACCCAAGATTGTGTTTCTCTAATTTTAGTTCTATGAAATTAAATGTTATTTCACTGCAAATTAGAATTTTGTATTTGTTCCTATTTCTGTAAAAGTAGAACAGTTAAGCTTTTTTTTCTGTGTTGCTGAACATATACCACTGCAGTCAGTGATAATTTAGTCATTTTAGCTCATTGAGAACATTTTTATCCTCATCCCCATCCATTCTTATTTTGTCTCATATTAAATTACATTCATACTAAACTAGGAATAACAGTGCAGTGAAAAAGCTGTTTTGAACATGCAGTTGAATTCTGTAACTCCTCTGGTCTAGAAATCATCTCTAGGGTTCATGTTTTATCATTTGTTTTTAGCTCTTTCTTTGAGGTGGGAAGGGCTTATAGTTAAGAGCCCATTATCAGAGTGAAGGATGCAGGAAATCCAAAATATTTATGTTTGTTCATGGCACGCAGACAAGAAACAGTACTCAAGAAAAGGGTTTTCTGATTAAGTGATTGAAAACACTCTGGTGTATGTTAATGGCTTCTTCTGTCCAATAGATAACATCATCTTTAGCCTTATCGCTGTTCTTGAACTTATTCTAAACATTCTCCTGTGCTCTTCCAATTATACACTGTGCTCTTTAGGCATCCCGTCTCTTTGCTGCAAATCATCTCAATTGTTTGCTTTCTAATTTTTTTGCCTGCAGGTTGGGTGTAAAAGGAAGCATTTAAAAGATACTTGAAGTGAAAAAATACTTTCCCTAGTAAAATTAATTTATGTGGAATTAAACCATACACTTACAGAAAAAGAAAAATTGGTTTTTAAAAGAATAACACTTGAATTTTAATACCTTGATATCATTCTGGCTGCATGAGCACTCTGTAAAGATAAAGATGAAGGAAGATTTGATCATTATTTAAATGTATGCAGAAGACTCCCAATGAGATAAAATTGGGTATGATCATGGTAGATCACAATTTTTAAAACACTGAATATATCCTTGTCTTTTGAGCTTTAAGAATCTGTCCAGGATAAGACACTACAAAGGCCTTTGCACCAATCATAGTACCACTAATAGTAACTTATAAGGCACCTTTCATTGTGCAGGATCCCAAATCCTTGGGTTAACCACTATGTCTGCTGCTTCTTCATTAAAAAAATTATGCTTTTAATAAAAGAGCTATGTCTATATCAGAGGCACACTTTTATTTAGGTATTCTGCACTGTCTGTATCAGTAAGTTGGGAAGAAGGCTGATCCAGAAATTAGTATGTAACTGTAGGCCTGTATTTGGTCTAGTCTGTTGCTGAGGGTGTAGCAGATGAATGAAATAAAACATGACTTCTCTGGTGAGAGCAATAGGGAGGGAGAGAGAGCAAGGGAGAAGACAAGAAGGGAGGGAGAGCATAGAAGTGGGAGGACTGCCTTCCAAGACCTGATTCAAGATTTATTTATATATTTTGCTCACTATTAAGTACAGAATTTTTTCTTAAGCAGTGTCTAGAGATTCAACCCCACCTTTTCTAAGTCAACCACTCTACTCCCCTGGCCAGTTGGATGAGTGTTTAAACTCTTCACAGTGAGCTGGGTGTTAAAAGAGGTCTGATATTTTCTTGTTTGAAAGAATAATCACTATGATAGTTTACAAAATGTAGGTTACATCAGTGGAGGTTACAGTGTTTTAAAAGAAAAGGTGAGATGAGCTATTGGAAAGGAAGAGAGCCAGGCCGTGCACCCTGGGTGGACCAGAGTGCACTAGACCTGGGTGCACCAGAGGATCTCTGAGTGGGGCAATGATCACCCTCTGGGGTGATGAGAAGCACCACCCTTTGTCAGCATCTTGACAGAACCAGTGAATAAGAAGTAGATGTAGATCCTATTTACTGACATTTATTGACTGCAAACAAGCAGAAGCTCCTAGAATGGACTTACTCTGGTTGCGTACATGAAAAAAAAAAAAAAATCTGATTCTATATTTCACATCCTGGGATCTCTGGTCTGTGAGATGAGAATAGAAGACTTCATTCAGATGTTTGTTCCTTTGGAGAGCAGGGATAGGGAAATGCTGATAAAATATTAAAGGTGGTCAGCATTCAAGCTGTATTAATATTTCTTAATATAGAAATTAGTTGAAATTTTAAAAGGAATAAAATAATTGAACACATTTTTGGTAAATATTACCATTGTTTATTGAATTCTTTATTCAAGCATGTACATTATTCAACTACTCAGAATTACACTAACACCTCATAAAATTACTTGTTGAACACAGTATTTGATGAAAAATTATAAATTTCTCAAGTAATGTATTCCTTAAGCACTATTCATCCAGCTATAATACAGATAAGAGATTTTTACTAAAACACCAGGCACTTTAGGGTCCTTTTCATTTGAAGGACCTACATAAATATTGAGTTCTACGGATGGAAGGGTTTACACCAGTCTACCTCCATTGAACTTACATTAGCTATACCCCCTTCTACTGATATAAATCCAACTCAGGTTACAAGTATTGCACAGACATGTTGACTTTTATACTAATGAATATATCACACACTTACCCATTTATCTATCCTTATGTTTCTGTCTAACTTTCTATAGGATATACAAGTGAAACTCTTCCTGCATCACTGAAATGCTGACATCCATTGAGGGGAAAGGCAATTTCTGTTTAACAGGACACAGAAACACAAAACAAATGTTTAGGACAGGAAGTGAAGGAGAACAAATTTCATCTAGCTGAAATTCCAAGGGGTTCCAAGCAGACAGAATAATATTTGGAGATGTGATTAAATTACTGGTTGTGAATGTTTTTTCCCAATTTAGTTCTGAATTTAGGACTATTTTCTGAATCTTGTTGTATCATAAACTGTATAATCCACTAAGGGTGATATTAATGTGGATATATTTTATTCACAAGTGTTTGCTTTCCACTTTATCATAAAGATATTAAAATCAATATATTTTTTAAGCACTGATGGGGGGCTTATCATAATTAATAGTTGTTATCCACTGGGCATAGCTGATCATCTAAACCTTATGCTATTGCTCTGTATTCCTGATGGATGGTTACTCTTTAAGACCCCATGCCTCCTTTATTGAATGGAATACCAAAGGATGAAAAATGAATGCCAAAACATGGTATTCATATAAATATTGATGCTGAAAATACTCAAAGTCTTTGAAATCACGACATTACAAGTGAAGCGGAAATTTTCCGTGTGTCTAAAACAGATACAGTGGCAGAAATATAGAGTTGAACAGTGTTAACAGCTTACTTTTTTAAACTAGTCAGTTCTTGTATTAATTCAACCACTGCAATTGTCCAAATTGTCCTGGAGGTCTGTCTTCACTCTCAGCCAGAACTAAGCTGCTGGTAAGATAATGCGGGCAAGCACCAGCATCATAACTGAAGAGCACCTCAGACCCAGTTTATTTCTGGATTTCCTTGTCTGCATGGACATGAGACCACCATGGAAATCACAACTTACAGGCTGTAAGTCCATTTGGGCTTTATTCCTATTGCTCAGCCATCAGTCTGGTGACTAAATAAATATTCACCTCAAATTCCCAAGTTCCCTTCCTTTTATTGAAACTCCGGTGCTGCGAGAAGGTGACAGGGAGGGAAGAAGGTCCTGGGTATATATACAGCACCTTGGTGGGGTGGGACTGCTCCTCCTGGATGCACGCAAGCCATCCTACCCACCATCCTGGCAAATGCCATTCGTTTACCAGGATGACAAGGTTGAAGGGGCTGGAAGCAGTGCAGTGGCTGAGGCACAGGCAAGCAGCCCTTCCCCCAGAAACACATTATGTGACTGGGGCCTCTGTCCTCTCCTGGACCAGCCCTTCCCACCATTGCAATCCTGCTACACACTTTGTGCACAACCATGGAAAAAGAGTGAAATAGCTTGCTGGTAGAGAAAAATCTTTGTGAAGAGTGGTGATGATCACTGGAAAAGTTACTGGACCTGACAGGTTTTCAAACTTTAGTTTAAACACCAATTCTATACCCCAATTCATGTCCTAACCTTCACTATTAATTGTTCCTTTTGAAGCAGTACAAAACAAAGAGAGGAAAAATAGAGTCTCTTAATAGAGTCTCTTTGCATTGGAAAACAGACCGATTGAAATATCATTGTGGGTAAGTCCGCTCTGCAGACACTAATTGATATTGTCTGAATAAGTGGAAGTGCCTGTCAGAAAATCCTTTTAAACTGCTGACTTGTTTCCATACCCAGTATACTTAAAATTGGCATGATGTTAGCTTCCCTCTTAGAAATCCTCATATTTTGATTTATGAATGTTTTCAAATTTTCAAGATTCTCAAAAATGTTATTTCACCTGTAAGTAGAGAGATAGCTTGTTTGGCTAACTGCCTTGAATGACTGTGTGCCAGGTAATGAATAATGCCATGTTCAATATTCTAAATTTGTGTTCCAAATTCTGAATTCCAAATGAGCTGCATGGAAGTATACTGATAAGTGGCTGATTTTTACTGCAAGGATTGTCTTATTTTAAACTTTAAATTTAGTTGCCTTACTTTACTCAAAGGATTTTTGAGTGGAATGGGATTTAAAGTGATAGTCCATAATATTCCTACGTCTTTCTAAGTCTTGGATGATGCCAAAATGAATAAAAGGATAAATCAGTGCAATCTTTTTCTGCAAAATAAAAGGGAAAAACACATCCCTGGGTGTATCTATCAAGAGTTAAGCCAAGAATGTATTTCCCCCAAGTATTAAAGTACCAGATCAGTTTAGACACTCTCCTGAGGCCAATCAACCTTATTAAATAAACACTACATTTTAAGTTCAGCACTCCTTTTAATTACATTATATAAAAAAATGGGTAAAAAACTCAAGTGGGGAACTCAGAGAAAGAATTTACCAGTGGTGGGCTCTGAGATACAGTACTGTTTTCCAGTCTAGAATATAAGAAAGCATTGTGTTTGTTTTTCATTTACATAACCTCATGATAACTGCTGACTATTTAACAAGCATGTTTGAAAATTGAGGTTAATAAAATCAACATTGACAAAGAGACAAAGGAATTAAGTCTTTTATTAGAAATTTAAAATGAATATGAACTAAATTTTATTTGAATATATAACTGAGGTCATCACTATGTAAAGAAATATGAAATGAAGATAGTTCACATATTTTGTTGCTGCACATGATATGGAGATGATATATTATTTTAAATTCTCTTTAATTAACACTTTCTGAGCATAACTAGTGTCACATATACAAATGTGGAAAACTACTAAAATGGTGCAGCAGATAAGCAAAATAACATCAAAAGTCCATTACAATTATCACAATATATTTTCCTCAGTATAATAACCTGGAACTGAAAATCATTATTTAACTGCAACTATGTAGCTTCTTTAAGAGTAATAAAATGCAAAATAAAGCCCAATTTCAATATCAAGAAAGTTATAGCAGCAGAATTGCTGTTAGTCAGTCAAATATATACAGAGGTGTAGCTGTGGAAATGATTGACTACATTAACTACCACTGCATATTGCGATTGCTCTTGATTTCACTTGTACAAATCTTTCAAGTTATCCAGGTTTATTAGAAAATTCTGATTTACAGAGAGATCTCTTTGTTCCTCCTGATGTTGTCCATTTTATCAAGATATTCTCCATCACCAGAGTGATCTCTGGAGAAGTATATTTACTGACTTTTAATGTACAAAAAATGCCCATCATCTGGAACAATACATGTTAAATGTATTTTATTGTCTAAACCCCATGTGAATTCATTTACATCTCCATAGTTTATATGAGGAATGTTTCTATGTCAGTACAATAGAATATGATTTTCTCAGTCATAAATATCAACAAAAGGTGCAAGTCAAAAGTGAAAGAGCACAATCACAGACCAGACTTAGTCCACCTGAAAAATAGTAATGTTTGTAAAAAGCTATTACTGAAATTTTTAAAAAGTCAATTTGCTGTAGATTTTAGGGCCACAGGCATGGAGGTATTCATCAGAGCAATTTCACTGCAAAATGTAGGAAGCAGAAGACTTCCTAGAAGTCATTTTAACACCAATCATCTTGACTGGACACCAAAGTAAGAGTAATTAGTAAAATTAGTGCCAGAAGACCACAGTCTTCAGTAAGAGATGTAATCCCTTTTCATGAAGCAGAATGAAACTGGATCCTGGGAAGACAATGGTTTTTTGTCATAAATTAGTCTTTATTGCAAACAAATTAATTGAAATATGGCTTAGTGTTGATGTTCTGTTTCAAAAAGGTAAGTATTATGGAAAAAAAAGAATAGAATTTGGTCATGACAATTTTTTCTCAAAGATTTTTTCAATTCAGACCTACAAGACAGTATTAATTACATTTTATTTCTTATCTGCTGTGGGGTTTTTTTCTAAAAAGGGATAATCTTCCAAGTTTTCTTCTGTAGAGCCCATCCTGTGTAGGTTAAAGCTCATTCACCTAAGCAAGAAATTCTTCAGGTGCTTCTATCATGCAAAAAAAAAAAATAAAAATCCAAGGTACTGTTTTTGAAACTTACAATCTTTTCACTTCCCCAGTGAAAAACATATTGCTCTCTAATGGCAGTAAATATTAAAAAACTTTGGCATTCTTTTTTTATCTATTTTCTTATCTCTCTTTCCTTATCTGTTTTTCCTTGTTTTTCATTGCTCTTATGTTATTCATCAAGATAAAGGAGAGCCCCAAAATTATCTATTTCCCAAAAGTTTCTTTGTATAATCAATCTCTGTAGGAGAATTTCCTTTTTTAGTTCTTAACCTTTCAGATGAGCTCGTGCCAAGATAGGTTTTGTGCATTATCTGAATCCTGCTGAATATGTTTGAAGTTCAGCCCTATGTTAACAATGTCCACAGAAGTCTTGGCATCATCTTCAAAGATGTGTGGGACCATATTTTAAAGGTATTTAGGCACCTAAGCATGTTTTTATCTCTAGTTTTAGGTGCCTAAACATGAATTTATCTGCTGCATTAGCTGATTAAAAGAATGTGTTTATGTGCAGTTTTAAAAATCTGGCCATAAATTTTCAGGTAACTCAAGAAATATTCAACCAAAACCAGAAAAGGTTCCAGGGGGAATATATCACTGTATGATGTGGGGAATTCACACTGCTCCTTCAGTGTGAATTCAGGGCTAGCTTGCAAATCCAGCCATAATTCATGTGAACATTAGAATGTTTGTACTGGACATGATGAAACATCCATCTAGACTGCTGTCCTGTGTCCAATAGTTGCCAGTAGCAAATTTAAAAACAACAAAACAAAACAAAAAAAACCCAAACCAAGGAAATAAACCCAGGGCAAGAAGAGAACAGTATTTTTCCTAAAATATCGTGTTACTTTCATCATGGATTAGGGATTTCCGGAGACGGGCTGCCCATGTAACAGCTCCTTAATATGCTGTCAGCACTTACTGGTTGCAGTATAAGCACTGGCCTGACGTTAGCAAAAAAAAATAGCCAGACCATCTCCAGAATCTCGTTTTCAAGAGTTACAGTTATCTGTTATTCTATTACTGCTATTTCATTTACCTTTATGATTATTTTCCCAATGTATCTTACTTTAGGTTCATTGAAACTCAATTGCATCAGCACAAAAATGTATGAGTATCTTTTTTTGTAGTCTTTGTCCACTGGCAGTGTAACCCCATTCTTTGTTTCCCTTCCCATTTACTCAGAGATTAACTTGTGTCTGTTGCTACCATCTTTTCTGGTGCAGAAATGAGACTTACTGACCCATGGTGTCAAGAGCATCTCCTGGAGCTCTTTTTAGAAGCTGAAGTCACATTTGCCTGTTCTCATGCTGCAGTGCTGAGACTGAGCCTGAGCACAGCACTGAGTATCAGACCAGAGCCCAGCAACATATTGAGATCTTTCTGAGCTCTTGAATGAATGGTTCTAGAGATTTAGTCTTCTTAATTACAACCGTAGGCTCTAAAACCTCTTTGATTTATGCTCTTGTTTGAGACAGTTCTAGTTTGTCCTTTTCATCAAAAGAGGCAAGTGTTGGACTCCCTTTATGCTCCCCAAGAGTGAACATAAATGCAAAGAATTTTCTGAGGTTTTCTAACTGGAAAAGGTTTTATTTTCATCAAGCTTCCCTCTTATACCTTTACCATCTATCAGTTCTACAGATTCCCTGACAACCTTCTGGTTTTTTTATGGTCTAAAGATGGTTTTATTGTTAGCTTCTTGTACTGTTAGAAAGTTGTTCCTCAAATTCTTTTTTTGGTCTGCCAATGCTTTTTAAATTATTATTTGAATTTACTTACTGGTGTTTAGACTAGAAAGAATTTGCAGACAAGCTAAATGCCAAGGTTATCCATGAAAGCAGAAGAACTGGATCAGCTTAGGAGTTCAGTTTTCTTATCTTGACAGTGGCTAGCCCCAGATATTTCTGGAAAGAAAGGAGAGCATAAAGGAAAAAAGGAACAGGATGTTGTCAAATTACCTACTCTAGGACATTACAGTGGTTGAATTTTTCCCTGAAGCCCAGTATTTAATATCATTAATATTTTTAAAATCTAATCCTTCTGTGAGTTTGACTCCTTGCTTTCACAATTTCTAGCAGGAGTGAGTTCTATAATGTGTTTACTGTGGGGAAAAAACTCCATCTTTTCTTTACCTTGAAACGTAACAGATTTCACTATTTTTTTCTTTCTTTTGTACTATGAAAAAAAAGATGAGCCAATTCCTATTATTCATGTAAATCTTTCTATTTTAGACTGTTTTGGGGGAAAGAGTTTTTTATTTCAGAAGAAAAAGAAAAGAAATTTGGTACAGTCAATATATATTTGATTTACTTGGGAGAGATGTTAACAAATTTGTAGGCAGATTTATGAAATTAAAGGAATAGGTAAGTAGCCACAACAAACTTGGAAACAAAAATGTTGGTAAGCTATGGTCAAGTAAATTCCTTGGGAAAGATTTCTGTGAGGAAAAATGAAGTACAGAAGAACTGGCCATTCATAGGAGAGACAAGATTAAAGACTCAGCAGTAAATAGTTGTGAAACATAAACAGTGCATAACCAGTATTGAAATCTTTAATGCAGTCAAAAAATTAAGAAAAGGAGGGAAGGGAAGGGAAGGGAAGAGAAGGGAAGGGAAAGGGAAGGGAAGGGAAGGGAAGGGAAGGGAAGGGAAGGAAGGAAGGGACAGGGAAGGGAAGGGAAGGGAAGGGAAGGGAAGGGAAGGGAAGGGAAGGGAAGGGAAGGGAAGGGAAGGGAAGGGAAGGGAAGGGAAGGGAAGGGAAGGGAAGGGAAGGGATAAAGACCAGATAATACATTGACAAACGAGATATATTTTCACCAGTCAAAACAGTACAGTAAATTGTTTTGAACTCTATATAATGTGGAACTCCTATAATGTGGAGGAGATTCACAAGACCAAGGAATTGGAACAAAAGGATTTGACTCATAAAAATGGGGGGGCGGGGAGGGGGGGAAGGCATACAAAAAAACACAGAGGAAACTGTACACAATTTTTTTTAAAACTTAGATCTAATTAATTGCCACTAATATGAAGCACATAGAAGATAAACATGGTTTTGTCCAAACAAAATTATCTCAACTCAATCTATTCTCTTTCTTTGTCATAGTGACTGAAATAAACTGGAAAAAGATAATGATGATTTATCTTGATATTTGTAAAGATTTTTATGCTGTCATATTATATTCCTAAGAAAATCACATATGAAGTCGATTAAATAATCACATTTTAGATGAACAACTGGTTGGAAAACAATACTCAAAGAGAATGCATCAATTGCACTCTATAAAACTGCTAATTGAACCATGCACAGTATTTTTTGTGACCTGGATTAAGAACAGGAAAGCATAATTGGTGAATGTCAAAACTAGGAGGGAGAATTACACACACTTTGAAGAATAAAATAAAATAAAACATTGAAATCCGCAATTAATGAGATTAAACCCAAGGGGAAAAAAGTATAGAGTGAGACACGCAGAAAGGAGACATCAAACACAAAAACGCAAAGTGGACAGTGACTAGAAAGAACGATGCATTGCAGAAAATGTCTTCAGCAGCACAGATTGAATGTGAGGCAAAAATGTGATGTTGTTTTAAAAAGAAAATCTTAGTCAAAGATGCAGAAGAAGGATGTGAGATTTGGGAGGTAATTATTCTGGTCTATCTACTACTGGTGGAATATTTTATCCAGATTTGGGCTCAATGCTTTAAGAAAGACTGAGTTTGGAGAGAGTCCAGGACACAATGACAAGAGTTATTGGAGGTTTAGAAAGCATGGTCTATGAAGAAAGGTTGAAAGAATTTGGTTTGTTTAGTCTAGGAGAAAACAGATTGAGAGAGAGACATGGTAGCAGCCTTTCAATATGTAAAAGTTTGTTACGAAAGGACTGAAATTAATTGTTAACTTTAGGTAAGTTCAGCAATAATTGGAATGCTTTTTTGTAAAAATTTGACTTATCTATTAGACATGACTTTGTGAGATATTTAAGCAATGGATCTCAGTTGATGTTTTTTTCATATCAAGTAAACCAAACACTTATGTACTGCACGTTAGATCCTTTATCAGAACAGGGGGAATATTAGATGGTCTCCTCACAACCCTGTTTTCCCATTATGCACATTTCCTTAGTCAGAATGTTTTGTATTTGTTACCTAGAAGCATGAATGAAACATGAACAAACTAGAAAAACTCTCTGTCCCTTACTGCACACTTTTTATGACTTGAAGCAAATTTTTTTGCTTATTCAAACAGCCAAACACAATTTTTTCAGAATCATTTAAAGTTAATTCTTTCATGACTCTAACAGTGGTAATCAGCTGTCAGTAAATCTCTTCTCTACCTACTGCCTTTAAGATAGAACCACAGCTGATCATAGTGTTCCAGTTGAGAAGGTGCTGTTTGTTTATGACTTGATATAATTTTTCAGGGTAATTATCTATCCTAGTCTTTATTTAATTTCATACATTATTTCTGTCTTTAGCCATTGTTGACAATGAAATGACCTGTTTTTTGGATGCCTGTTCATACAGACTTCCATGGTGCCCCTCCTTATCTTTGTGTGTGCTGATTATTCTGAATGAGGTTATGTCACTGAACATTTTGTTGTATTGTTTTTCACCCTTTCTGCCCATCATTGTTATATATTAAGAAACAATCCTAGTTTACATTCTTTATGTTCTCTTTTCTTAATGTATTGCTAGGATAAAACTATCCCATTAATATCCTCTGCCTTTTTTATGTTCTTCACAATAAATGCTTATAAAGTCGCTTCATAGCCTTTATTTTGCCTTAACACCTTATTTTGAGGAATGCACAGCAAAAGTAACCCCACACCTGACTAGTCCACAGTTGAATGTCTTTCATTTAGTGGGAAAGAACAGTATCTTAGGAATACTATTTCAGATGTCTATTTTAGATGACATGAACTAGTTGCCAGTTGCACTCCACTGAATCTAAAGACAGTCTGACTGGCTCAAACGTGGAGTTTAAATATGCTGGCCAGGTGAATCATCTTAAAAGTGTATAGAGATATTTGAATAATTATGCTTTTTCATTGTGGCTGAGAAGTATGTTTTGGAAAGCAATAGCTGCTAAGACTTCAGAGGCTGAAATTACATCTAGTCACTGCTTTGTACATTGTTTGGCATCATAGAATACCATATAAATATCAGAAACATGTTTGTGGTGGAATCCACTAGATGATTGCAATAGTCTCCTTATGTCTGTGACAGAACACGGACTTCCTCAGTATATAACACACAGCTCTACAGACAAGCTGAAACTACAATCTTCTGCAAATCAGTGTTTGAATACCAGGACATTCTTGGCTGAAACATTGTGTTAAAAAGGGCCTGATGACCATTTCGTGAGTCCAGAAAGATTATTCTCAGTCAACAGACAGTGGATGCTACACAAAGAAGGAAACCTTCTGAGTTAAAAGCTAGAGTGGAAATGACATTTCCTTTACAAATGAGCCAGGATGTCTGTCTTGGCCATACGACTGGACAGATTTGCTGTTACATGGCAAGAGCCGGGATGAAGCATATGTTGTTTGCTGAGCTAGGTAAAGACCTGCAAAAAATCCTCTTGACTTCCCCAACATAACTTCTTTATGTATGACTGCATGAAGAGGTTAAGAAGAGAGAGGACATGAATGGATTGACAACATATGTATAATATCACTAGAATAAGTTCTTTAGCTCCGTTATGACCACTCTTGTCTCTGGATTTCTTTGCCACTCCAACACTGTCAAGAATCTCACAAGTGAAAGGAGAGACAATTCTGCTTCTTGGCTTTCTCATTCCCTGAAAGTCAGTAATGAAAGTGATAAAACTGCAGCTGTGATTCAACCATGGTATAGGTGGTTTCTAGGCAACTTCTTGTAGAGCAGTAAAGCTTTGTCCATGCCATCCACTTGAAAGGAGTCAGCCACTTGAGACAGCTACAGGCTGAGATGTCAGGTTTTGGAATATAAAACCATTGAAAACCTACAAACTAAGACCACAGAATTAGTACGGGTTGGGATGATTGGGTATGGTTAACCTAGATTTTTGCACTCACCAAGCTGATAGGGATTATTGCATTGTTTTATGTTTAAAACTAAACCCCCAGGATTTTCTTTTCATGGTTATCACTGGCTGCAGAATCATCTCCTTGATGTTGAATCAAAAAACTATAAAAAATGAAAACAGCTACATATGTTCATCACTGTGATCATTTAAAATGTGCACCAGGTATGAGATGATAAAAAACCACTCTTTTCTGAATCTTCAGGGAGTCTGAAATTTTATCTGTAACAGAGGTGTAACCAAACTGCTTCATTCAGTTTGATTGTCCATTGTGAAACTTAAAGATAGTAGGAGTGCAACAATTGTTAACTATTTAAGTGCAGATTAAGTGGAAGAATATTTTTGTGACTGTTCACAACTCCAGCCCTCTACTGTATTTTAACTGTGTTATTGCTTGATTCTTAGAGGTCTCAGAATTCCATCATATGTCCCTATCTCAGCCCAAGGAAACTTCTAAAATACAGTTCTGTGCACACCTCCCAAAAACGACAGCACACTGAAAATATCTGGTTAGAGATAGATAAATGAGGTGTGCCAACAGCAAATGAAGAAAACAGCTGGAAATTTGAAATTTCATTTAAATTTCCAAAAGTTTCTTTCTGTTTTTCTTAATTGGCCAAACTGTGATCATCATAACTACTGAGCATTAGCTGAGTCTAAAGCAAATAGGATCACTGAAACCAGGAAGAAAAAGTGCAGCTCTGCCATGAGTAGAAGTGTCACTACCTGGTCCAGACAATGGTGACTAAATTAGAAGTACACTCAGAAATCTCCCGTTGTACATCTCAGCAGTTATTCAATGTTCACAACTGCAAGCCCCGTCCTGGGTTGGATTTTATCTGTGGTAGATGTTGCCATACTAAGGACAGGGTTTTATTATAAACCAAGCACAGTGCAAAGATATCCAAGGTAACCTGGCTACCAGAAGCAGTACAGATACTTGCGTATAAGTTCATGGTATGATAGGCAGTAGTTATCCTTCCTGGCTAAAGCTAGATCAGTTCTCTCTCTAAAGCACTGCTGTTTGCACTGTGTGCACTTGAAACCATTCTTATTCCAGGAAAAAATGAGTATTATTAGCATGGTCACACAGAAACCCTCTGGTAGAATAAGGAACTGAATCCTTAATTCTTAGACTGGTGCTCAGTTAAAGGACGAGACTGCTGTGTACTCTTTAGTAGACAGTGCACCCAGGTCCAGCTCAGCAGCCCCTATCCAGGCTGAGAAGAGACTCCTTCTCCTCCCAGCAGAGGCCCCTTCCTTTTCCAGCAGAGTTCCCCAGCCCCTCCTGAGCAGTAGACAAAGTTCCTCAGTTCACTTCCATAGCTCTGTACTGGGACTCTGGGCCTCATGAGAGTGATTTTCAACCCTGGGTTGAAGGAGTAATACATCCAAAGAGACAGGGACCCTGCTGTCAGCTAGTTGAGTCAAAATTAGTCATGACATGAGCCATAGTAATGTAAAAACATGTAAGGTATTTCTGTGCAAGATCTGAATGGAAAAAATGTCCATAAAGCAGGTGTAGGGAAAAGAAGGAAACTATTCTTATTTTAAAGGCGTTTTTTCATAGTCTGTCGACAAGTTGACAAGCACTTTAGAGGCTTTTTTTACCACATGTATGTGAGCTAGAACTCATAAGAACTTTTTGTCCTTAATTTTGTAGTCATTCTTTGTTTGCAGGAAGGCACTTAAAAATCTAATTCCCACAGCAGGAAGCTGCTGTAAAGCTTGCTTTAAAGCTACTTTCTATACCTTATATTCATTCACTGGAAGTCTCCCTTCCTTCAGGAACAATTATATGAAAAATAAAGCAGAATGTCCTCAACAGAAGAGATTTCCACTGCTATGTTTGTCCTTCACATTTCATATGAATCAAGCAATGTAAAAATCATAGCTCATTAAAGCAAATTAATGCCCTAACTCTGCACTGCCTCTGGTTTTAGGCCAGGAAAAGATATGAACAAACTGGTGAAATAGAGTTACTCACTGCAACCTATTCCTTAAGGGGTGCCTTGCAACAGTGTATTTCTTTGGACTCCATTAGAAAACCTATGGTCTGAAATTACTTCATATTTACCAGCTATGGCTAAGTTTGCAACCACAAGTTTCAAGTTTTTTAAAGTGAGTTATTGAACTAAGTTTCATGGAAGATATATGGATATTAATGTATTTCCCTGAGAAAGCATGAATTCCCTTGATTTTTTTTCCCCTAATTTCTATACCTACAGTTCTGTAAGGCTCCTTCCCTGTTGTACTATTTAAAAACAGGAGAGCAATGGTGTCTGATGTGCATTGATCCAAAATAGTTTTGAGACTATTAATGCAATTGATTTCCTGAATTATCTACTGGCATAAGTACTTGGTGGGAAATATTCTGAAATGCTGTAGAATCAGGAATATTTTTATCATGAGAATACTTAGACTACAATTCCAAAGCAACATTACACAAAACCGTTGTAAATCATTCCTTTCTCTTTAGACTCCAAGAGGAGCATGCCAGAGCTCTCATCTAATTTATGTTGAGATGAAAAACAATTAATAAATACACGAGAAAGAACTAACTTTAAGAAAATGATGTGTATATTAACGCTTGCCCAAAAGCAAGTAGATTTTAAAAATATACAAGGAAATGTTAATTAAAGACTTAGAGAATTTTTCCCAAACTTGTTTCTAACTTATGCGGCTTGGCTGAGAAATCCCCCAAACCCTGTCACTCTCCTTGCTGTGTTCACACACTGCAGAAATCACAGTGAACATGCTGCCAAAGCAGATTGTGGTAGTTTCTTTACTCATCAAACTATAAAACAGTTGCATTTATCTGTACAAAAATGTTAGAGCTACTTGCAGACTCCTGAAGAAACAGCACATTCCTCCATTTTCCTTTGAGTATCATTATGCCAGAACATATCAATATCTGACTTGGGCAAGCTCATGCCCTTCCCACCCTCACACCAGGGTAGCAATACAGCTAATGAGGCTTTAAAATAGACAATTTATGATATTCAATATGTTTCCCACTAAATCTGTGGGTTAAACCACAAGGTAGTGCTTTGCCCTGAGGAAAAAGCTAATGACGCAAGCATCTCCTGAAATATTTTTCTGCAGTTAAACTGCTTTATTTTAGACACCACTGTTGAATTGTTTCCGTTTATGTCAATAGAGTACTAGAGAACAGTGACATTTTACTGAAGTCTTCCATTTCTGCTGTTTATGAGGTTTATTAGATCTCTGGTGTGGCATGGTCAACTCTAAAGCCTCCTAAGATCAAGCTGTAATTGCTGAACAGGCCATGGTTTACACATGGGAATACAGCCCAAGGCACCACTGCTCAGCTCTCCTATTGCCCTGCAGGCCCATAGCATAGAGGATTCCTTGCTGAGTCTGGTGCTTACCAGGACACTTCAGCTGGCAGCTGGTCTTGGTGGTGTGCAGAGTGAAAACTGGCAGACTGGTGTGTGTGTGTGTGCCACTTGGAGAACCTGCCACAAGACCAGCAGGTGCTTTGAACCTCCAGCCTGTCGCAATAAATACTGGTTGATGGCTGATTAATTAGGAGCCTGATAGCATCTTCTAATGATCTTTCTACCTTCTAGCATTTTTAAGAAGGTTCCTAAATGTAGCTTTTCCTTTTCCCAGCATGGCTTTAAAATTACTTGCAGTGTTCTAACTTAGCAGAGCCTGATATTTCTACCTTCTGGTGGAAGTTCCATGCCAAATTTGATCCACTGCAACACTGAGACATTTTGATGGTGTATTCTATGCCTTGCAGGAGGTGGAAAAAATCATTTGCCTCCCCTCTTGTTTCTGCAGGGTGATTGATAGCCTGATTAAACCAGACTGACTCCATTTGGTTACAGAACTGAGGTTTTGCTACTGTGAAAAAAAATCCTGTTACAGTGCTTTGCAGTTAAAAAAAATATCACGTGGATTTAGACAGAAATATCTGCCTCCATGGAGACAGAGCAATGTTCAGAGAGGACAAATGTTAGTTTTAGTTTGAATATTACTTGCTGGTTCCTGAAGTCCAGCATAACAAATCCCTCAGAACACAAATCCCTACATCACATCCTTTGTGCTAATGGCAAAGGCAATAAAGTTTAGGGAAGTAAGATCTACTTCTGGCAGATATTAAACAAATTTAGAAATATTTTCAGCGAGGTTAAATGCCAGATCTGTCCTTTTAAAAGCCTATTGAAATGTATAATAACTGCACACTTGAATGACAAAGTGATCATCTTTTGTTGAGTTTGAAATTTAAAGAAGTAGGTCTGTGTTTCAAGGCAGTTTACATAGGGACTGGATTAATCAATAGAAATCATTATACCTGAACAAGTAACAAATGCCAGTTCATTTGAGACTTGAAGATTAGTAACCAAATGCCAGATCTATGGGTAAATTAAAAATAAACTTCTGCTAAATTTCAAGAACCTGCTCACTTCTTTTTGAATTTCACTTCCTTCACAGAATTGGGGAATGCCTTTATATTTCCACACAACTTTCTATTTTAGTGTCACAGGATCTCTGTTTCTTTTTTGCCATTTTCTTTATGCATCCCAAAATTCATTGTAAAAGCAGTTTCACAAACAACAGTTATTTTTACTTGCTAGCAAAAATCTTACTAACTGTACTTCAGATTGCGCATAAAGTATGTATTTGTTATTGCCTAAGTGAATTATATGAGTTTTACATCACTCCAGCAATTATGCCAAGCTGATGAGTGTAATGTAAATAATCCAGCAATTGTTTTTGTGTTGTGCCAGTGTGTAAGGTCACTGCCCTTAACACTGAGTCCTGATTTAACAAAGGTTATTTTTTTTAATAAGGCATACTAATCCTACTGTATTGGTAGCTCTGTCCCTCTTTTGAGTTGAGCTCTGCTATCCCACAAATTGGATGAAAATCTCATTAGTGGAGCTATAATGAGCTGGCAATGAAACCCCTTCAAGCCTGCGTGCTTACAGCCATTTGCCTGTTTGTCTTACTCTTCATCATGAACCTAAAATTCCCCATTAGAATTCCAGTGAACAGCAAGTCTGACTAGAGCTGCAATGTTGACAGAGCCACCAAACAAGCAGAAATCTGTTGAAGCTCAAAAGGAGGGTAAGGTATTATTTATAGGGAGAATTCACCTGTGCACATGTGTATGCTTGTTCGTTCAGAGGTAAACTATGGGGGACTGGGGGGAAGAGGAAAAATAGAGAGAGAATAGTGGGATAGAATTTGGGGAAAGGGAGTAAGGAATTTGTTTTATTAGAACTTTAAAGCATGAGCCAGCAGCACTTTATTGTACCTGAAACTAATCAGATGTTAATGAAAGGCATTTCAAGCAAACTCTTGCTATAAAGTGCCATGAATGCCAGCATTAATGCCAGCATAGGGAGAGTCACGAGATGATTATGCAGATCCTTTGAATCAAAACTGTTCAAATACTCCACTCTAACATGAGGAAAAGAAGTGAAAACCATGGTGAAAGCACAACCACTCAAATGACAGGTGCTTCTGTTGCCTTCCAGAGAGCCAATATTTTAAAAATTCAACATCCAGGACATTGAATGCCTCAGAAAAACTGAAGTCCTGCTGTGATAGCAGAAGCCTCAAAGCTGCCAAACCTTAAAGGAGAGTGAGTAAAGTATTCTAAAAACCCAGTCTGTCACAGGTACGATGCAGTCACATACAATCTCTAAAGGCAAACTTAAGTGTACTGTACATAATCAGCAAATACTTTAGGAAATCAAGTTACATTACAAGAAAATCATTACAGAGACAGAAGAAGCTTTTGCACTGTAAACAAAATAAAACAAACAAACAAAAAACCCAAACCAAAACCGAAACAAAAAAAACAAATATCCCCTCCCCCTCCAAAAGCAAGCAAGCAAACAAGCAAAAACCCCCAAAACCACACCATTATGACAAACACCTGAAACTGCCGTCCAGTTACTACTTGAATGCAGAATTAGCCAGGCATGGAATATCAGTCAAAACTCTCAGCGTATTTATTTGTCTATCTCTAAGATTCAGCCTTAAAGAATCTTTGGAATATTCTATTCTCTTAAATGAAAAAAAAAACAAATGAGAAAAAAATCCTTCTCAAATCCAGGCCTTTCAAATAAAAAGAGAAAATAGAACATACAAGGCAATTTAGAAAAGCTCTAGCTAGCATTTAGCAATAAGAAGAAACCCACCAAATATAAATAGGAGACAAACTCAAGATGAAGTCCTTCCCAGAAAAGAAAATATGTTCAATAAGATATACTATTTAGACTATGAAACTGCATGTCTTTGTTTTCTTGCTTTTTAGTTTTCATTTATCAAAGTATTTCCTGATTTGAAATCAGGATTTTTACCCTTTGCTATGTTAAACTCACCTCAAAATGAAGTCATTTCTAATAGGCCTAGAATGCCTTTTAACAAATTCTAACAATTAAACTTGAATTGCAGTCAGGCTTCTAAGATTTCTATGACCCCAATCAAGTTTACCAAAAATTTTAAATTATGAAAGGTGTAAATTAAAACACAGTTAACATTAAGCACCAAGAAAAGAAATACAGTCATGTATAAAATCAAAGAAGGTCAATGTGATGACAGCTATAAAGAACTTGAGGTGGGATTAATTGTACTTTAAATTGACTATATAAAGTTAGAAATATAATCTAAACTGGTCAAGCAGACTTCTTCTGTGGTCAGTAAAGACAGAGGAAATTCCAGAGAGTGATCACACTGCAATTAAGTGCATCAGTCCACCTTCTACAGAGGGAGCCTAGATGACAAGCATAAGGTCTGATAAAATACTCCAGAACATCCAAATGTTTGACTGAATTTTTTTCTGCCCCACAGCCATCTGCCCAAGTTTCTGCAAAATATTTCTTCCATTAAGAAACATCTCATCTACATATTAATCAGCTCCTGAAACACTGCAGCCTTTAAACCTGTATGGGACACAGTAGATGACCAGTAGTAAATTTGTGAGGGGATCAGGGGTTCTGGCCTTAGGATGGTTATTCATATCACAGATGCGAAGGAGATTTTCCTTCTGCTGTTGAGTTTTTAAACATTGTTCCTCTACTGTCAGAGTCTTCAAGGTAAACAACAGTTTTCAGACAACTGAAGTTAATAACATCAATATCCTGGTTGATATTGGTATATCCTACTTACTATGTTGAGCATAAGTTATTACTTATCATGTGTCAATCCTGTTAGATTGAAAGAGAATTCATGTTCAGCAATATAGAGGAAATGTTTTGATTTGCACTACAGACATTGGACACTCATTATAACTTAGTGAGTTTTGATGGTGAGTTATAAAGCAAAACAAAAAATTTACAACTTGAAGTCCAAAAAGCTGTTTCTCAAGATGTGTTGGTTTGGGGTTTTTTCTCACTTAATTTTAATTATTTATAGTAACACTGCTTGGAACGTGTTCAGCAAAAAATAATGAAATATAGTAAAAGAAAATTTTACTGGAACACCTCACTTCTACATATTACTTAAATTGAAAAAGATGATGGAAAGTTTTTTAATTACAGCTCCTAAGTATCAATGGTTATAAAATAATGGCTTTCTTTGCTGTAAGTTTTGTTAACCATAAAATAGTGATTCAGTGAGTGTTGAATCTATATTGATTCCTCACCACAGGGCCTAGAAAGGATGTCTGCAGCTTATACCATTTTATGCTACTCTACTGGGTCATTTCTCTCACAGAAGGCTCTTAGTCAGCTGCTTTATGCCATCCTGTGCTCTCAGCCAGGTGTGTGTGTGTGTGCCTCGGTGGATGTGAACAGCTTTAACTCTACCTGCAGTAGCTAAACAGCATGTAGAAAGATACAGAACCACGACCAACTGTATCATTTTCTTCTAGATGAAATAATTTCTTCTCAAGTTATGTAAGAGACAGGACCATCTGATAATGATGCTGGAGAAGAGAAATGAGAACAGTAGCCACAATTGATCAAATACAGTGTACTCACCAGTGTTGAGATCACTGCTTGTTTTAACAAATTTCACTCTGGCAATGGCATAGACTAGGAGTGCTGGCACTGAAAAAGCTCATAGTGAAGGATCTGAGTGCTATGATACAAAACTGGAAAACAGCAGGAACAGGGACAAGAGGTCACATTTGATTTCACGTGCTGTGCTCCACACTAACATTGACCCATCTCAGCTCCGTGTGCCAGATCCTGTCTGTACAGATCCAGACCGACTGCTGAAGTCGATCTCATTTTTTTGTCTATAAAGAAGCATATTGTCCACCCTGTGAAGCAACGATTAAGATTGCATTTCATTGAGGGCTCTTTGTTCGTTGTTTACTAGAAATGTGGCATGTGACAACATATGCCCAGTGGGCAAATGAGTTTCACCACTGTGACAGCAACAGAACACAGCAGTCAATCCCAAAAGATGGGGCAGCAGTTTGTTAATGCTTTTTATTGACCATTTACAGTCTTTTTCATAGACTTTTATATTATTATTATAGTTATTCTAAGTGGTTCCAAAGCCAGAAATTGCTTTGGATTTTTAAGTAACTAATACTCCGAGCAATTCCACATTGTCCTGGCTTACTCCACCCTCTTCTATCACATGATGGTAGCTATTCTTGTGCTGTTTGAAGTTGCATTCAGCTTTACACCTCTCTTCACTCACAGATCATGGTTCAGGACAGTAGATTTTTCCAACGGATAACAATTTTAGTATGATTTTTTGGTAAGGAAGAAGTTCTTACCTTTGAACACTATGCTGCAGAACTTGCAATTACCACTCTGGGTTTATGTGATTACTTTATCCTTTTGATACGGTCTTGTTTATCCTCTATCTTCTTGGAATAACGAAGTTGCCAAATTTTTTTTGTTATAATTTTTTTCATATCACAATCTAATGTATTGGTGTAGTTTTTTATAAATTTGCAATGTTTCACCTCCAGCTAAACCCCAAGATCTTTAGGAAAAATATCAGAGATGTCAGGGAAAGAAACAGCCATGTTTCCAGGAACTCTAGTATCTGATGGAAATTGTTTATATCATTGTTCAAGTTGTTAAGAGGTTGCTTAGGGATTTTAGGCTGAGACATAGAAGTTGTAAAAATCATTACTCCTCTGACCATCCTCCTTCCTCTCTTTTTCACTGCTCTCCTGAAGGCTTATATTCAAAGCAGTAGTGATGAAATTTTGGAATTGTACTTCCCTTTCTGTCATAGGTTAAGATGATGGGCAGGCAGTATTGATAATAGTGATGATGATCTTGAAGTCTCTGGAATCTCTTTTTCTGCCTTTTACTGATCTATCCAGATACAAGATCCCAAAGGTTCTTCGCCTTTTTCTTTCATCTGCCAGTTGATCAGGCTTCTGATCTCATTGTTTGTGATGTCTAGAAGAGGAATATTGGCCACACAGATCATAGTGAAGGGCAATGTTGATTCTATCTGTGGTTTACACATTGTGCCAAATGTATTATGGCATTATGTTTTATAGCCTTTCACGTGTGTTATCCCTCCTCCCTTTGTGTGTCAAGAGGCAGTGTGCAGCTGCAGCCAGGACTGCAGTGAATGATTTTAGCTGAGCTATCTTACCCAGAAGAGTCTTTATTGACATTTTAATGTCTCTTCACACATTTCCTATATCAGTGCCTTCTGCCTCTAAAACTGATTTTCTTTCCACAATTGGATTTCTTTCCTGTGTTTCCACAATTACTCCCTTAGCCGATAGCTTTAAAGCTTGTCTAAGAAACAACTCTCTAGACAGAAGTTTTTCAGACATCTTCCAGCTTTCCTTCTAGGTATATTTAATATTTCAGTGTCTGGTTTTGAATGTAATACTCTTTATGGAGTAAGTCACTTTTTTGGTTATTCTTCCAACAGCCTCAGTTCTACTAAAGTAAGTCTCTGCAACATATATTCAAAGTAGGGCATGGCACTAGTTGTCTTGCAGAGAGTCTGTTCCTGCTAATTTTGTGCTTAAGGAGTGATTTTTCTTTGAGGCATAATGGTTCAATGGCTTCTTCTGTAATTAAAAGTAAATAATTTGTTGCATTTTGTCTGAGCTGTGTGATTTCTGGAAAGACTTGATGATCTTCATGAGGTTAAGATAATTTTACCTGACTTAGTAATCATCTAAGATTATTTATATGTGGGGTGGTTATTAGTAACTTTTGCAAGATGCATTGAATTTCCATTCAAGTTTTCATTTGAAGGCTGAATAATGACAAGTTGTAAATTATGAAAAATTGGGGTAAAAACAAATTCCCCCAGAAACTTCCCATGGGGTTATGGACTGGGTATAAGCTCCAATCTTGAAAGGATAGGTCTCCGTCTTCAAAAAGATTTAAGTTAAAATTTCAAGAATTATGTTACTGTAATGCTATACATTCTTAATTCTTTCTTAATTCATGTATGAAGAACAAAATCAAAGACCTCATAGTCTTGGCATATTGTCCTGAGATTTTCTGGTTTTGGCAGCTTCTATACTCTACATGTCAATCAGAAACCAGTCCCAAAAGTACTAGTATTTCTTTTTGCATCCTTTTCAATCACATGTGAACTTTGCATTGGTAACCACAGTGGAGCAGACTTTTTTCTGATATGATCAATAACGGTTTGCAAATGGCTGAGAGATGTGATTATTTAGGAGCTGGGAACTACTTGATGGCCAGTGCTTTCATTTTCCATAAATAACACTACTCTGACATATATTTTAGTGATTAGTCCTGAGACAACTCACTGGAATTTTGAGCTGGTCATGATGCAAAAATACAAGATACTGAAGCCAAAAATGTGGACAACATCTGGTCTTGCCATTTTTTCTTAAGGGATTTCTTGACTGCTTCTGCTGCCGATTTTGGTTTTAATTTTTCATCAAACCACTGTTCCAAAATCTTTAGTCCACGTGGTATTTCTCATCTGTTTAATAAAGTTGTTTCGAATTTTGCTGTGCAACTTTATGGACTTTGGAAACTTTCTAGGGATTTCTTCTAATAAAGTTTTGTGTTTTAAGTTGAAAGGTCTTTCAGTCTGTATGACTTCAATTTTTGTATCTTTTAATCTGCAGGTAAGGAGAGCATGGTTCATTTGCTCAGTGCTGGATAATTGATGAATATTTATAACCTGTGTATAAAAATTAATAGAGGGGATTTTATTTTTTTTTTTTGTAACAGCAGAATTTTTTATATACTTAAGCATTTATAAATTGCATGACTTCTGAAACAGTGACTGGCTCTGTTCACTGGAAATGTGAAATTACCTTGTTAGTAGTTTTCCTCTTTCTCCATATATTTCCTTCATCTTACCTAAAATTATTTCTGAATTATTTTATTCTGGTGTTTGTTTGTTTCTTCACTCTTCTTCAGATACTGCTCTGTAGAAATACTATTACCTGGACTCCATTTGTTGAAGAAGATATGCTCTTGGGTATAATCCAATGACTGCAAGTTTGGCCATCTCACCCATTTTACACAAGAATTGAATAAGAAAGGTTAAAGGATTAAAACCTAAGATATGAAGAAGAGATACCTATTGATATCTCTGGAGTCTTTCAGAGAGCTGGGGTAAAGTCAGTGTTCGTTTATTCAGAGAGAGAGAAGCCTCAGAACTTTGGGATTCATGGTAGCAAAAAGCAAGTGACAAAAAAGACAGTATTAATGTCTGCTTTGATCAGTAGTGTTTGTGACACCTGGATCACGTCTATAAGATTAGCTATCATTACAGCTAGATACATCTCTTCCTCTTTCATTTCCATAGTATGCTTGGAAAGACTTGAAATATGGATAGGAAGAAATTATATGTCACAGGAAAAGGATCACCATTATTTTTCAAAATGAGCATGGTCAAGTAGCAAAGGTAAAAGCTGCAGTGATTATTTCCCAAACTTATTTTAATTGGCAGTAAATTAAATTTATTTTTCCCAAGTCCAGTCCCATTTTGCTCATTACAATAAGTGGTAAATCTTCTTGTCTTCTTGTCTTGATCCTCTTGACTTTATCTCAACCCACACACTTTTTCATCCTGTTTTCTTCTCATGACACACTGTGGCTTAACTGTTAGTCAAGGTTAACTGACCACATTTCATCACACTCTGGTTTATTGTCCTTTTTCCTGATGCTCCTGTCATAGGTGCATTTTTCCATTCATGTTTGGTGAGTGTGGTTTTTAAGAGAATCCTCTGACCAGGCCCAAAGCTGTCATTGCAGGGAGGTCTCAAAGCATAAAGCCTGGAATTCCTTTGGAGGAAACTATCTAGGCAAAGTTCTAAAAGGACTGCTCCTGGTATGATCCAGCCACTAAGGGGTATTCTGGCCAGAGAAGGCTGGAGCTAGCTTATCCTGAAACACAACATGGACACTGAACCTGACAAAAGCCCTTCTGGCTAAACATTTCCAGTCCTTTGGTGTTCCCTGGTCATGTAGAAAATGCCAATGGCCTCCTTGAAGATTACTTGCATTAAAGCTAAAGAACATAGCCAAGTTAAATAAAAGACAAGATGGATTTGCTTTGGTGTTTCATAATTTCTGACTGCACCTACAGTGCTATAGGAGCAGTGCCTGACCTACAGACCAAAAGGAAAAAATATATCCTACAATGGCCTATGTCCACTACCTATGTGATACGCAATCCTTTTCTAGGTATATTCAGGTCATAGGCACCTTTATGAATTGCACTTTAAAATATAATTTTATTTTCAGTTTGAAGTGACTCAGATGTGACAGTTCTGTCATGGCCTATGACATGGTGTTTTATAGCATGATGCTGCAAATGTGATGTGTACTATGGGCGGTGGCAAGACGTGAAATGGGCAGGTGGATATATACTTGTAGGTATAAAGCTCACAGTCATAGGACTTCAACACAGTTTCCTTTCATCTTGGAGCAAAAACATACAAGGTCACCTCTGAGTTTCACCTCAGAGGGAAATAATTGTCAGGAAAATACCAAATAGCAGCTCAGAGTGGACATAGTTTAGACCTGAGAGGAATAAATAGATGAGTTTAGAGAAGCAGATACACCTTCTGCTGAAGATCAAATGAATTCCCGAAAGTACATGGTTTCTACCAACATAACAAGTGTTGCTAGCTATGCAACATATATAGTTTAGTTTTAGGTAGCCCTCTGAGGAGCAGGGAGCTGGACTCAATGGTCCTTATAGATCTCTTCAACTTAAGATATTCTGTGGTTCAAATAGTTTCAGTCTATTCATACTGATATGAAATTTTGTACAGTTATTACGTGCATGGTGTTCTTCCTTGACATTAATAAATGCTTACCACCAAGGGGATTCCCAGGAGGTATCCTTATCAGTCCTTTCAAATCTTGCTTATTTTCCTCCTCTTAAGCAAGGTAGTCATGATTTTCATAAAATGTTAATGTTCTCTTCAAGTTAATCTTGGATTTGGCAAAAAAAAGTCAGGCTAAAGAGACAGATCTATTGTCACCTTCTAGAATACCTTGGCTAGTCAGGATTTAAGCAGAAATTAACCTATAGAGAAGGAAAATGTCTTCAAAACTGTGTGCCATGACTCTCACCAAGTCCATCTTTTAAGACTTTCACTGATGACATTTGGGTTCAGACTCAGCGAAGTGGCTCTGAACTTTCTATTAAACCTGGGCCCTGGGTCTTCGTCTCTTTCTGTTAATTAGTCTTAGTCTCTATAGAATTATGATGTCTTGTGATGCCAGCACAGCTCTGAAAGGTCTAAGTTTGTCAGTTATCTCCTGTTTGCAGGGAGTTTATCAGTCCTCCAACACACTCATCTCAGGGAAGGATAGCATCCTTCATCAGGCTCTTCTGGAATCCATGTCCCTCAGTGTCCTGCTATTTGGTTATTTTTAAAGTGTCCAAATGGAGAGAATTAATCACTTATATTTTTACAAGTGTATAAAAAATATTGCTCCTTTACCACGAATATTATTAGGTATTATGCTGCAAGTGGTATGAGTGACTCCAGGAACAAAGGGTCAGATTCAGGATAGGATTGCCAAAGTGCATGAATCATACGCATAAGTTCAGAGAAAATTCACAAAGGAATCCTCAGAGGATTAATCATTTTAGTAGAAAGTATACAAAGTGCAGCGGTTGGCAGCTGGGCTTTCTTGTTTGTATGGTTGGTTTCCCATGTAATTTTCTTTATTTTTTGGGCATGGGCAGAGGATTTATGAACATTATTCACTTCAGTATGAAAGACTCATATTTTCATACTTTCATTATTCAGATTGCACATAATGTTTGCTGACTATGCTATGGAAGCTTTTATTTAACATTAGTCTTATGCACCAGCCTCAGAGAACTGAACTTGCTCAATACACAGAACAATTTACTGAAAGAGCCATCAGTGAAGCCCTGGTGGATTGGCTATGGTTCTTCATGTCTAAATTTCAGGTTACCCTCATTTTCGTCTAAGTCATATGAAAAGCTTTTTTTTCAAGGTCAGAATCTGACCTTATTATAGGAAATATATTTATTACTTGTGCAACTAGAAGACTGGTCTAAGGCTCACTTTTATTTAATTGCACAAAATGAGGAAATTTCAGGTTGTTATGTGGCTAAAATCAACCCAAATGTAATTTCTAGCATTAGCAGTAAAGACAAAGGGACCTTGGAACGCAATGCCACCAATACTGAGCAATATAAAAAGAGAAGTTTTTCTGTTGCATGTTCTTAGGGAGAGTGGAAATGAGATATAATACAAAGTGGATATTATTCTGGTCTGATAATCTACCATGTACATGGCTTCTCCTCCCCTGCTTGTCCTGCACTAGCAATGCAGGAGGATTTTAAATGGTGGTGGATAGGAGTAGACAGAAGAGGAGAAAGAGATGGGCCAGATGCTAGCTTGAACCTTCAGGAGTTATTTCAATAGATCTGTTTGACCAACCCAATAAAATAATAAAGAAAAAATACTTGTGCTTCTGGCTGAGTATGTTTATTGGGATTTGCTGATAAGGAGAAAGCAAATGGCCACATAAAGGGGAATCATCAATAAAAGTTATGGACTCTGCTATATGCTAAAATGAGAGGCTGGATTCTGAGTACAGAAATAGGTTCTATCAAAAGATTGATTGTAGGACCATCATACTGCATAATGCCTGTTACAGCACTAAAATTTGTCTAGTTATATAAATAATTCAAGATTTTATAAGGTTTTAGCATCCATTTTTCTCATTCAGTTTTCTGCCCTCCTAAGAGCTGATATATCCTCTGCTGGCATAAGTTAAGAAGAAGGAACTATTCCTATTTATACCACTAGGAAGTTCGGCCCATTGGATTTTACACAACATGATTTTAATGTTGGAACTGATTTCTGTAAGTCACATATTTTGTTCTTTGCACTTGATGATTATACTTTACAGCTGATTAGCTGAAATTTATTTTGAATAATTTGCAATTTTTGGAGGATAAAATTGGTTCAAATTTTGCCATATATTTAAATATATATATGTCAAATTGTTTTGCTTCTACAAAGCTGGACTGTGTATTTCCAAATCACCAAAGTGCTGAAACAGAGCAGCATGAAAGAACTGATCATAGCCCATGAGCAGTAATTGCTTAGAGGCATTGAAGTATGGTATTTCTAGACAAAATAGGTAATATTTTCAGAGTCTTCTCACAGTTTGTCTTCCTGCTTTAACACATTGCATGTTATAATGTAATCTATGAGATAGAAACAATACCAGGAGTCCTAATTAAATTAAAAGCAATTACCCGTTGTGTAGATACGGCTTCCAATTGAGCAGCTGCAAGTTGATATTTTGTCATCCCCAGTTTATCTATATGCTCATGTGTGATTCTTTCTATCAGTTATTAATGACATTTTCTCAGTACTCATGAAGTGTTGTGGAAAACAGAAGAAGAAAAGGATGAATGAAAAAAGTGTTATAGGAAATTCAGACAGGGAATGAGCATCTTTGCTACTGTAAATCCTCAACTGGGGTGCTGGTTCCTTTCTCACTTATTCTCTGTTCTACACAGAGCAGTCTGAAAGAAATACGAAACCATGCCTTTCTCCCCACCCCCCTCACTTTTTGTGGATCTAGCATCAAATTTGAAAAAAGAATCTCACAGATTAAGCATGAGGTCTTAGCTCCTTTACAAAGCACTTCTATCCTGGAAATGTAAAAATATCCTACATTAAACATAAATAGAATTTATTTGTTTAATATATAGACATAATCAAGACACTTTTAAGGAGAGGAGAGGAGAGGAGAGGAGAGGAGAGGAGAGGAGAGGAGAGGAGAGGAGAGGAGAGGAGAGGAGAGGAGAGGAGAGGAGAGGAGAGGAGAGGAGAGGAGAGGAGAGGAGAGGAGAGGAGAGGAGAGGAGAGGAGAGGAGAGGAGAGGAGAGGAGAGGAGAGGAGAGGAGAGGAGAGGAGAGGAGAGGAGAGGAGAGGAGAGGAGAGGGAAAAGGAGAACCTCACTGAAAATTAACTGAAAAGTGTTTGGGTTTTTAATGTTGCAATGGATTTTCCACTTTCAGAAGAAAAAGTTTTTGGCTTTTAAGAAGATTTTTATATGACAACAAATGCAAGGTTCATAACAGAAACAATATTTCACTCAAGTATTATTCAGCCTGATTTAGTGTCATTTCTAGGTGCATGGTTCTCCTGTAACAATGGGATACAATTTTGTTCTCCAATTGAGAATATTATGCAGTTGCTTAAGAGTGTACACAGGGCGATGTCCATTTGAGTGACTGTTATCCTGCTGGCATAGGCCTGCTATCAAATGGGAGCAATTATTCCCAATGCAGTCAAATTAAATTTTCATAGCTATGAAGCTGTATTTTACCTTGGGGCACAACCTGATGCCCATTTTGTCATTCCTTGTTCCTTAATCCTCTATATTAAATCTAAACAAATCAATGTTTACTAACATTAATATTTAAACACAGAGTTTTTGCCTTGCCTTCTGACATCTTGTGCCTTTATTAGTAACATGGTGAAGGATCTCTGCAGCTTTTGCTTTTTGCCAAAGATCCCTTTTTTGATTTTCATTCTTTTTTAACAGGTCATTTCTTTATGTTTGAATGTGCACATACAAGTGCATATTTTCCTGCCACTTAAGTCACCGAAAGTTTCTAATTAATAAGAGAAAATGGATCATCTCACCACTGGATAAAGGTAATTTTATGAAAAGACTAAGGGAGCATTAAAAAAAATCAACCAACCAAACAAAAAACCCCAACCTTGCTTCAAATTCTGCATTAACCAATTTAACAAAATACGTTCACTTCCTTGTAAAGAGACAATCAGTTTCTTCTTGGTCCCCAGATTTACCAGCACATGTACATGCACTTTTATGAAAGCATTTCTCTCTCTAGACACTGAAGGTAAGGGCTTCTCAAACCATATCAGGAGTAAAAGCACATCTACTGCTTGTGAGGCTGCTTCCCAAATACAGTGACCCCACAACTGTCCTCGCAGTCACAGACCCCTGATTCCCACCCTGCAACTGCTTCATATTCCTATTTGATATCTTCCAAATACCTGATTAGAGTATTTGAATGACTAGTCAATACCTGGAAGTAGTGTTTGTCTGTATGTGATACAAAGCAAATTAATGGATAGGAACACAAATCAATCAAAAAATAATTAAAATGGCATTCTATAGCCTTCCTTCTTTCCTTCACTCTCATCCTTCCCATTCATTTTGTGATTTTTCTGCCTGTATCTATACCATAACTCCCCCTGCATTATTTCTCTGTCCCTAGTGATGTTTGAAACTCCTTTCCATTTAGTATCAGCAAATGTAATTATTGGCTAGTTCCTTTCATTTCCAATTTATTAGTGAAAATGTTAAATAAGACTGAACCTAAAGTACCTTCCTAGAAATCCACCAGATGATGTTTCCAATTTCTACAATATGGTCACTCTCTTCTCAGAAAGACTTTTCAGAAAATATTGACATCACCTCTTAGTTGGTGAGAGTATCTGGATAGTCATCCAGATTCCTCCAGGACTAAGTATTATCTCTCTCATTGACTTGAGTTTCTTACCAGCTCATAAACTAGCAAAGCCAGGCTTGAAAACTGAGATCCTTGGCACACAGCTACTGTTAGTTTAAGGTCTTATTTCCTTTGCTGAAGATGAGGAGATGCGGATAGAAAGAAAATTACCTTTATTTAAGTCATTCTAGTACTAGCACAGGTTTACCCATGGCTAGGAGTATAAACCTGAAAGTAGAATTCTGTAGGCTGTGTCCATCAGCAATAAAAGAAAAAAAAAAAAAGACAGATAATTACCAAAATAATATCAGCAGCCACGTTTTTTCTGCCTTTTTATTATTAGAAAAAGTTAAGTCCTGATATCAAGTGCATTTGTTGTGTTTTCTGGCACACACTGGATGTTTGTATGCCTGCTGGGCTGGAATCCTGATGCTGGAAAAAATAAAATAATGCTTGCTGCAATTTCTAGCTAGCTACTGGGCTGTTCCCTGCACTTAGCTTCAAAGATTTTTTAAAACTTATTTTTCTGCACCACAGCTCAGAGTTGCTAAATCCAGAAATTGAAACATTCTGGGAACCAAATCATTTGGGGGAAAATCAAAGCTCTTGGAACATTGCCCTAGGATTTTGAAGATAGCAGTTAATAGTAAAAATGCTCAATATTTTTAAGGAAATCCCAATTATAAAAGGCTGCACCATTCAAATCCATGCTTCAGGAATAGAATGAATGCTGCGTGTCTAAGAGTGAAGGAAATGCATGTCTGTGTTGTGAAAGCAGGAATTAGTAAACGAAAGGAAACCCCTTGCATTTTACATCTTTTTTGCATATTTACATGCTGTGAACAGTTCTGTGTGAATTCAAAGATGAAGCTTATTTAGTAGTTCAGGTTAGTCTCTCCAATAGGTTTGACAACAACCATAAGACACAACCCAATTTATTTAATTTGTATTTAAATACTGGTGTTGTTTTCTAAATAGAAAGAAAAAGGATTAGGGAAGGTAAGAGTTTAAATGGTGGTGCTAAGGCTCCTTTCCCTCCTCTACCAGAATTTCCTAACACTTGAATTATACAATGATATTTTAAAGCACATTTAATTGAAGAATGAGTTTGCAGATGTTGTAGTTACATTACTTGTATCTGCCATAAATGCGTGCCCTCTATGAAAAGGCTCAGGACAGTGGACTCTGAGATGATCAGGTGGTCTCTTAAGTTAGTTCTCAGCAGTACCCAGCTCTCTGGGTAAAGGCTATTGCCAGCACTGTGGAGTTAGCAGAAAGGAATGACTGAGGCTAGAGTGGAAGACAACATAAATTAATGGCAACACAAACTTACATCATACTAAAATGAAGTTATGGTCAGAGAGAACAAAAACCTGACAAAACCAGACCTTTTAGACTTTTCCAAATGCTCCCAAATCCCAAAGCTACAGTATCCTCAGGATTTCAAAGATAGCAATAGGATAGCCCAAATGCTCTCTCTTTTTAGGCAAATTACTGGTGGTTCACAGGGAAAAATCTGTAGTCAAGGTCAATAGAACCACTGAGCAAAGCTGATCAGAAAGCCTGGGGAATTGAAAAAGTGTAAAACTGCAAAGCAGAGCTCTGCCAACAAAAGTCCCTCAATCATGGTCATTTTTATTTAGAAGCCTTGTATAGAAAATTCTTCAGAGTTTCTTTAAAATGTGAAAATATCTGCTGAATTTACCACAATATATGAAAATTTTGAGTTTAATTATTCAGGAGAACCTGGATTTAGAGACCATGCATTATTGAACACTGGGAAAACTGCAGAACAGGCCCCGTGCAGGAAGGGTGCAGAAGCAGTGGTGATGCATACATATGCTCCAGAGTGTGTGTGTTAAAGAACAATGTTTTGCATATGGGACTTAAATATGTTATCTGTAGAATAGACATGTTCTACCATAGTTTATTTATATTTACAGTAGTAAATGTCTTTACAGTAGTTGAATATTTTTCTTTATATATCAAGATAATGTTTCCACCAATCTGGGTTCTTAATACTTATGTTTTAAAGTAATGCTCCATGTATTTTTCCCAATACTTAAATTAAACTTAGGGTTCACCTAATCTGTGGTCGGTTGACTTCAAACAGAGACTCATACTCAGTTATCTGATGTTAGGTACCTGACTGTGTGTCTACATTAGGGGCCTCGACTTTCTGTGACGTCAGAGAATAAGGCTAGGTGTTTCCAGAGGGGATGATCTAGGACTGCATTTCTATAGTGAATGCAAAGAGACTAGATTGATTCTAGTTTCTGCAGCCTTAGTGAAACTCTACATGAATTGATACAAAACACAGTAAAAGGATGGATGTCAGTCATGTTTGCCTTTCTGTAGATCTCACAGAGTATCCAATGACAGTGGTCAAAACCTGTGACTGAGTCCTCATTTTGGAATATTTTTTCATTATTTTCCTAGTATCACTTATCCATATAAGATGTTTTTTTATTATTCATCTCAGCAGGAGAGTTGCAAACAAGAGTTTGCAAAGTGTATTCTCCTTGAAGGTGTGCTTGTCTGTATATTTTGGTGTTGGCCTAAAAATCATTTGTGTTTTACTGCTATTTTCATTTGAATAATAAGAGGACAGATCTCTTCTCTATCTACAGATTTTTTCTGAGACGGCATCAGATGAATTAACCACAGAATTTGAAGTAAAAACACTTTGGCAGCACTGCGCCTGTTCAAAACATCAGATCAAGGAGACAATTAATGTGGGCAGACACGTGCCACCACACAGCCAGACCCATGTTGGGATCACAGCTGCCCTGTGTGGGGATACCTGCTCAGTACTTCAGGGTACTGTTTGTACAAACTTGTTGCTGCTGACAGCTAATAGGGAGGCCCTTCATGCTCAGGAAATAGGCTTAGTTAGTGCATTCATTGCCCTGACTTTGGTGTTTGCTTGCCAAGAGCTACAGTTATGTAGTGTTTACAGCAGCAGAGCAGTAAAATCCCCTCTATCTGATCTTTTTTCTCTTCCCTGGCATATTGATATGATTCATTTCCTCTTCAAAAAAGTAATATCTTGGAAGTAGGACTAAGTTATGATGAAATAATGAGACATAGTGGGTTACATTTTCAAACTTTAGATGTTGAAATTCTTCCTGACAAGATATTTTTGATTCAGAAAGCAAAAGATTTTACCAATAAGGAAACATTTCACAGACAATATGTGGAGTTTGTAGATTTTCCATTGTAAAATAATCTACTCTGGTACCCAGTAGGTTTCATGTAGTACCACTGGGTTTTTCTGTGTTCTCCAGGTCCCCACCAGGATTTAACCGAACTGAGTAAAAGGCTCTGTGGTGTATCATTATATCCTACTGTCCAGGTGGTTGTAATGCCCAAAACAATCTTTAGAGGGTTATTTTTTTCTGGAAATTACTTCCATGTCAAGCCATACCTCTTGCACCATGCTATATTAGATGCAGTGTTTGTTTTTGTTTAATTGTCATATTACCAGCTCCACATTTTCTAAAGTTTCAAAGATGGATAAGGTTTTTTTTTTTTTTTTTTTTTTTTTTTTTTTTTTTTTTTTTTTTTTTTTTTTTTAAGTAAGACACGTATGTGAAGATGGATTTCTAAAAACTCTTTACTGGTTTAACTCAGCTCTCTTTGATAAGGATAATACTAAGAGGGTTCCAAACATTTTTCACAGTTCCATGTATTATGTAGTGAACCTAAGATGCACTGCAATACTTATGTTTCCTACTCAATATTATGTACTTTTATTTCTCCTTATGCTTAGTTTGCCTTTGGGAAACTGATTACAGATTATTGCCAGTTTGTTGTTGTCTTTAATGTGAAAAGATATGTTAGTGCTGCAAGACTATGACTTTAAACATCAGAGATGTTGCCTTCCTGGTTATGTGATTGCTGTAATTCTGGCTTTTGCTTATGCTTTTCCCAAATGACTTATGCTGATAAAGTTATCTTCTGATAGCCAAGAGTCATTGCACTGGCCCTGTCACTGTTTCATTGGGTTCATTTCTGTAGAATATCATCTCTGTTTCACGGACTCTCTTAACATACATTTTGTGAACCACAAGTTATTTCAGGAACAGTAGTTCAAGATGTAATAAAATCCCTGGTTTCATAATATACTCATCTCAGCCTTTTCAGAACTGGAACTGTTTATGCTCCATGGTTTCTACCTAAAACTCAAAAAAAAAAAAAAGTCCCAGGCAGTCATTTCAGACATTTAAATCATATGCTAGAAAATTTAAACTGGGTATTCAAGACTGGTATCTTCAGAGTTATGAGTGGTTCTTTCCAGATTCTTGTTACCTACTTGCTACACTGCATTCCCAAATATTGTATACTTTAAATTGCATTAACCAATAAGTGCTGCAGATGTGATCAGTGCTTCAAAACTCATTAAAAAAAAAAAAAAAAAAAAAAGCCATGATGTGTTCATCCTATCTAAAAATTCAGCTTAAAGTGAACCATTTTTGTATATGTCAAATTTAATAGTTCCAACATCTTAATTCTAGTTTGTAATGTGTTCAGAAAGAGACCTGCTCTGTATTTTCAAAATAGAATATGTATGTGAAGATTAAAATGTGCATGATTTTTCTTCTCGTCACAAAACAACCTAATTACTCTTTGCCTGAGAGAAAGAAATGACATACAAATTTTCTAACCTCACTGACCAGATTGCTGATGAAACCTCCCTTACACTCTAGCACTTTCTTTATCACATTTATGACATGTTCAGAAGCAAAGACCAAGTGTTATTAGTAGAAAAGGAATGATTAATTTTTTTGCAAGTTGAAGTGTTAATATTTAATTGTGACCTTTGTAGAAATACTATGGTTAAAATGGAAAAGTTAATAAAACTTCTATTCGAAATAACAGCAGATGGCCATGTAGCAAATACAAGCTTAAAATCACTCTTGGGGCTCTATTATGTTCACAAACTCCCTCGGCTATCAATTCTTGTGTATGTTGCTGATGAGAGAAAAACTGAACTCCTGTTTCATGTAGTGCACCTTAGCTGAGTATTGTCTGACATGAAGGGCTACAGACAGCTCTGATTTCTAAACAAATCCCCGGTAGAGAGGCCTGGCATATTCAGTTAAAAGGTATTCTACTAACATTGCTGTGGGGCTTTTTTCCCATGAAAATTTTCATTAATAGAGTACAGATTAAAAAGTCACATGATAATGAAAGATACACTTTTATTCCCTAGAGTATTGCTTCTGAAAATATGATCGTGTTGAGCCAACTCATACTGTACAAATATGGAGTTGACATACATGAGACAAAATATTCAGTGAAAGAGAAACTCATGTCTGATGCCTTGGAATTTGGACATTGAGCCCAATTTCTGAGAAAATGGAAAGGCAAACGCAGTATACAGAAGAAGGAAAGGTAGCTGGATAAAAGCTGTAGAGAAGGAGATACAAGCAGACTTAGGGAAAAAAAAACAGTGATATAGCTGAGATATGCAGAAAGCAGTCACTCCTTTCTATTTTTGTGCCTTCTTTTTGAATAGCTCAAACCTTACTCACTCTAGTTGAATTTTTACTAGCTTCTTTGACTCAATACCAGATATCCACAGAAGGACTTCTTTTCATCACAGGCAGACAATGCAGGTGGCAAATTGTTATTCTTTATTTTATTTTCTTCTTCTTCTGCAGATGTATTTTTAACATTTATTAAGTTTTTTTTTACTTCCAAGGCTTTGGGGCAAAATATAGGAACAAAAAATGTATTGGAACATGTCTTTCTAATAATATTCTAACAGTTTTTTTCTTTTTATCTCCTGCTAATTCTCTTTTAAATGGATAAAAATCTTACCAAAAATGATGGTGCAAAACTTACTAATATCAATACAATTTAAATGCAATTGCTGCAATATTACTTTACACTAGAAAGACATATGCATGGAATAGTGGCTAGCAAAAGTGTCTGTTTCCCCACAGCGTCTAAAATAGACTTTATGGAGTCCCTCAAGTTCATACTTAAAGAAATATAATCGTGGATATTTTAACAAAGGTAAGAATTTAAATCCATAATGGTTTGATATAATGTTTTCACCGTTCAGCAAGTGGGGCTTGGTCTGACCATAGTATGTGGTGCAAACATAGAAGAGGATGTCAGCAGAGTATATGTGCACATGTAGGATCTGCCTTACATGCTCTCACCCTGCAGTATATGATGAAAAGAGGTGGCCTCATCTATAAGCTCTATTTAGCTTATTTTTGTAAGGGTAAAATTTTCTGCTTTATTTCCTCTCTATGTTGGGAGAACCCCTGTATTTTTATTGCCTCCTCTGCTGAAACTACCTACTAAACAAACAGTAAAGGATTAGCAGGGACACACCTTAGGAAAGAAAAGGGGATGAGAGGGAAGCACATCACCAGCTAAGCACATAGAACCTTCTGCAGATAGACCCATGGGACAGTCTCAGTTGTCCAGTGGATTCTTAAACCTGCTAGAGCTTTTAGATCCATTCTCAGCTGTTAACTGTTCTCGATGCTTCAGTGCCTTTGGCTCCAATCATAAAGTGACAAAGATAATCAAAAGGTAATGCTTGCAAGTGTCACAGATTATCACTGTGTCTAGGGCACATAGCATATAACAAAACTCCAGAGAGACAAAGGAAGAGCCGGAAAAGTACAGGAAGGGCATCACGTATGGGAGGTTTGCTAAACCTATTAATTTTAATCACCAGTATGTTTTATGAATATTTCAGGACCAAAAAGCTTTTCTAATGTTCTCAGAAATCTTTGGGACCAATAGTTGATCAGAGTGTGCGGAAAACTTATGAGAAACTTGTCTGTAGTTGGAAAACTGAAAAGTTTACTTGCATTAATGTTCACCATAAAGAGGCTCCAGCACTAGAACCTTTGTGGTGAATGCCTTAGAGAGTCTGCTTGAACCCAAAATGTCACAAAACGTGTTGATGTGTTGATATTATGTAATATATATATTGGTATTCTGTAATGTATATATTCTATCATGATAACAAATCTTCAGATGGGGATTGTACATATACATATTATGTACATATTGTGATGAAACTGTACCACAAAACTTTTGACCTTCTGTTTGCAGAGCATGACTTATCATATGGATCTTCCTCCAAGTCTTTGAAAGACAAAGTGGCAAATAAGATGCTAATTTTAAAACAGTCTCCTGAACGGTCTGTGAGTCTGATGTCCCAGCTGGGAAGCTTTGTGGAAATTATCATAAAAGAAATTTATCAGCAAACAATTTGACCAGTGTAGACAGGAGTGTTAGTATGGATTTTGCACAGGGAACTTAGATCTCAGGTAATCTATTTGAAAGACTGAGCACAAGGATGTGACAACAGATACAGTATTCTGACATTTCAGAAGCTTCACCAGTCTTCACCTTACTTGTGATCAGTTTAGCAAGAACAGATAAATATCTAGCACAGATAAATTTCTTCTTAAAAGAGAGCAGAAGAAAGGTAGGAGTAAATGGTTGTTAAGAGAAGGAAAATAGTGCTCTCTACAGTGACCTGTGGTAAGGCTTGTTCTATTCAGCATATTTGTACAGGATCTAGAAAAGGTGGTAGAGACTGATAAAGCTTGATGATGTTAAATTATTCAGTGTAGTAAAAATGAAAGCTGGTTCTGAAGAGCTGTGGAAGGATCTCACAGTGTTGAGTAATTGGGCAGTAAAATGGGAGATGAAATTCAGTGCTAATAAATGCAGAGTAATGCAGTTGGAGAAAAACAAGCTTAATTTTACAAACATGATATTAGGCTCTGAGCTGTTACCACACAGTAAAGAAATCCCAAAGTCATAATAGGTAATTCTAAGAAAACATTAGCATGACACACAGTAGCTGTTGAAAACAAACAAATTAACAAAACCACAACAGAAAGCAAGGCATTATTAAGAAAAGACCAGGATACAAACAAAATGCAACAGTAAATACAAGTGTCCTCTGTATGGTTTTGATGCTCATCTCAGTAAGAATTGAGAAATTTGCATGCATTTGCTGTTCTCTTTTTATCTATGTAGATCTGAACACATATCCTCTGTCGTGGTGTCTGGACCTTAGAGAATCAGAAGTGGGTGTTTTTGCAGTACTTCTTTTGAATTTTTTTCACTGTGCAGGACTGCTGGCACATATATATGTAAACCTTCAGAGCAGCCTTGGTGTGAATGTAAAAGCCTAGTTCAATGAAAGCGGTGCAAAGATAAGCATCAATGAGCAGGCTCACCAGGATACATGAACTGTGCATGGATGGATTTCAGAAAAGATTTCAGCTGCTGATGATTGAGTGGATTTCAAAGGAAACATTGAAATGAGGCGACATGACTACAAGGGCAGGTGAAGACGGGATACAAAATGAGAAGATGTTTTATGTGCTGAAACAGCAGCAGAAGTCAACAGAAGCAGCTTGTCTGGTTGTTGGGATGCTGATTTGAGAAGTGTGTTGACAGAGTTGGCATTCAAACAGTCTTTGAAGGGGAGGTGATGGTTCTAGTTGAAGGCAGGGTGACCTGAATTAAGAAAAAAATCATAAAAAATACCTAAAATTGTTTGCTCAAGCCTAATTATGTATTAGAACAGTGTCCAAAAGTTGTCCCTTCTGAATAGCAAACTCGGCTAATGTTTTAAAATAACCAGAGGGTGGGCGATGGTTGAGCTCTGTAGGCCTGGATGGATATTCTGCTTCTTCACCCAGAGAAGGCTGTATCTAGAGCCCAGAAAATCCTGATGGCAAAAAAAGAGTTATTAGTAACATCCTCTGGGGAGGTGTGTAATAGGTGAGAGGGAAAAATGAGCACAGCACCTGTGTTTTACAAAGATTTTACTCTTAGATGAAAAGAAAATACTGAGCATGATGAGAAATAGAGAATTTGTAGACAAAAAACAGTGACTACAGGAATTCCAGGGGCTGGATTTCCAGCTTTTTTATCTTGTGTTTCCTTTTAGAAAGTATTGTCAAACAACATCCCTGTTGTAAAATAAAATAAAGTAGTCGAGCTGCAAGAATACAAAAGTACAAAAACAAACAAATAAAAAAACAACTGAGTGGCAAAAGAAAATGAAATATAGGTTGGGTATTAGGAAGAAGTTTTTCACAGAAATAGTGATTAAATACTGGAATAGTCTGCCCAGGGAGGTGGTGTAGTCACCATCCCTGGATGTGTTTAAAAAAAGACTGGATGTGGCGCTTGATGCCATTATCTAGTTGAGGTGTTAGGGCTGGGTTGGACTCGATGATCTTGAAGGTCTCTTCCAACCTACACATCCTGTGATTCTGCGATTCTGCGATTCTGTGATTTTGTGAAAGTAATTGCCCAGAAGAAAGGCAGTTGAGGTCTGTGAAGAGGAGCTTGTCTTGTCACCCTAGCTGCCAGTTTTTCCATAGGAAGCTGAGGAGGATGACAAGAGCATTGAAGGTAAAGAGGAGCTGGCAAGAAACTGGAAGCCTGTCTCATTTTCTTTTTGTCTTACTGAAGGCCTTCACTCTTTTCCTTTCTATCTCAAATCTGCAGATGTTTCTGCCTTGTCCTCTGTCTCACCACCTGCCTTTGTGGATAATTCTTTCCGACCTCAGTCCTTTCCTTCGCCTGGGTCCTGCTCTGCTGTGTCACATCCGTTTATGTCTGTAGTTTCTTCCCTTCTTTCCACAAGTTACTTCCTTTTAAATCTCTCTTCTGCCTTACTTGTTTCCCCAACTGTTCTTTGCCATGAGAAAAACACAAAAGAGACACTGAGGCAGGTAAAACAAAAAAAGCACAATCTGGGCAACTTCTTTGCAAACAAGGTTTTCCAACCCATGACGTCTTTTTCTGATAAGCCCACCACAGAATGTAAATCAAAATCCTACCCTGTGACTGCTCAAATAAAGGTCTTGGCCCGTGGAGTCACTGTCACTTTTCTTCAGACTTCAGAACAGGTTTGGCAGCCTTGCATTTTCCTCAGTGAACCCCCAAGCACTGCCACGCTTGTGCGGGGTTTCTTCCCACAGCTATGAGCGTGTTGAGCCAACAGCTATAATTTTCTAAAAACAAAACAGTGGAATAGTCAATAGACATATGTTGACTAACTTCTGCACTTAGATACTTGAGGCTTTCAGAAAAACCTGTTTTAATGACAGCTCTTTCACAATTACAGTTGTTTCAGAAGAAAAAAGTAGGACAGTTTTTCCTTTTGAGATGGTCTCTGATTTTTATAATCTCCTAATTACAGTATGTACAAAAGAATTTCACATATGTTTACAAAACAAACATTTACGGTACTTGTATAATTACAAAATCGGCCATTAAATTAGTGTTTCACGTGTTTGTGTTTTAATTATTAACTGTGGCAGAATGTAGCTAAAGCAGAAAACATGTAATTTCTGTGATAATAACTGAACACAATTTGCTGAATATCTTTCTATAAACAAAATGTGGTTTACATCTGGATTGTTCCCTTATATTAGTTTCATTTAGGGCAATGCTCCCTCTTCACTGTGGGGGTTGTATGGCACTTTATATTTTGGAATCTACTGTGTTAAAAGTGCTTATTTACATTGTCATGATTTATCCCCACCCAGCCACCAGGTGCTCACTCACTTCCCCATCAGCAAGACTGGAGAGATAATCAGAGGATAAAAGCTGGAAAACTTGTGGATTGAGATAAAGACTGAAAGTAATTGCCTGAGAAGAAGGCATCTGAAGTGTTTGAAGGGGAGAAAAGACATGCACACAAGCAGAATAAAACAAAGAATTGATTCACCTCTTCCCATGGGCAGGCAGGTGTTCAGCCATCTCCAGGAGAGCAGGGCCCCATCACTGGTAACATGACAAGACAAATGCCATCACTCCAACATTCCCCCCTTCCTCCTTCTTTCCCCCACTTTATATACTGAACATGACATCATATGGTCTGGAATATCCCTTTGGTCAGTTGGGCTCAGCTGTCCCAGATTTCTGCTGTCCTCCCAATTTTTCATGCGCACTTAATCTCCTCAGCAGGGTGGCAGTACAAAAAGCAGAAAGGCCTTGGCTCTGTGGAAGCTCTGCTAAGCAACTAAAAAAAGGTCTCTATATTAACCCCATGTTCATCACAAATCCAAAACACAGCCCCATACCAGCCACTGTGAAAAAAAAAAAAAATTACCCCAGCTAAAACCAGCACATAATGTAAATTCATGTAATATCATGTGGCATGATGTAAAGATTTTCATATAGACCTAGCCTCCTGCTCATCCATACATTATTGTCTGTAAAGTAGTTTCTTTGTGCTTTTTCTGATGTACCAATGGCCCATATGTCTACTATTAACTAATAGCCAGTTTTGTGCTCACGGTTCCCACAACAAGTTTCTTCTCCTCATCTCTGTAGTCCTAAAAATTTCAGAATACACTTCATTACTTTTCATGCCGTTACTGTTATCTATTCTTTTTTTAAATTTTTTTTTCTTGGATTTTCACCTGTTCAAATAATTTCTTCTCTATTATTATTATTGGATCCTGTAATATGAAATAATTTCTTAATGAAAGAGTGTCTCATCTAATTGAACTTTTTAAAAACTTTAATATGGATTGCTGGAGTTAAGGTGTTCTACAAAAAGATGACTAGTGAATCTGAGAAATCTAATTTCTAAATACATTTATCTTCCTATCAGTATGAAAATTATGCATTTTCAATTCTTTGTTGAGTGACAGTCTAGCCATCAAGAATTTTTTCACTGAGGGCAGCAAAACTCAATCATTTCTTCAGTTGCCTGGAAGATATAGGTAAAAATCTAGGTAAACTTTCCTAATCCTGGTAAAACATAACACATTAACTCCTTAGTCTATGTGCAGGGGCATAATATTGGATTTGACTTAAGCAATAATTTTCCTTCTTTAGTCTAACAAAAATATTGCATGCAAGTTCCTAAGAGGTTTCCCCATAGGGTGTCACTCACAGAATGGAGGGAAGCATTATTGTAACTCCTGAGAGCTGCTTCCATGGTCTGTGAGCTGGGTGACAGCTGACAAATCTTGAAAATTTTCTGACAGCTTATCTAGTTACATGAGTTGCTCAGATTACAGGTGCTCCTTCCAGCCTGGTGTAGCCCTGGCCTTGCAGTTTTTGGAGATAGCCTAGTCTCAATTTCCGTAGAGCTTTATTCCCCTGCTCTAGGTGTTGTGACTTGATACCCACTTTGGATAAGCTGCCTTCACAGACTATTCAAAAAGGTCATAAGAACAACTCCTGACCACAGGGACAGGGCTCTGGATTCACCTCCAGTGGCACATCTTAGGCAGCCCTTTGAAGGCTCCTTCGTTTCCCATCTGGTTCTGACTACAGGCCTCTGAGTTGTGTCATCCTCACCTACTCTATGGCCTGCCCTCTTTGCCTGCTGTTAGAGATTCCTACCACCTGGATTACCTACAGGCGAAAGATCTGAAGGATGTGAAGAACCTTTTCACCCTTAGGGCCATCAGGGCAGGAATCCAGTGGGAGGTGGAGGAGAGTGCAGGCTGCAGCAGACTCCTCACACAGAATGCCATGAGGCTGGATGCACAGGGCAGATGTAGAACTCTTGGAGTACTGGTGAAGACACAAACATCCTGTGGGTTGTAACTCCTACGTCTTAGGGGGGGGAGAACTAGAGTTGTCTTCACCCCAACTCATTATTTCCTTTAAAAGAATATACCACATATAAAGATTTGATTAGATCACCTTTTAATTTTATTCTGATTCATAGAAGCAAAATGAAAGAAATATTCGACTGAAAATGTCAGCTGGTGAAGACTTCCTTGTGTGATACACACAACCATTTCAATACCAATAAGAGCCTGTACACATAGCAAAGAAACCCAGAATTTCACAATCTTGGTCCTGCTGAAAGATAGGATGAAATTGAACCTTTACACAGGCAAACATAATTTCTTCATAGGACTCTCACCTATTTCTACCACAGCTGAATTTGATCCAAATTGCTTAACACTATTTTCCTTAAATATTCATTTTTCAGTGGAAGGGTTTATATAACCTGTCACCTTATATTATAGCTGATGTAAAAAGTTTGTGACTGCAACCCTAAATGTTTTATCACCTGTCAGACATTTCAATGATAATTAAAAGTAACATCCTTTAAATTAATTACTCATGATTAGGACTTCAAGCCCACAGGCCACTTCATTATGCAAAAATTATAAGTTAGCTATTTAAATTACTATTAAATTGATTCTTATGTTAATTGATATCTCACAACCCCTGTTTTTAATTTCTATAGGCTCTTATTAGGGTTTAATACAAGTAACTAAAATATTTTAACTAATCTTTTAAATAAAGATACTGAGAAAATGTTGATAAATACTTTGATCTCTTATGTTATGGTAAAAACAGGAATTACTTTAATAAAATATATCAGACATCACTCATGCAACCATATTAGCATGCAAATTCTTATGATTTTCTATCCTACCATTCAGCATAAAAAGAATGTTCCTTCTGCACACCCGCAGCAGAGATCTTCTGAGATATGCAATGATTTGCAGAGATATTGGAAGGCAAAACTTGGATCATAGAATACAATCAAACCAATGATGTGGAATACTAATAGTGGAGATGGGTATTCCAATTCATGTAAGTCACATGTTAATACTTCAGATGCATCTTGGACTGTCAAGGGCTCTTTGCCTTGTCTATGGCAAAGTAACAGAGTAACAATTTTCTTGGAAAATGTGTGATTTGTTCCTCGAGTTAGGGCCTGCCAACACAATAGTAGAACAGACTTGCTCACTTCTCCAAACAGCTTCACTTTCTTAGTATGCTGTTAAAACGTGCTAAAGTTTGATGAGCTCAGCTTATTGACATTTCCTTTTTGGGTTCCAATATTTGCAATGAAATCTCATTTGCTATTTAGTTTCATTCCTGATTATTAGCTTTCTGAATAATGTAATACACATAAGAAATAGACATATAGGGTTATATCCCAGCAGTGTTACTGGAAATGGCTGTGCTGTCAGTGATTAAGCTGAGACAGTGTTCCTCCCTTGGTCCTTCCAGAGAGTTCAGAACCCCTATGATGAACAACACAGATCTAAAAAGGAATACAAAAACATCCTTTATGTCTCAAATACCCTCAAAGTTCTTGTTCATATCTCCAGTACCTTCAAACTCCAAATACCAAACTCCAAAAATCCTCCAAATAAACAGTAGTTTGAAACTTGGCATCCAGAGCTTCAAGGATTCAGTTTGGAATTGATATGAAGCCATAAAATAAATTTTCAAAGATAACAGCTTTGCTGCTTGGTTTGGTTGGGGTTTTTTCTATTAAGGCTTATTTCAGTGGTTGTGTAACTAGAAAAATATTGCCATGTAAGCAAGATAATTTAGCAAGGAAGTTTTTCATAATATGTTTTAATTACTTTTAGCATTAAAGGTCTTTTTCAAGTTGCCAAGACATTTTAGTTGGAAAAAGGTTCTCAGCACAAGTGTATTCAGATAGATTCTTTCTTAGAATAATCTGCCATAAAACACTTATTTCATAAAATATACTTTTAAATACCTACTGCTTAAATGTGCCCAAAACTTCCTAACTACATCTCCAACTTTTCTTCACTAGAAATCAGGCAACTATCAGATTTTGCAAGTACAGCAACAGGAAGCCAAGCTACAACAAATTAGGGCAAGATTATTACTACCTTAGATTGCATTTGAAAAATGCAAGGAGATTACCACAAATTTTTAATATCATTGGAACACATTTTGAGAGAGCTATCAAAGCTTCTTCACAGAATCATCACTGAAACATAGAAACATGGAATGGAGTTGGAAGAACCCTTAAATATCACTGACTTCCCACCTCCTCTCTGTGGGCCAGGACACCTTCCACTGGACCAGATGGCTCAAAGCCCCATCCAACCTGGCCTTGAATACTTTCAGGGATGGGGCAGCCACAGCTCCTCCAGGCAACCAGTTCCAGCCCCTCACCACCCCCACACTAAAAAATTTATTTCTAATTTCTAATCAAAACTTACACCCTTGCAATCTGAAGCCATCCTCCACCTTGTCCTATCATTGTGTGCCCTTGTAAACAGTCCCTCTCCAACCCTCCTGTAGGTCCCTTCAGTTCCTGAAAGGCTGCCATAATGTGTGCACAGAGCCTTTTCTTCTTCAGGCTGAAAAACCACAACTCTCTCAGATTCTTTTCATGGGAGAAGTGCTCCAGTCCTCTTATCATCTTCATGACCCTTCAGGAATTCACTCCAGGAATCCCACGTACCTCTTATGCCAGGGTCCCCAGAGCTGGACACAGAACTCCAGGTGGGCTTTCAAGAGGGAGAATCACCTCTATCACTCTGCTGGCCACACTGCTTTTGATACAGCTCAGGATACAGTTGGTTTTCTGGGCTGGAGGTGTGCTTTCATGGCTTCTTATCAATCAACACTTTCAAATCCTTCTCAGTACTGAGCTCAATCCATTCTCTGCCCAGCCTGTATGTGTGTTTGGGATTACCCTGACCTGCATTCACTTGGCTTTGCTGAGCTCCATGAGATTTGCACAGGCCCATCTCTCAGGCTTGTCAAAGTCTTTCTGGATGGCATCCCTTCCCTCCAGCATGTCAATCACACCACACAGCTTGGTGTCATCAGCAAACTTGCTAAGGGTGCCCTTGTCACCAACAAGGACAGGTGTTGCACAGTGGCAGGATCTTGCCTGTTACAGAGGTAGGAGACTGACTGGCCTGTATTCCCTGGGTCTTTATTTTTCTGTTTTAAAAATAGCGGGGGTTTATGCTTCCCCTTCTCCAGTCAGTGGGAATGTCACTGGATTTCCAAGGCTTCTCAAATATAATAGATTATGGTTAAGGAACATTTCATCATCTTTAGTTTATGAATGGGTAAACAGCATAGAAAAAAACCCAAGCTGCTGGCCACTGTCATACCAGGAGAAGAGAAGACTTCTTCAAAGTAGTAACTCTGATGTTAACCTGTCTTTGGACAAGTCTGATCCTGCTCACATATCTGGATTATGGATTATCTGGTCCTTACTCCAAGATCAATATATTCAGCTGGAGATATTGCATATTAGATGCTTTCAAAATACTGTTCCTCTCACCTTTATGCAGTTCAATATGGGATATGTTGTTTTACCCTGGCTGGTTAATCAGTCATGACGTTACCTATTTACTATTAACTAAAGTTCGTCTTAGAGAGCTCTCTAATGAGGCTATTGGTGGAAAATATTTCCTCATGAATCTACACTGGAAATGGCTTCTAGGAAAGGTATCTCTTACCAAAATAGTGATATGGATTCCAGTTTCTATTATCTAACACACAAACAAGTCCAGTGGCTTAGTGGGGTGGAGTTAGTGGCAGTCTCCATCAGTTGGGAAAGATTTACAAATAGCTTCATGGTGCAGATAATAGTCCTCAAATAAATTGAGTTGTGGCTTCATTAAACAGCATCCTTTACGTCTTTTTCCCATTTACCTGAAACAGCCAAAACTAGGATTAACTGTTGTGTGAGAATATAAAATAGAGAGACAGTCTCCAGAACAGCAGACCCAAAAGCTTTGTAGGGATTTAAAGATTATAACCAACACTTTGACCTGGCAGTAGATGGGTAGCCAGGGAAAAGCACGGACTATGAGTACAGTGTACCATTCTGATAAAATGAACCATAACATTCAATACCATATAAGGCTTCCATGGACATTGGCCTCCCAATGTTACGCTGGGTGTCAGCTCTACTCTTGGAAGACATTAATGCTGTAACATTTCTTTAGCATCTGATACCTTGTCAATTTAGTTAAATAACCCAACTTCAGTTACCATCTCTGTGCAGATGAATCATATACATGTATCTCTAATGGTCTGTCCTGAAACTGATCTTTGTGTTGAAAAGTTAAACCTTTGTATCTCTTTATGGATGTGGCTTTCAACTCAAGTGGAACATGACAAAGGAAAATCTTGTTCTTTTCTGCGCCAGACTTTTCTGTGTTGCTATAAGTATCAGCACCTTTCTGCTATTCACACCACTAACATGGACGTGATCTTTGCCTCATGCCTTTGTTTTTTAGTTTTCATGTCCAAGCCATGGCTCAGCTTTACATATTATGGCATAGAAACTCTAAAAAATAACAGATGGTGCAGGCAGCTAGGGAAGCTCAAGAAAATAACAAGACAAAACTGATCACTGTAACTACTCTTTTGCAGATCCTTGCAGGAAGGGCAGGTTTTCAAGAGAATCATCTCTATACAAGTCTTCAAGTGATTCTCTACTCTTTATCACTGCAGAAAAAAAGCCCTACTTGTCTTCATGTACAAGGCCCAGCCAGTGTCCACTCAGCATTGATTCAATAGCTGAAAGGTGGATGTTGACTCCCAGCAGGCCAGCTTTCAAGTTTTTTGCTTTCTTCTTTACCTCAAGGATAAGAGAAGGTGACATTAAAACTACACATTATCCTCTTTCTATCTCCAAAACATTGTCTTTATGGCATGATTTTCCTTCTGCCCCATTTTGTGCTAAGATGCAGTCCTGGTCGAAAGCTAGAAATGCCAGATGCTTCATCAATATTGTACTCAGTATCAATTTCTCTTAACAGCATCTGAAGTGCTTAGCAGCATCTTTTCATGGCTATGACAAAGCAGACAGGATTCAAGTGGCATGAAGATGAGGTAGAAACCCTCTGTTCCCTGCAGTGATGTCAGGCCAGGGCAGCTGAGGATTTAGGCCTTTCCAAAGTGGCACATCAGAAAAAAACCTAATTTTTGTTCCTGAAGGCAGTTGTGCTGAGGCTAAAAGAGAATAGCTGAAGTCTTTTCCTGAACATTTTTTTCCAACACCACCTCCCTTCACCCTCTCATCAAAATACATTTTGATATACATTTTCCAGTTTTTGATGAAAGACTAGAAATTCTTAAGATTTTTTACTTAGAGGTGTGTTGTTTGGGTTTTTTTCACAAAAGAATCTTTAGTGGCATAAATATATATTTTGAAAAAATATTTAATTTAATCTTTCTCTCTGAATCCAAAAGCAAAGGTGATGTGGCAAACTAGGATCTGCATGGAGGACCTTGGTGTACCATGGAAAACGTGGCAGGCTATGGGAGCCTTTGAACTCTAAGTCTATTGGAGATGCCCTGGTTCAATAAGGAATTAATTCAAAGAAGTCCTGTGGCCTGCATTATGCAGGAGGTCAGACTAGAGGGTCATAATCATCTCTTTCAGAATAATAATCCATGAATCTATAAGATCATCTTTTATGGTTCATTTCTTCTAAATGCCAATGTTTATTTGAAGCTGTAATGTTATTTAGTATAATGTATATAGCTGGTAGGTTAAGTGAATGCTAACTCTTTTGCTCAAATATTTTCCATGGAAAAAATGAAAAAGTGAGTACTAGATGAACACTTACATGAGATATTGACCTAAAAGAAGCTCTAGCTTAATTCTCTTTCATTGGATCTTTTTCCTAGACTAGAAACTTTTGTTCTTAAAATATTTTTACTGAGTCTAGGAGAGCATCTTGAGTGTCTTTACAGGGTCAGACTACAAGAAATTTGATTTAAATATTATCAGAACTTTAAATACCTCTGTCACAGAGCCCGATATTTTTGGCAGTTAGAGGCCACCTTTATTCTGTGTAATGATGAGGGTTTGACTTCGTTTGATATTTCTTTTTTAGCCAAAAGAATGGTGCATCTTTCTTTAATTGTGATCCTCATCAACCATTTGGCCCAGTAATACTATGCAAATTGAACTCTTAAAAAATTAATGCTAACATTTATTAAATAATGCATCATACAATAAGTTAATTTGAAATTCTAAGTTGAACTCCCTGGTCATAAGAGAGGGGTATTTTTTTTCCCTGTGCCATCTTCATAAAACATCTTTATAGTCTCTCTAAATACCTTGAATGTCATTCTTGGGTTTTGACAAATTGATCTCTACTGAGGCTATTCATAAGGAGACATTCTCTCCTTTACAGAGCTTTCAGACATTCTATTCCTTGAATTCCCTCCATTCCCTCTATTTCAACATAATTATTATTATTTTCTTAGTCTGAACACGTTGGAGAAATGTATTGATGAAAAGCAACCATTTGTTAAAGATGTAAAAAGCTCAGAATACATGTGATGACATCTTCTGCAAACCAGCAGGAATTTTTACACCATTATGGAAAACATATCTCATTTACCTGGACATAATATCACACCCAAGGGCACATGGCAACATGTGGAGGAGTGGCCACTTGGAGGATTGATTTATATATATAAATATATTTATATAATTTATATATGCCTATAGATAAATGCTTTACCTTTTTTATTTATGATTTTTAGGGAAAGCAGAACAGGGTCCTGAAAGTAAACAACAATTTAGACATATGTCCCTCTGGCTTGACAAAAGCAAATGTGGGTTTTCCCATTTGCCTGTGTTTATCCATTCTGAATGCCTTTTGAATACGCTTTTTCCAGAGTCCTGCATGAGGTTTGTCCCTTTTTGTTGAAGGCATACATGAGACTTTCCACTCACTGTCTCTGTCACTTTCCACTCACTCAGCCAGTGGCCATGACCAGGCAGGTGGTGAAACAGAGGCTGGTAAAATAACTGAGTAGAAATAAATGCTTCAAAAGCTAGTAAGGTCTGTTCAGTAGGAGAGGGTCTTTGGAAAGAGAGCTCAAGCTAACAAAACCATCCTTTACTTGACGATTAGCAAAGCCCTGAGCAAGCAAGCTGCAGTCCTCAGCCTCCTGGAGTCCCTGCTCACTCACCAGTGGTAGCTGGAGTAGCTTTAACCTGCTGTGCTCCTGTATTCAGCTGCATGGAGAGAGCAACACCAAAGCCAGTATTTGGAGGAAATGCACAAAAAAAAAAAAAAAAAAAAAAAGATCCTTTGACATAATATCATCACTAGTGTGCATGGGGGATGTTATCAGTGGAGTCATGAGTTCAGATTATTTCTTTGCTTCAAGCTTCTCAGGAATGTCTTCATGCTTGTGCCTCAGATGAAGGTAGACCTTTAGTTGAGGCTGTCTTTACCAGTAGTACCTAGTACTATTTTTCAGAGTAGCAACTTTGCCAATCAGCTCCCCAGCAGTGGCAGCATGCACAGGTAACTGGGAGCTGAATAACTGTGTGGAAGGTGACAACTTGAAAGATCTCCAGCCTGTTTCATCTTTCTTCCTTCATAGAGCCTTGGCAGACTGAGATAATGCAGCTAAGGGATATCACAAGGAATGTGGAGATGTGAGCTGAAGTTTCGCTTGTGACTTGTGTTGACGTCTGGCTGTGCCCAGCACATCAGGAAGCAGCACTGGCTCTTTGGGCTGAAGCTGGATGTGCCTTGGCTATCTCACTCCCAGGCATACTACTGCTTCCAGAAACAGAGGGGTCTTACTCACTTTCAGCCTCATGCACTTCTCTACTGGGGACATACTTTTGTCTTTTCTGTTGACTAAATAGCACCTTAACTGTTCAAAAGGCCATTACTTTATGAGTGGGAAAATGTGATCTATTTGAGTATGATGGGTTTATGAGCACAAATGATTTGGCAAATTTTGAAAAGAGAACATGTGGCCTGAATAATCAACAAGAGGAATTCACAATGGTTTGGCTTGGCTTGCCTATTTTTTTTTCTCTGATTTGTCTGTTCTTATAACTGCCACCTGTTCTTTTGTTTGCCCACAGATCTGCTTTTTTTTTTTTTTTTTTTTTTTTTTTTAAACTAGAAGACACACAATGATAATTTAACTTGACTTTCTTGATAAAATAGAAGCTATAACTTCACTGCTTTCAATGCATTTGTGATGAGGTGTAGCGTTTAGAAAGATATCAAGTGTAGCATTCCCAGTGATGTCTGTCACCTCCTTAGGTAAAAACTTCTTGCAGTTAATTATTTCCAGTGTTTACAACATTATGCCATTTCTATTTGAAATTTTTCTGGCTTTACCTGCCATATATTGTATTTTCTTCACTCTTTGAAGGTAGAAAGAGCCCTCTGCAAGCAGAAACCTTCTGCCTCAGCACTTACAAGCTCTGATCAAGTTGCTTCTTTCACCTTCTCCTTGACAAACTGAAGAAAAAAACCTTTGTATCTTTCTACCAGGTGAGATCTACATTATCAGTCATTCCTGTGGCCCTTTACCAAACTCCTTGCAACTTTTTGAGGTTCAATGTTTCAGTAATAGTTGTACCAAGCCTATAACACCTTAGCTTTAAGAATGTTCATATACATAAGGAGAAGAAGATGTAATCTGGGCACATATTATCAATCTTATGCAAGAGTAAAACAATGGTTCAGCTTCAAATTCAGTGATGCCAAAATCTTCTGAAGATTTTTTTATTCATATGAGGGAAAGCTGTATCATATCACATAAGGTTCCTACATTTAATTGCAATTTATGCTCCAAAATATCTGCAACAAAACAAATTGAATTGAGTTGTGTTAGTAAAAATAGATGAAGAAAGATGGTTGAGTCCTACAGGGAATAAATGAAATCTGCTTCCCACAGGAAAGAATCAGTTTTCAAAGATAACTACAGTAGGGCAAAATGGAGATCTTCAAGCTTCCTTGGGCATACTGTGAGGTGAAACTGTACAGGTCATGGCAGTTCTTTTGAGATTTGTTTTGAGATTCATTTTCATTTCTAATCCAGTGCATGAGAGAGAGAAGGTCAAATGAAATGAAATAAACCCAGTTTCTATGAAGCCATTTGCTATGAAATTCCACCTGCTACAGAGGAGGAAATAGCTTTGATTTTAATCACTTTTAATCAAATCATTTAGTCAAACCTCTCCATCTTCAAAATGAATCCTGCTGAGGGAGTGTGTGAGCCCACAGCACCACAAAGAAAAGTGGCAATCTAGTTGGAAAATGCTTCCTGTCATTTTGGAAGAATTGTAGACTGCTTTGAATCACAGCAGTATAGACTTACTTACTTTTGCACGGTGTGTATATCCATGATGTAATCATTATATTTAATTCTTTATTTGGTGGTAGTAAAGAATGTATAACATCAGAATTAAATCTTCAGTAGCAAAACACTTCTGGGCAGGCTGTATTGTCCACTTCATCCATGCAACATATACTCACACACAATTTTAATTCACACTTACTCTGATGAAGTAACCGACTTCACCTTATGCTCTCTCAGTAGCAGAGAGTGGCAGTTTTGCGAGCTACAGTTATTTTCTCTTTATTCAAGAAGAAAGTGCATGGCCTGATGAGTGATTTAGGTGCCTTCTTTCCTTCTGCCCCTTTTCTTCCTAAGTAAATTGTAACTTTCTCTACAAGTCCTGCCTGCATTATATTTCTACTCTGTACAGTGTTCTACATATGGAATTAATTTATTTCTCTGCCCAAATTCACTTAGGTATTCCCCATGCATTCATTACTGAATAATCCATCAAATAATGCATACCTCTGTATCTTTACTTGTCACATGTAGCATTGTTTCCTTATGGAGCATCCACCCAAAAATTCTCTTCAACATGACTGGGAAGAAAGAGTGACATTGCAAGCATTTAGTTTGCCTCAGCTGTAGATTTCTTTATCTTCATTTCTAGCAGCGTTTTTTATTTTTTAAATGGGACTTCAGCAGATTTCAGCCCAAAACTTATGAGTATTCTTTTGTTCTGAACTGTTTTTTTTTCTCATGTATTTTTAAATAGACTTTTATTCCTGAGATTCTTTTTCTTTCCTTCTTTCTCTTTCGTTTTTTTTCTTTCTTTCTTTCTTTCTTTCTTTTACTTTATTTCTTTTCTTTCTTTATTTCTTTCTTTTTCTTTCTTTCTTTCTTTATTTCTTCCTTTCTTCCTTTCTTTCTGTCTTTCTTACTTTCTTTCTTTCTTTCTTTCTTTCTTTCTTTCTTTTCTTTCTTTCTTTTTCTTTCTTTCTCTCTTTCTCTCTTTCTCCCTTTCTCCCTTTCTCCCTTTCTCCCTTTCTCTCTCTCTCTCTCTCTTTCTCTCTCTCTTTCTCTTTCTCTCTTTCTCTCTTTCTCTCTTTCTTTCTTTCATGGCTTGACTATTAAGATTTAAAAAAACAGAAATACCCCTGGGTCTTTAAGACACCTTCAAAATTACTATGTTTTTCCACTGAACTCAGTGGTATTCTTTGTGCACGTGAGTCTTGGTATATGCTGACATTGTTTGTCTTCTGTTACAGGATTATAAGATTCCTTCAGTCTGGTAAGGGAACATAGATTGAGTACACACTATTTGGTTTTAAATGTTGGACATGTGCTGTGCTATCTTTTCCTGTAGTGCAGCAGTAAATTCTTCCTATCACACCGAGAGGTAAGCATGTTCTATGTTTCAAGTTTTAATAAAAACATAATTAAAAATGCCTCTCATGCTATAACATATGTATGTAGTATACACTTTCTATTTCTATAGCATACAGTATATAATGAATAATGTGATTACTCTAGATCTAATATAGGACTGCTCAATATGAATATGAATTATGTCCATGCAACGGTTTTGTATATCTATTTTTTATTATGTAGCACTATTTGTTTTGTTTTCCTCAGGGCACAGCTTGAGCTCAGTTTCCACCTCTGATTTTTGTGTGGATAATAAAATATTTACAGTCTTCAAAATTAGGTGCTGAGACAGTGATTAGTGTGGTATGAATGAGCAACTGAATAGATAAGGGTGTGACATTTTGCATGTGCATTACCACATACTGAACTTAGGCACACAAAATCCCAATTTGTGTGCATGTACATGCTTGTGATTCCAATTTAGCAGTTGCTTTCTTCTTACCAGAGACATTCCTCCTGCAGTTTTACCTGCCCTCTGTATTCTTCTTTTCGGAAGATATTTGGCCATGGTAGCTCTGCTTTGTGGGATGCAGTGGCAACACAGCTCAGGCAGGCTATGATTTTTCTATGTCTCCATTCAGATTTCAGAGCAATTGACTGGATGCAATTTTCTGTGTGCTTCTTGCTTAGGTGGATGGTACATTAAAAGCCAATCGACCCCAAGAAGCCTATGACACTTCAGGAGTGCCTTTGACCAGGTCCCTTTGCCAAAATACCTTCTCCTCACTCCACATGATATACTGCACTCCCAGTGGCCACCTTTAACTGCAGACAGCTTCAGTGTCTTGCAGAACTTATAAAAAGTTTTGTTAAGGTAAAGAAATCTTTAAAGCCACTCCTCTCTATCAGTGAAATTTTAGGATGTGACCTTAATTTCTATGCAATGTAGTCTTAGTAGTGAATTCAGTTCTTGTCTGCTTGTCTTGCCTGATTCAAATCTGTCTATTTAAAGGACCCACAAAAACAGACACTGCTTTACACAACCAATCATATCAGAACAGTATAAGCTTCTTCGTGATCCAAAGATACTAGATGCAGACTTATTTCTGCAAGGAGGTACCCCTAAGTGCATTGGGGTTGATCACAGTAAGCAAGTTAACTGCCTGGACAGAGCCCTTGAGAATATAACCATATTCTAGGATAATTAATTAATCTGTTCAGTATATTTTTAATAGGAACACAATTTCTTAATGTTACATCCTGGAAAATTGTTTTGGTTTTTTGTTGGTTCCTTGGGGGGAGAGGAGGTGGGGGGTTGTTGGTTTTTTTGGTTGGTTGGTTGTAGGGGTTTTTTTGTGGGGGGTTTTTGGGTGTGGTTGTTGTTTTTTTGGTGTTGTTTGTTTTGGGTTTTTTTTGTAAACAAGCATCTTCTATCAAAAACTGTGTTTTAATAATTACAAAGAAATTGCAAATGATCCTACCATATTGTGAGCCTTTTGAAAGTAGTAGATAATGCAGGCAAAGAATTGATCACAATACTGACCCAAAGAGCTTGTCATTTGCATGTTTCTTTTAAACTTAAATGGTACTAAAGCATCCCAGCTACTGCTGTGCATGATTCTTCTTCTAGTATCCTCTTTTTCTTAGTGCTTAAAATCATTATTTCATCCCTCCCCAGAAGCAACACTGTCATTCTGATGGCATATACATGTAATATAATAAACTAGCTGTCAACAATATGATTAGCTGAAGCCACATTTATTTTCCCCAACCAAGCTGAGAGGATTTGGAATGGTGAAGCAGCATTGATCATACAGTGTGTTTTGCCATTGAATATCTAATTTAATATTAGTTAAACTTGATCAACAATTCAAGAGTTTAGGGTCACATTATTAACAGAAAACATCAATCCTTTGGATAATTCAATTAAAAAACATCAATAAAAATCTAATTTCAAAAGTCACTAGTATACCAATATACCATATCCGGCAGACAGAAACTGCTCAGCCACCATTGAATCATTGCCTGTTTTAATAAGTATTCAGAAATTATACCGAGACTTCAAAAGAAATTGTAAGGAATTGTTAGCAGGTTTATTAATGTTTTATGTTTTATTAAAAGTTTGGGTGTACATTTCACAATGAGCAACATCAAAAATCAGACTTTCTGCCTGTAATTTTGCTTCCTCCTGTCTTTCTGCCTTTGGGATTCGCTCTTTTCCTTTCATCAGCTGCCATTTTCAGCAGCATGCAGTAATTTCATGGCTCATTGCAAGCGCTGAAAACCTTTGAAACCACAAATGCTAACCTACCTGGCCTGCAGCCATTTAGGAAGAGATTAATTTAGCAAACAGAAGCAAAACACTTTCTACTTCTAGCCTGTGCATAATTTCACTTCTATCTATATTTATTTTACAGTGAGCAGCGTAATGACAATTTCAGTAATTGCAACTCTGTAAAAATTTGCCTACCTAGCTTATCTCACTATCACAAGACTGTGAGTCAGTCAGATTAGAAAAAGTACAGCATGTGAAACTGCATTGGTTGCCTTCCAAAAAATATGTGCCTTATATAAAATTTAAGTGATGATTTGCACTTATTTGTATACTTATGTACAGGACAATGGATTCTCCATGATGTTTGCTTGAGATGCGTATGTCTTTTTAATGCACTGTGATTTATGGGTGCTTTTCCCATACAAAAAGATCAGTAACACTAGTAGGCTGCAAGTGCCAGCCCATTTCTGCAGACTTAGTTACAAATGGCTGTTATGGTGCTGTCAAGCGATTTGAACAGAACTGAAAGTCCATCTGGGGCAAATCTAAGCTATCATGCTTGGAATAAATTCAAATTCAAAATTAGCCTACAAACTGTTAGCTGAAAAAAAAGTTCAAAATGTTTTATTGTTTCTAATTTGACTCAAAGATCAAATTCTCTAAGTAAACATGGAAACTTTCCTTCTAATCCATTTTTTATTCCATTTGACCAGCATATTCAGAAAAAAATGCATAAAGTCAAGCTTATAAATGTTTATTCATACAGTAAGATAGAAATTGCTTGATTTTCCTGTACCCCTGTGATTTGTCTCAGTGCTGAGTATCCCACTTCTTACCGAGCGTGTTGAGCACTAAGGTTCCTGTGTTTATCCTCTGGCAAATGTAAATGTTACAATAATTGAACCCAAAGCCTTTGTTGCTATGTGCTGTTACAAAAAGAAAGTAGCAACAAAGAGTTGTTGTAGCATTTTCAGATACACAGGAGAAAAAAGATTTCTTTGTGATTTCTTTACAATTCCCATGTCTGACTTTATAGCCAGCACGATGGCCTCAGGTATGAGAAATCCCTAAGGTATCTCACAGCTCCTGACTTCTATATTGGTATCCTGGCACTGGTAGCAGGGCAATCTGGTGCTGCTTTCTGGCAGTCATTGCTCCAGGCTGAGCGGGTTGGAAGGGATTTCAGCGACCTTGAATGACCTTGTGGATGGCAGTCACTGGGTAATGATTTTGACTGCAGGATTATGCAGTGGTACTTCCTGCCATGAGGGGTTGAAAGAAGATTGCTGCCAATGACATGGAGGGAGATGGAGTCAAAGGGACCCCATCAGTGCTGGAGATGAAACAATTTAAGGTGCACAGCTTTCCAACTTTTTATGTGAGAGTAGTGAAAGAATAATTGAATATCATTGTCAGCTTGCTTTGCTGCAATTCAGATACATTTAGATCAGCAAAAGGAAAGTGTACAGCATTAAACTTGTTTATGCAGTGTTTTTATAATAGCTAATTCATTTAAGCATACAGATACACAGACGGCAGTGGGATGACTGGCCAACCCACACAGATGTACACCTCCAATCTGGCATCCCATAACATTCATAAAATATGTCAACACAGCCTGGATTCCTTCCATAGTTTATGTTAAACTATTGGTGTTCATATCATACAAGCAAAATATTTCATGTTGTTAAAATTTGTGTCCCTAGTAAATAAATAGAAAAACTAAACACATTGCTCCTAAATGCACAAGCCGTGTGCAGCAGCATTGAAGCAATATGTACTGTTTGTACTTCTAGTAACATTGCAGAAATTAACATTTGTAGAGCTGTTTATCATTCAGGCAAGTGGTAATATGGAGGGTCCTATGTTTAGTATTATTAGTATTTCCCTTGTAGTTGTAACGTCCCTAGCACAGTGCTCTCTTTAGTTACTAGATTACCAGCACAAGGGGCCACACATCAGAGCAATCAGGGAGGAAGAGGATGGGATGAGGAATGCGGCAATGTGAGGGGAGTCCCATGGCCTAGTGATGCCCCCATATTGCTGCTCCATAGCTTTTTATTGTCCCTTTCACTCATCCTGAGTCCCCAGCTACAGACAGAAGCAGTTGGCATAAGCCATCTTCTTTTGGCAAGGAGCGTGCTTGGGTGGTGGGAAGGCAGCAGCTCCACTGAGTATGAGTAAGTGCAGATGCTCTAGTGCAAGATAAAGGCCAAGAATGGGTTTGGTGCAGGGTGAAAGAATAAAAGCTGTATTCTATTTTTAGATCAGAATTCATCCAGCACCCTGAATGTGAGGTATATTCACAGACAGAGTCCTGATAATCCATGGAGCACTTTAGGAAGTCTTAGCACAATGCTGCTTCCCCTGCATACAACAGCAGAGTTCTCCCCCCTCCCCTCAACAGGATTATCCCACCTCCACTTTGCAGAAGACCATGGTGGTCTCAGCAGCTGTGCAGAGTCTTTGGGTAGCACAGAAGGTGTTTCCCTTTCTAAAAAGGAGAAACTAGGAGGTTTGTTGAAGAGTTATAATTGGTGGCTCTTACTAGGGGGCTTTGACACTTTAGTGCTTGTCCAAATTTGGGTTTTGACTTGTTCACGGGACATCTTTTCTAGGCATCTTTTCCAAATTTCCTAAGTGTGAACACTTCAAATGTTGCAGCTCCCTGCACCTCTGATATTTATATAGTGTTATTCAATTATGAAATATTATTTTTATATTTAGAGTGTAAAATTCTGTCACTAATAATTTATGTCACTGATACCTATCCATGTAAAGTAAAATAGATCAGCATAGTACTGTGAAACACTGTAGTATATTAATATGTAGTAAAATAGACCCATTGCCATCATGTTTAAGGAATAATATTCCCTATTAACTAGCATTTCTGCATTTAAGCAATCCCAGAGCTATGACACAGACCAGTCAAATGAATACATGGTTACAAGCCATCATTTTGCTCTGGCTGTGCAATGTAAAATACTTACTGAAATTAGTAAGTGCTGTCTGCAGAGACATTGTAGGATTAAGCAGATATTCAAGTGTACCTTCACCTTTCCTTGATTAGAAAACATGCCCATCAAGATACAGGACTAGTGTGGAGGGAAGAAAGCAATATTTGATCATTAATGCACAGACAAAAAAATACATTTCTGTGAGACATGCAGAAGTCAGTAAAACCACATGCTGCTTGGGGAGGATTGGATTATCTTCAAGCACTACCATCTATTTAAATATGCATATATTTCTAGGGCCTGAGCTCTGGAAAGCATTCCCACTGAAGAGAGAGTTTAAACATATGCTTAACTAGAGAATGGGGGCTTGGAGGAGGTATTAGTATGTGTAGTCAAAAAGTACATTCAGCAGATGAGAAAATACTTGTTTCACAATCAAGACCGATGACAGTTTGCTATAGGTTAATCAATTACCTTGTTTCCTTACTTCATTTGAAGTTGGGTTTTTTTCTGTTAGATGGTGCAAAACATTGTTATAAACAAGTAAATTGTTCTTTTCAATTAACAGATGGCTTGAGACTAGCCAAAAAATTATTATTTTTTTAATTAAAGAAAAAGCGTTCCTTGTTGAAACCTTCTATGTTGCAGTTCATCCAAAGGAAAATTTATTAAAATGAAATTATAAACTTGTGAAAAACAGGATTTATAATGGAAACACGGATGCAGCCATAACTATAACCATATGAACTATGCTGCTATTATTTACTATGGTAACATTATAAAAAAAATTACACTGTTTGGGCCATTATCCTTACAGTTTTCTTTTCAATACAAATCATTATATTTATTATCTGTCTTCTTCTATAGAGGGTACAGAAAAGGCCAATCAAAAGCAGAAGAAGCCTGCTTTTCAAAAGGAAATTGGACCTATTTCTAATTTTTCTTCTTTATCAAATACAAGGAGTGCAGACTTTTTTGTGAAAAATTGTTTCATGTAAGATAAAAGTGCAGATTGTTGGTGAGAAAATGACACACTTTTCCCTACATCTTGGAGATTCTTGAGTGATACTGCCAGTTTTCCTAGATTTTTACCTTACTCGCAAATGCATTTCCTTACAGACTTCAAGCAGCAGGTGCAGTGGCTCTGAGTATTTATTTGGGAATATACTGCATAATTCAGCTATTGTGACTCAGAGAGATGTCTTAGCAATGTAGTATCTAAGAATGAATATTGTACACGGTATTGGAAAAATTGATGCTTTTAGAAATGAGCCTTTCTAATTTACTAGGTGAAGAAAAACAAAACTGAATTTGTAATTGTTTCTCTCATCACTTCTTTCTTTCTCTGAGTCTGGAAAAAATATGAATCTCAACTCTGTTATTCCTACCTCCTTGGAAATTGTTCTAAACATATCCACATTTCTGTGTATTATAATTGTCACAAACACACCTGTTTTTCTGTGTATTATCAGAGTTAGAGATATTAGTCTAGTATGGACACAGGGCCCCAGTGCCTGGCTTGCACAATTGCCTTTATAATTACGACTAATATATATGTGCAGGGTTTTTTACCTCTTTCAAGCTGTAAAAGGGATGTGGTGGAAGTTAAGTCTCTCTTATGAACTGGACAAGATGTAATGCATGTTCAGAAAACCTTCAACATTAAACATAAGAATGTTTTGAAATTTTATATAGAAAATGTTCTGTGACTGTTCATGCATTGTTAACTCTAGATGAAACATCATTGCATGTGGAACCTCTTTCTTTTTTCTTCTGAAACACCTATTTGACTTAGACATTAGTTAAATATAGCACAATACAATTTATCCACATTTATAGTAACTTTTAAATGTGTTCTATTTATCTGTGGTAAGATACCATGCATTAAAAGCATGGTTGGGAACTGCAGTTAGACAATATTAATAATAATGGTTTAATACTATTATCTGCATGACAACTATGCTTAATTCAGTAAACATTCCTGACATTGTAAATATGGCCAGTATAGCTGTTAATACAAAGTAGGCAAATTGATTGATAAATAATATGTTTAGAGATACAGGGCTCTTAGAGACTATGAATTAGTTGTTTACTGAAAATGGCAGGATGCTCGAATTGACTCGAATTCTACCAGTTCAGCTAAAGAACAAAAAACTGTTTATGGCTGCTGCATGATGAAATTCTTTGTTTGGGGGGACTTTTTGATACTATGCTGCCAATTTAGGAGTATCACCTCTGCGCAAGAAAGCTGTGTCAAAACTGGAAAATGATAATGCTGCTAAGACACACTTATGTTTCTAAAGTTGAAACAGCCAAAGCACTTTGTAGCATTTGATGACTGCTTACGACAATTAAAAATTACTTTATTTACTAGGAAAGTAGACATTGAACATTAGAGTTAACCCAAACTGATTTTATTTTACACTAACTACTGTAATCTCAGCATATGTCAATATTACATGCATCAAAAGAATGGATAGGAAATGTTTATCAGTAGACAATGAAAGCAAATAAATTGTTTATGACAGGATAGAGAATACATTTCTTGGCAAGATTTTGAAGTGCAGTCAGGAGGGTCATTCTTGTGGCTGCTTTTGTTGACATTCATCATAACTGAACATCTAGATTGTTAAATATGTAGTGTTTTTGCACCAAGTGATTCTCTAGGTACAGCATACTGTGTTTGTATTGGACTCTGATGGCACAGTCACAAAAAATGGGTTGATCAAATACTGCATATGCCATTGATGCTTCTATTTTCAGTGTTTCTTGACTTGCTCATTGCAAATTACAAATCACTACCAAGCTTTAATTTAATTCCCTCTTAATCTTTCTGAGTATACTTGGATATATTTTTGTCAACATTCATGATCTCCCCTTATTTCTGATGTTAAAGCTAGAGTCATATTTTAAAAAAAAATAACTAGAACAAGTTTATATGTGTGTATATATATATATACTATGTATATATATATATATACACACACAGAGATATATATAGTAAAATAGCACACAAAATAAAAAAAATTAATATTTCAGTTTTAGTTGATTTTCACAATCTTGGACAGTTTTTGCTAAATTATTGTCTTAATGTAATAATTTTACCACATCACAAATCCAATGTCAGGCAAGGTAAAATCATGAGGCGAAGATGATCAAGGAATATTGCTGTTGTGAGGATTACAGGAACATAGCTCGTTTCATAAAAATATTGCATTTTGTATCACCCCATTTTGCATATTAATGTCTCATTAGTAAGATAGGGAATTCTAGTTTTTACAAGGTCTATAAAAATTGCTGAACAATAGGCAGTGAAAGGAAGCCTGGAGAAGTAAAAGTCTCATCACTACCCAGACCCTCTATTTCAGCCATTTCAGCTGTTATTTCAGAAATGCACCAGAACCTTTTACAACTAGTCTCCAAAAATAATAGTCTTAATGCATGTAACCATTGCAGATACTAGAGCACATTTTACTTATTACTTAAGTTAATAATGTTATTGTATTTATAAGACTTACAAATGTCATTTCCTTTATTTACTACAACTTGGCTGTTTCACTCTACCATGAGCTTGCCCTAAGGCACGTGTTCATGATATTTATCTTTTTCATTTCAAGTAACCACTGCTTCTTCTCCTTCAGAACAGGCTGGCTTTGTTCAGCTGTTCAGTTGCTGAGCCCTGAATTGAGCAGTGGTAGCACAAACCTGTACAGCCTCCCACCATGCTTCATCCTTCGACCAAAAAAAAGTATCCAGATGTGTAACCATATGCAAGATTTAGACTACTAAGAGCACACATATTTTTATTCCTTGCATACGTTCATCACTGGTTGAAAGTGGATATAAAATAAAGGCTCTTCTGATTGGGCATAATCTCATACCTACTTCACACTCACAGCTGGTTCAGAGCAAAACGAATTCAGGCATTATCAGCACAGATACATTTTCACGGAACAAAGTATTGTCAGCATGCCACACTCTCCATGTTTGATTAATGTGCACATTCAATACAAATCAGGACAGTCCTTCAAAGAGCTCAGTTCATGTAATTGAGGCCAAATTTTAGGAACTGCTGATTGGTGAGGTGATTTTGAAAATGTGGCACTTTACACAGAGATCGCTGCCTTGCTGCTTTAATGTCATACAAGATGTCAGAGATCTTTTTCTGCAGATCTATTGTTTGAAAATGCAACCTTCAGATGAACACAAATGAACACATACATTGCTCCCATATATGCTTTAATAACATAAATGAGATATTGAAATATCACAACAGTTCTGTGAAGCAGAAAGTAACACATTAGACTGAAAGACTGGAAAACTTGGAGAACCCAATTGTGAATGAAGAGTAAATATTTCTGCCTCTTGATTTGCAGTCCAAAATGCAGAGAAGAAATACAGGATAACTCATGCAAACATTTAGTGACATTAATGAAGTCCAAGAAAGTGCAACTCACAGGATAAGAAGCCAGAAGAAGGAAGCTGGAAGTCCATGATAGGACAGGGAAACAATGCAAATGGAACAGATATGTGAGATGTGGAAGTTACAAAACCAGAGGCTTATTCCCACTTCTCTTTTTGACCTTGTGGTCTAGCCATAAGACCACAATCCTTCTCTCCATTTATTAGAAATATTAACATTTTATTCAAGTTTACATAAAGGGAAAAAGGCCAGAAATACAAAAATATAAATAGAAGAGAAAAATTTTAGGTGAAAATTTGGGGAACAGGATTCCAATCAAAAAAATTTATGTATAGAAATCAGCTAAGAATTAATGACATAGTTATTGTAAAGAGTTTAAAAATAGATTTTGAACAGTAGATTAAGTCCATTTGGATTTCCTAACTACAATATTATAGATATAATGCAGAGAAAGATATATATCTTTAAATTAGTCTAAATGTAAATAAACACTCACTTCCATTTGGCTAAATCAGTGAAGAAAGAATTTTTGTTCTAGTACATTTCAAATGGCATTTAAGAAGTTTGGACCTGCATGTATATGAAAACCCCACTTTCTTCATCACTCTCAACATTGAAATCCATTATATTCACCAAAAGAACTTGGCACTAAAATATATGAAGAATAAAAGCGCTTGGAGAAGTTTAAATCATCAACCTTTACTGATACATACTTCAAGATAAATCACCTAACATTTAGACCAGATACCACCAATCCAATCTGAAAGAAAGCTATTAAAATTGCTCTTGCTCTCCTTTGTAAGTTTGCCAGCCTCACATGGTATGGTGCATCATGCTGGCGTACAGCATGATGCTGCATAAACAACAAGACTGTATTGTACATCATCAGAAATATGTGAAAATTCATTTGGATCTGCCACCAGCTATCAATTTCAACCAGGAATGTATCTGCTCCAGCTTAATTAGAGAGGATGAAAGCAGGGTGTGCAGGTCAGCCTCCCCAGTGCTCTGTCATAGACATTTTCTCTATAAAACCTTCCACTTCCCACTTCAGTGTCATCAACTGTATCTGATACAGCAGTAGTCACAGGTTACAGATGCAGAGGGACTTAAGAAAAGATTTTGTTTTCCAGGTCATCTTTCCCCTTACCCAGTATCAGAGATGGGATTTTACTGACTTCAGTGTCATACCTCCTCATCTGGAGCAATGCAAAAGAGACTAAACTCAAAATTCTGGGAAAAATTCTTCTTTGACACTGAAGCTTGGTGTCATTCCACTTTGTACCTAGGATACGGCCTTTTTTGTTTGATGTGTGAGGGGTAAATATATATATATATATATATATGCTTATATACTGTTACACACACACATTCATGTGCATCTATACTGTTAAATAAATATATATTTATATACTATTATACAGATCAGGATTATAGCAACTTTCATATAGAATCTTCCTCTGTCATTAAAAAGAAAAAAAAAACAACATCTGTTTTCCTCTCCTTTCTTCGTGCACTTATTTTTAAGTCTGCTTTTTAATTTTTTCATATCTTTCCAAAAAGGCAAGGAAAATAGATTTTTAAAAATCCTTTAAATTTTTCTATGTCCTCAATTTCATACTCTTACCAGTGCAGTTGTACTTTACAAAGAAATTGCATTATTACCAGCCCACCCAGATAGTTTGCGACCTGTTCTAGAGGTGACTTTCATTTTCATGTTGACTTTCCTCTGTGCCCATTTGGAGGTTCATTCAGTGAAATAAAATTGCCATGTAATTATTTCTACTTAGAGAAATATGACAGCTAGAATTTTTATGTTAATTAATCTTTGTGTTTTTTTCATTATTGTGCGTCTGCCTATCATAAATTTCCTTGCAATCCAGTTTTAATGCATTCTATAAATTATTGTGGTTTCCTCCAGGCCCATCATGCCTTGCAAATAGTTGACTTTGCACAGATTTCTGTTGTTTGCTGTAGTAACACCATATGTGTAATTCAGCAGGAATGGTTTGCATCTCTGAAAATATACAATTAGGAAGGTTACCCATCAGAAATGACCCCATGGTCAGAGCATAAACTTGTTATGAGTGTCTGTAAAAAATGAATTTCAAAAGCTGAAAGTAATATCTAATCCAGTGTATACTGGACGGAAGGGAACAAAGAGGGCATTACATTTCTTGTTTTGCTGGCTCAGTGAAATTAGGAAGCCACTGTTTCCTCACCTGCACGCCCAGTTAAGGGCCATCTGTTTCCTGTTTAAATGTAGTATCTCTTACACGGCTTTTCCAAAACCCCTCTTTCATTAATCTGCACAATCCCAATAAACAGTAACACCAAATCTTGCTTATCTGTCCTACTCAAGAAAACATTTTGGTAGTTGCATCTACCACACTTTAACTTTACTGCAATGTTTTTTTTACACCAACATTCACTTTTGTTCTCTGCATTTTAAAAATTTCTCGTCTAGTTCTAGGCTGATTTTGTAAGCTTTTTGCAACAGCCTGAACTCCTAAAATGATTATATGTTGATTTTGTTCACTAATGGTTTTAATTTGGGTCTGGTGTCATGTGTTGGAGTTAAAAATCTTCATGACTGTTATTATAAATTCAACACTGAGTTAAAGATAGTAAGGTCAAATGTATCCTTGATACATTGTCTTTGATGAAGGTAACAAACAATGAACATGGCCTGGTCTCCTTATTATCATGGTTTAGATTTACAGGAAATCATTTATGGATGGATACTCCTGGTAGGAAGAATCAATGAGCCAAATTGGTTACTTGGATTGGGGTGAGATTTACACGAAGAAATAATATCTTTTATTATATCAAATAATTGCAGCATTATGATGCCACCACAATGAACGCAGACACTATAAATATCAGGTGGCATCTTTAGATAATAGTCTTTAATAAAGTAATATTATCATCGATATCAGAATACTTTTTAAATTTAATTTTGAATAAAAAATTAAGATTAATGAATATATGCAAAAGAAAGGAACAAAAGTAGCTTATAAAAATGACCGAGTGAAGTACTTAATTTCATAAATACATGCACATACACACAAAGAGAGGATTTGAAGAACTTCATTAAGGTTTTCAGAATCAGCCACTCAAATGCTAGAAAATATGGCATTATCCATCTAGCTCATTTTTTTTGCATTCATTCTGGTACAGCCCTGAACTGGATGGCTAACATCTAGCTGTTCACAAAGCCTTTCCTCATCCATCGTACCTGATGGACAATCCCCACCTCATGAGCTTTTGTTCTGCCCTTGTTGTCTCCTCATTGCTCAGTGTGTGCTGTGAGGCGGTATTTATAGCATGCTTTTCACACTTTCCCCAAAGGCAGTCAGTTATTTTTGGGTGCTCATTGGTAGCTGTAATAGCAATGGTGAGAGCCTTGCAACTGCTGCAGTGTCATAAGATGGAGATGAAACACTGCAAGTGCATGCCATGCAGTGCCTCCTACAAATCCTGTCCTGCCAGCAGTGCATCTGAGTGCTTGACCAATTCGTTTTTCTCAAAAAGTCTCATCATGTGGGTAATTATGGTGCTGTTATTATTTACAGGCTAAAGACGAAACAAATTTTGATGAAAATAGAATGCTTGTTCTAATTCTCAACCAGATATACCCAGGATCTGATTTTATGAATCCTTAGGAGAACTCTGTGGCACCCCTGCACGCATAAAAACCTATCTTTCATTTTGGTTAGACATAGTGGTTTACAATTTCCACAAGACAAGCATCCCACTCTGAAATTAGGACCTGGGGAAATAACATGCTTACTGAAGTATTGTGAAAAATTTGGTTTAAGTAATGGTCCAGTATCAGTCAATCCTGACACTTAATGCAATACCTTTTGCTTTGGTGCAACCCTTTTCTCTGTTGTCTGAATCATAGAACCATAGAATGGTTTGCCTTAGAAGGGACCTTAAAGTTCACTTAGTTCCAACCCACCCTCCTTGGGCAGGGACACCTCCCACTAGGCCAGATTGCCCTGAGTTCCATTCCATTCAAATACTTCCAGGACAGCCACAGCCTTTCTGGACAACCCGTTCCAGTGCCTCACCACCCTCACAGTAAAAAAAATTCTTCCTGATATCTAATGTTCTTACATATCCATTCTGTACACAGACATCTGACCTTCCTTATCTCTGGTCTGATTGTGCCATTTTTTCATTCCAAGGTCTGTGCTCAAGTCCCTGACTCTTCTTGTTTCAGCCGATCCTATGAAAGCTTTTCTGTAGCCACTTGTGGCCTCCCTGCCATGCTCCTTGAAGGCTTCATCCTACTGAGCAGCAGTGCATACATGTCACAGCAAAAACTGGGACAAATTTTGTTAGAGAAGAATTGTTTTGCACAGTTCTATTGCAGACCTGGAACCAGCAAATTTACACTGGCTGCACATTTGTAGGAAGAGGACTTATTTCTACATTAGTCTTGCCCTTCTATCCTGGTGACTATAACACTCTAGCTGGAGCGCAGGCCATGGCAGAAAATAAGACTAGCTGGCCTGAGTCCCTACCTTGACCACCTACACTGGCATAAATTACCACTTAAGTGGTCTGACTTTCAACAGCAGATCCAACTGAGATGACAGGCACCCTTATGCAAGCTGGCTTTTTCTTGTTTGTGGCTGGATACAAAGGTCATTTGGTGCAAGTCATAGTCCATGTCTTAGTGCAAAGAAAAGGTGACATTATTCACAGCAATGATACCAGTATTTTTCAAAATGCGCAATACAGGACTCGATTACCCTTGCTGGAATTTTGTTGAAGAATCCAGCCTAGGTCAGACAGAAGGCATATAACATTATTTTATCCCAAATAGATGAAATTTGGCTAAGCTGTAAGTCCTTGAAATCAGCAGAATATCTGGTTAATGACAGGACGTGTTTCCAGTCCCAATTATCATGTGCTGAAAAAAACCAGCATGAATGCCAAACTGAAGATATTAAAGCTGGGTCACAAGTGCATGGCTCAGGGCAAGGAAGTTATTTCAGATTGTGAGTTAAATAAGTAAGGATAATAAACAAAAGGCTGGCACAAAGGGTTAAAGCTTATACAGCTGTTTCATCCTGAGTGTATTGAACAGATCTAATATTTTTAGTTGACTTAAGCCACCTACCTTTTTATAAAATAGGGTAATTTTACACGTTTATAGAAACAGCAAAGAATGTAAATCAGGTTATACAAAAGAAAAACCCCAATCATAATGAACATTTATGAAAAGAAAAAAGGATGCTGACAGAACCTGAGGCTCAATTTATAAAGGGAGCTTAAAGATCACAATGCCTCCTTTGACACCTGAGTCCAGCATATAAGTAGGTGCGGCTAGTGTCTAAAGACACTTTGTCTAGCCCTGTAGGTACCTCAGCTTCCCTGACACCTTGAGAAAGCAAGAGAGACCAAAACTCCAGAGACCAAAGCACCTAGGCTCACTGTCTGTGCATGAAATAGTCACAGGTTAGTCTTCCTCTATTTATTCCACCAGAAGGACTGGATCTATCTCAGGCTTGAGTAACAAAGAAAAAGAGGACAGGAGTGTAACTGCATCCATATTTTTACCTGAAGAGTCTGTGGCTTTTCTATTAATTTGGATTGTGAAATGTCCAGTTTTAAATCTTTTCTTGCTGTTGGGCCGTTAGATCACATCTTTTGGTTCCCCAGAGAACCACCTTGCCTGTGAGGTGACCTGCAATGGAACCCCCTCTGTCTATCATGGGAATCTATATGATATAATGCAATACTTATTTGGGCTAGTGAATGGATAAAGGTAAGAAAATGTGATTTTTTTTAGATACTTGAGTGAGATGAATATAAATAAAACCCTCTCCTTAAAAAGGTCACCATTCTGCTTTCATGAATGTGATTCTTCATATCCACCCCTTCCTATTCACTGTGTAGGGATCCCCTGAGAACTGACCGAATCAGGACTGGGAACTCCATTAGATGGCAGGATGCTTTAACATGACAAAGTTCAACACAGCAGAAAATAAATCTCTCTGTTCACTTCCCCCTTGAGATGACTTCCTTCCTTGTTTCCTGTAGCTGGATGTGTGCTATGTGGGAGAGGGGGCAGGGTGATTACCTGGTGTAAATCCTTCTCTCCACCGGCTGATATCTTTAATTAAAATTAACCTTCCAGTAGTATATCTGAATTGACATATTCCTGACTTCACACTACCTGTCCCTCTTCTAGTCTTCTGGAGACAGACTGACAAAGCTGCAATGCATCATATTATCTAACACAGTAAATGTGCAACCTTCTTCTTAAGCAAGTGTTTCTCTGTGAGCCTCATATTAAGACCAAACCTGAAACCACTGGAAATTAAAATTGAAAAGTTAATTTGAGTAACAATCCAACAGCCTCTGCTTTTCTAGAAGAAACAGCTCAAACAATGTCTGCCTCTAAAGTGCTTCCTCTGCTACATTTTGGATCTGGAGCAGCCTTCCTTGTCATGCAGGCAAAGGACACTAACTATTTGCATTTATATTTCTTCTAAAGAGTCAGAGTCATGCTAACATGCACCAGAGCAGGCTCACTCATCTTGCAGCTTCACCTTCTTCTCTTGAAATCAAATTAAAAAATTCAGAGTAAATCAAAAGGATGTAGGAAAAGAGGAAAGCTCCAGTGCAAGCTCTCATTGCTTTCATGAACATGGTGTTTCTCATCCAACTCTAGCTTACACAACAGAATGTATAACACAGTAGTTCCTGGGTTTTCACTTTCATAATTTCACAGTGGCCAAAGCACTGAAAAATACATCCATCAGCCAAACATTAGCTGCTTTGTTCTTCCCTCTATCTAGCTTTTTTCTTTCATCCCTTCTTTCTCTTTTTGACCTTCCCTTACTCATTTCCAGTTCTTTGTCCCTTTTTCCAGTATTTTAATGTCTTTCCCTTCTTACTAAACCTCAGTTCTACTTCCAATCACTGTGGAACTTCTTTAGCTTTTTCTTCTTCTTTTGCCATTTCTATTTTTCCCTTTATAGCATGATCTCTCTTGCTTTTGCTGATCCATTTATTTCTCTGGTCAACCAACTATGTTACTACTTTCTCTCTGTAGAGATTCGATTATCATTATAGCTTTTTCTGCCTTCCACCCTTCTCTCATTTTTTTCTTCTTTCTCTTCAAAAGGATTTTTTTTTGTCTTAATACTATTCCAGAATACTTCTTCTCTGACTTTAATAGAGAAAGTTTTATTCATTCTCTTGCTTTCCCAAAGGCTCAGTTCTCTCTCATCTCTCCTTTTATGACTAAGTGCTTAGAAGCCACAAATATCCAAGTAGCAACTGGAGTAACTTAGTTTGACCAAATATTGTTGATCAGGGTGATCATAGGTGAGATAGATGAAGGTACATCTGGACTGACCGGGAGTATACAGTTTGCTAACACAGAACTACCCAAGAATAAAAGAAGCTCACCAGTTTTGAGCATCTCAGGAGTTCTCCAGTGCTGTCAAGAGCTTAAAGGGGCAGATTGAGGAACAGTGTAGAGACGTATGTGGAAAAGGCAGGGAAGATGAACTGGGGGAAAATTAATTTTATATTATGTTTCTTTATGCCTTTCAGGTCATTAACATTTAGGGTCTGCTGATGCAGCTTGAGAGAGCCATTTATATTTATTGTTCAAAACTTCTCAAAATTGTGTTATGAAGAGCAGTTTTGGCTCTGTCAGGATTATTTCTAACATGGGAGAAAAGTTAATTTCTTCCCAGAACCAAGTTATTATCATAATTTGCTAGCATATGTCTATCATAACTATGTTTTTTCTTGGAATCCTTCCAGCAGGTAATTTTGGGAGACCATTAAAGACAGCCCTTTCTCTCTACTACATAATGGGAGCATAGGGATTTTGATTACTATTACCCCCTTTTTAACTTTTCAACTGTTATTTTAAAAAGCGAGGCTTGGGTTTTTCGTTCTTCCAATTCAGTTTCCAGAGTGCAAAATGAAGGTCTGGCACTCCAGGGTGTATGCTAGCTACAGGATAATGTTTGTGGCAGAGAAGTATACAACGCAAGAAATGGCTTTTGTGGGTGATTAAATACTGAAGTGAAGCTGAGGTGTTTGATAACCACAGAAGCTATTTATTGTGTGTATACTCCAGTGCCATGAACATTATTCCTATTATACAACAAGACAAAAGAAGATTCAACAAACCATAACGAGAGAAGGATGAAGGGGGTTTTTGGTTGTTGCTTTTTTGTTTGATGGAAGTTTGAAAGTTCTAATTAATTCTGTGCTTTTCCTAACATTTCCTTTCACATCAAGGAGTGGCAGGGGAGGGGATTAAGGCTAAAAGACAGAGATTGGCCTGCAAAAGGTAGTAGTAGGCACTGAACTCTAAATAAATATTGTGAATTATCATACGTTATCATCAAACAGCAGTGCTCACTGTTTTGCTGGGACTCCAAGAAAGACTATGTTAATAGTATTCATAAAACCCACTTCTTTATGTTGTGACAAATAAGCTTAGGAAAAGAATCAAGTATTATCAAGTATAAAAAACCCTCAACAATATGATATATTAAGAAGATAGTGGTAATATGCATCTTCTACATGTCCTATTAATCCTCACAGTAGCAGTGAGAGCTCAGGAAATGCTGTGAGACCAGGCTCAAAAACACTATTTACATTCTAAGTGGAAATTCTGTTTTATTTATCCCTGCTTGTTTCCTCTCTTTCTGTCTAGCATTTTGGCTGTTTGGGATGGCCCTCAGTGATCTCACCAAGACTCTACTCTCAGAAGGAACTGAAGAATTCAGTGAGCTTTGAATTAAAAAAAAAATCATATGGGAAAACATACTTGTCTCATTGTCATTACTTAAGAGGTGTGGATTCCTCCTTAAATCTCTGTAGTTGTTAAGAAGAGCAGAAACCAAATGGTGTGACTAAAATGACCAACAAGCTCTTGGAAACCTTGAGCAGAAGAAATCAGTCACAGCCAACCCCACCACTGCTCTTTGTTTATAAGTCTTGCTCATTAAACAATTATGAGCAGACAATGTATTTGTGAAGTGTGAACTCTGTTTGCAAATGGTTTGCCCTAAATAGAGAAAGCCTTCTTTGTCAAATCATGAGAAATAATCAAACCTCTGTAGTCACGAGAACCCTGTGAGTAGCAGCTATTTTTACACCACTTCAGTGGTGGGGAATTCAGAGAGAAAAATGTTTTGCACCAATGGCAAAATTTCAATTAACTTAAAGCAGTGTTAATCATGCTATGATTTTCTTAGCACATCTCCTTATAGGAAATAATACAAATTCCACAGGAATGTTTGTCACTTTAATGAATTAATATTAAATTACTTTTAAGGTGTACAATAGCTGCTGTCTGCTCGTAGACATTCCTTCAGATCAGGCTGTTTCTAAAAGATTTTTTAAAGTCATTAAAATACTATCTGAGCATATTGTTGAGTACTTGAAGCTTTGAAAAGTGCTGGACTGTCATCACAAGCTCACCTAGCAAGTGAGATTAAGGGGGCTTGCACCTGCCAGCCACAACACAGCAGCAGCACATGGTCCTGCTGCCCCCTCTGAGGTCCCTACCTGCCTCTGCTGCACTGGATGATGATGAAGGCAGGTTCCATAGTCCTCCATACCTTCCCATTCATGCCCAGGAAATATTTCCTCAGTATCAGTATGTTATCTGTTGCAAACCAATTTTCCTCTCTTTTAACTTATCATCGTATGTGGCTTGACAGATCAGTGTCCTCTGCTGTGAGACACAATACCCTACTCAGCACATCTTCCTATTTGGGCAATTGATTATTTTAAGTTCTCTTGAAATGCATGCCAGTTTTGTTCAAAAAACATGTAGTATTTTCTTACTGTTGCTTTTGTCCATGTTTTATATTATTTACAGCATCTAAACATTTATATCTATAGTTGAATTGTATATAACAAGAAATTAAAAGGCACAAATGGAAATTTATTTTAATGCCTAATATACCCACACAAAACAACAGTATGGACTCAATGGTTCTTGCTGGTTTTTTTCAGGTACAAATTTCCATATGAATTATGGGATAATATTTCTGCTCTGGAGTGGAATGTGAGTACAGCTTTCTTTGTGGTATCAGTGCTAATGTGCATATTTAAATGACAAATAAAGTTCTACTTATTCTAAATTATCTTGAATGACTATAGGATATGAAAACGTACTGTTACATTCAGATGTATCATTTAGAAGGGGGTTTTCATTCTCCTATGATGTGACCTAATTTCAAAAAAATTAAGGCTGGGAGTTGTGCTCTCTTTGTTTTACACAGCAGATGTTAATGCCATTATCTACTTAATTTGAAAGCTGCACTGATTTCCACTGTTTCTTCCTTTGAGTGTCATTGCTGTATAAAAAAATACTATCAAGTATTGCAAAGGTCATTTACAGTTACACCCAAAATGCTGGCCTGACCTTACAAGTAATAACTTTTTTTTTTAATCATATGAATGTGGATGGCTGTAATGCGACTATTGCATAAGGCTGGGTGGTATAATAGAATAACAGAACTGGGATTGTCGTCAGAAAAAAAAAAATGTAAGAAGATTCCTCATGGCCTTATTGTCCCCTGGGTTATGCACATTCTTGAAGGCAAACAGACATGGGGAAAATAGCACTGGCCAATATTTTTGCATACTATTTTATTTCAGTAGTTTCAAGATCAAACCTGCTCAGTTTACAGGTCTGCTTCAGAATAAACTATGCTTACCTCAGGTTTCAGAGATTTAACAGTATTGTGGTCTATGATCCAACAGTATCTCCTTTCCAAACTTAAAATATCTTTGTTGGCACTGCTTTGATTCTCAGCATTTTTAATCTCATAAAACTCCTCAAACTCTACTTGCATCCTTTTTCAAATGCAATGCATTGTAAAATGTATTAATGCTTCTTTTTTATATTTCATTTCAAACAGCTGTAAAATTCAGTTGCCTATTAAATAAATTGCAAAATCATACTCCTTTGGTTTGTGGTCTTCCCAAGCATCAGAACCATCTAGTTTTGGGTTTTATTAGTAGTAAGTTAAATCTGTAAGAAAAACATGGGATATGAACAGAATTGGTATTGATAATTCAGATAATTCAGGACATTCTCTCCTCTTAGTGCTACATATTCACTTAATCAGAATGTTAAAGGAGGGATGAGCTTTCAGTTAAACATTTCTTAGGGATGTGATTTTAAATAATTTCTCTATACTTGTGTTGGTAGAAACTCCTCTAAACTACTATGTAGAAGTAGCATAACTGTATCAACAAGAAAAATACATGACAGATCATTAAGCAAGTACAATAGATGGTGCAAATAGTAATTTGGAGAACCAATAAAAACTTGTTCAGCAACATGATCTTGAAGATGTTGGTTACTGAACAAACCTATGGGCTGTTGCAAGTGGATGTTGAAAAGGTTGTACTCTGTAATATAGGCCCTGCAGAGATATTATAGACCCTACATTATAATAGGCCCTGTAGAGATACCTTGACAAATCAGAGGCATGGGGGATCACCCATGTATGAAGTTTAACAATACAGGTGCTCGATTCTACACCTGGGATGGGGCAACCCTGGACATATGGACAGACTGGGCAATGAGGCTGGAAAGCAGCACTGTGGAAAGGGATTTGGAGACCCTGGTCAGTGGAAAATTGAGTTTGTGTCAGCAGTGCCCTGGCAGCCAGAAGGGCCAACCCTGTCTTGGGGGACATCAGGCCCAGCATTGCCAGCCAGGCAAGGGAGGGGATTGTCCTGCTCTGCTCTGCACTGGGGTGGCCTCTCCTCCAGTTCTGGGGGCAGATTTGAGTGCCACAATATAAAAAAAAATATTAAGCAATTAGAGAGTGTCCAGAGTAGGCCAACAAAGATAGTGAAGATACAAGATGTGGCTGATGTCACCTGGTTTATTCAGCATGGAGGAAACTGACAGTTTTCTCAGTCCAGAGATTCCTAATGAGTAAGGGATTTACAAGCAAGTAGTGGTCTTTCTTTCTGGTGCCCAGTGATGGGAACCAAGGGAATGGCTGGAGATTGTGTCAGGAGAGGTTTAGGTTGGATATCAGAAATAGGTTCCTCACCCAGAAGGTGGCTGGGCACTGGAACAGCTCCCCAGGGAAGTGGTCACAGCACCAAGCCTGACAGAGTTCAAGAAGTGTTTTGGACAATGCTCTGAGACACATGGTGTGATTCTTGGGGCATGGTCCTGTGAAGTGCCATGAGCTGGACTTCAATGATCCCGCGGGTGCCTTCCAGCTCAGCTCATATCCCATGAATATTTTGTGAGAGAATTACTATGCACCATGTAATGTAGTAAAAGCTTTCAAATACTGGAAAAGAAGGAAAGCATGTGTGCTAGAGATTGTCTGAAATTATTTTTGCCATGTAAACAGAATTCACAGTGATGTCAGAGCTGAAAGAAAAAAATCTGTTGTTAATTGGAGAAATTTCTAACCATGTGCTGGGATTTCCTATAATTGTTTACACTCTAACTTGAAAGTTGCATAAATGCCGGCTAAATTTAAGTAGAGGTGCAAGGTGGCATTAGGAGAGGAGGAGATCATGTGCTGTTTTAATATACTTGGATTATATGATAAATAAAGGCAAAGAAACTCAGCTTGTTGTCTCTGAGCTGAAAACTGCATAACTCTAGAGCAAACCACATCTCTTCATTTCTCATTTCCGTTTATCATCACATTATTTAATGCCCCTACAACAATGCTTTGTTATGTCAAAAATTTTAGTGTAATGAAGATTAAAGATTACTTTACATCTATAAATATTTTTCCTATACATCTTCTTAGTTTTGGGATACATATAAGAAACTAAATAGGGAAAAATGCCTTCCAAGAATATAGCTATCATTAAAAAAATCAAAATAAACAAAGAAATTAATAGGTACTCAAGCCATGCAGTGAAGATTGCTCTTAATATCATTCTAAACATTTGAAAATATTATGAGAAAACATTTTCATTTTAAGGAGAAGTTTTTTTATTTTTTTGGAGGGGGTGGAAAATCTTACAGCAGTCTTAAAACATGGTCTTGAGAGAAACTTTTCTAGGAACAGCAAACCTTAGAGCATCTTAACGGAACAGAAAATAACACAGTTCATCTATCAGCTGTTCAGTGACATTCCTGAATCCAGACATTTTGGCAACCACACAGTATGCAAACAAACAAACTTTGTAAACACATGATAAGGCAGGACCCTTCTACAGGATCCCATATTTAGGATGGTCATGAGATACTCAAACAAAGAATTAATGCATTTGTCTATACAATCCCCTTAGAGACAGATTATGAAATTTTCACAGATAAACCTTCCAAAAAGGATTCACAATGAAACACTATCCATAGCATTAGAAGTATGTACCAAACCCATTCTTAGCAAACATTCCAATACATCATTTCCCAACAGAGCCACCCCTACTCTCCATCATGCATCTACTCTTTCAAACAATTGACTTCCCTCCATCTTACAGATGAAATGAAGAAAAGGTAGAAGACATCCTAGTGCTGTTGTCTCTATATTAGCACACTGCCTTTGTCAATTTAAAGACTAGAAATTTAAAGTATGCAAAAAAGACCTGTAATCAGAAAAAAACTCACAGAGATTAGGACCAGAATTTTGAATGTAAAAAATCATATATTCGGTTAAATTAAATACTGCGTTGTTTCTTAAATCTATTTTGCTATAAAATAGGATTTTGTTTCAAATTTAAATCAAATTTAATATCAGTATAAAATGTACATGGTTGAAACTGCATCATAACAAAATACTCCAAGAGTAAGTTAAAGAAAAAAATAATTATACCTGAAAATAACATAGAAATGGTTGAAGTAAGAAAAATATTGTTCATGTGTACTGAAGCAAATTTTTCATTTTAATTACCAACCAAAGCTAAAAGAAAAATCTCTTACTTGTATGGTTCTGTAGAAAAGGAAAAACTGCAAAAATATGACTACGATTTTGTTAACAGAAGGGTTAATTTTATTATTAAAGAGAAGCTAAATAACACCTAACCAAATCACTGTATTGTTTAAAACAAATGAGTTAAACTATCCTTTTATGCTACATATAAAATTTTAGCGGACATAGGGTTTTTTTCCTCTCAGGACAGTACAAAAAAACAGATGTTCAGGCAAGTCATACTCAAGGATCCATATGAAGCAAATAATAAAAACCTGAGTCCTTTGTGATGAGATATCACTTGTTGATGATGTAATTATTTTAAAAAATTGCAAGAAGAAAAAGAAGCATCATATTGCTTGAAATCATGCACCGATCTGCAGAATTATGGAACAGCAGAGGCCTCCCTCAGTCTGGGCTTAGTATGTCACTTGCTTCGTTAAGAAGTTCAGTGTGCCAAGCCTTTACTGCAGTTACACGAAGAATTGTTACATGCTTGGCAATATCATGTAGAGTTCAGTAAACAAACATTACTTACTCTGAAGACAAAATACATTTGGTATCACTTAATTCATATTCAGATAACTTGAAAGAGAATTATAGTGGGACAGTCCTGAAAAAAAGTAGCCTTACTTCAATTCACTACAATTATAGATTATATGTTTGCATTTCTTTTATTTCAGCCTTTATCAGATTCATTGCATTAAGCAGATATAACATAAAGCATCATGTTTATCATACATCGTCAGGGTCAATTAAAGTAAATTTACGTAAAATTTATGTAATATGCTCATGGGGAGAAAACCAAATGGCTGTTGTTGAAGTTCCAGGCAGAAGCAAATTTAAATAATATTCAGTGTTTGCAGAGGTAGGAATGGTAGCATACGCTCAAGTGAAAAGACGGAAAACCACTTCTGTTGCTTTTTTTACCCAATCCCTTAAGAGAGGTGCTGAAATAATATAGGCTGGATCTGTTTGGATGGTAAAGTCAATGACAGAGGCAGATTTGGTTTTAATGTTATTCTATGTATTTTTTTAAAAGAAACTTTAAATGATTGAGGCACAAGGGGAAGAAATTTCTGTGGTCTTTCCAGCCAATTCTCTTCTCAGAAAGCTTTTTTCCTTGTCTTTCCCTCATGGCCATACTTCAAGTATTTCTATAGGTTTCCTTGCTCCCAGCAGCAGCAGCAGCTCCCCAACAGGCCTTGGTACCCCCTCCCAGGCCCACAAACATCTGGGTTTGCCCACATCCTCCAGGTACATCACTCACTTCCTTCTGGTGGTGTCAGTGACCCATGGGTCTGACAATTGTCTATTTGTTGTTCTTAAGAAGGGCTCAGGAGACCAACTGACCCAGCTTAATTAGTTTATTGATTAGCACCATAAAGTCCATAAGCAATTAGTGAGAGTAAAGTTATTAATGTCCAGTTCTGCAATAGTTTTCTGTGGGGATGCAGCCATGCAGCAGAACAAAGCAAACACAAGATACAGCTCATCATAGCCCCATGTATATCCCCCTTCTTCCCCAGATCACATGAGAAAACCTTCTGTCCCCATTTTCCCTAACACAGAGAGGAGAACATAGCATTCAGCATTTATTCCATCTTGCTACCATTACAAAAGGAAAAACTGACCTTTGTAGCCCCTTGTAGAGAGATTACAGCACTTTAACTGTTGGAAAAACAACAACAACAACAACAACAACATCAAAAACAAAAAACAAAACCAAAAAACAAAAACCTTCTGTGGAATGGAGTGTAGCATGAATGCAAAATATTTTGAGAACGTAAAACTGAGTTACAAGACTATGGATAACAGGGCAATAGATCTTACTCAATATCTTTCTGAATGAGATTTAGTTATATATATCATAGAAATAGGTTTTCTATACTGAATTCATAGTCATATGCTAATGCTTTTGCGGGAAATGAAGCATGGTGTTTTACAATAGTAGTTAAAGTTAAAGAAGGAATTGCAGAATATAACCAGGATGCAGTGATCATTTGTGCACAGAATTTGTGCTCTGATAGCAAGCAGGTTGTTTTTTCCCTAATATAGGGGGAAAAGCCCTGTGCTGTAACTATTATATTGTTATATGTTTTGAGGTATTGTGTACAGGCCATTAGACACATCTTCATAAAGGAGAATTTTTATTTGTTTAATATGATGCAAATAGTTGCAGGTATCAACATGTACAATTAAAGGACTGTGTTAAACAGAACAAACTAAAATGATTGCTTCTAACAAAACAACAGGAGCAAGAGAAACTCATCTGCACTGGAATATGATTGATTATTATCAGAATCTGTAAGGCACATCATTAAATGCAGTCCTCAGTTTACAATGGTAGAGAGATTTCTTCTTCTGTTTCCAGGAGCCAGCTTATTCTGTCTCCTTATTATAGTTTTTCTCTCAAGACTTTTTTGATTATTACATTTTATAAGAATTATACTTTGACATTCAGTTTAGGGAAATACAACAGTTTCTTTCTATTCCAGCTTTGTAACTTTATTGATATTTTATTATGAATGTTTTGATAGTAGGATTGTATTTTACAGCACACCTCATTGTTCTTAAGAGGTAAGCAAATCTAAAGTAGCATTATATTAGCAAGGACTTTGTTCTCACCAAAACAGAGACAGAAGGGGCACCGCATTTGACAGGGCTTCAGCGACTCTCTTGGAACTGAAAACAGATACACTGAAATTAGCTTGTTGAAAATAAGTTAATTATCCAGTTTCATTGAAGAAAATTGATTCACAGAGGAAAGGCAGTGTGGGGGGTTCATTACTGTAGTGTTTCTTGCATGAGTTCATTGATGCCCTGCTCTCATGTTGTGAGTTGAAGTCTCAGCCTGAGACTCTGATTCAATGATAATTCTGCAGTGCAGCTCATTTCTGAATGTGTGTTGTAGTGCTGTGCTAATAGTTCGTGCTTTCTCACAATAGAGCATCTGTGCTCCAGAGGAAGGCTTAAAAACACAACCATAAGTGGCCCAGATCATTCCTAGCTTGGATTATTCAGTGACATAACAAAGAACATGAAAAAGCTGGTACATTTTGCTATATTTTTCCAGAAAATGGATTTGCATCTTGTGCAAAAGCCCTGAGGAATCATTAAACAGAGAAGGATCAAATAGTAAAGTCTGATAAAGGAATAAACAGCAAAAAAAGGCCTTGTTGAAATCAGATGTTTGACCCTTTGCAAACAGAGGAGAACAATTTGTCAGGGGAACCAATGCTCTCTTCAGTCTGAGCAATTGCTTGTTGGAATGGAAATTTATTATAAAAGTGGTAGAACAGCTTTTCTTTCCCCTTTTTTTCTGAGGTCTTCCTAGAAATTTGCAGGTGATGAGAGAAGCCTTCATTCTAATAAAAGAATAGGCCAGCTTACTGATTGGAGAAAATTACATGAAGTTTTTTAATCAAAGTCTCTGTGGTCTGCTGTTTGATTTTCTAGGCCAGATGTCAAATGTTTTTCACTGATGTCGATGTTGAAGTAATCACTAAGCCAATTCCAAGAATGAGTAAGTGAGACTGTAATAACATTTCATTTCAGTATTACATAAGCTTTTTTTTCCCAGCTATGAACAAAGTAACAGGACCCCTCTGATTCAATATAATTACACAAACTATTACTTCGAAATTTGTGAGACAGTTTTATGTGTGGGCAATTGCTCTATACATATATATGGGAGGTTTCAGCACAAAATGCAAAAACACATTTACAAAGTTTTATATTTTTAAACATTTACATTTAATTTAAAACATAATTACATTTTTCATATTTAATCTATTTTATTAAGTTTATCTTTGCTGCTACAGTATTAACCAGTAATTTGAAAGGCAAGAACTTTCTAGAAAAAAGACTTTGCAAACTGAAAATAGGGAGAGAAAGAACTAGCCTGCTCAACAGATGATGCACCATAGTAAGTGAATCTCACCTGAATATTGTGGGATTGTGACATCAGATTAAATATTTTACAGTTTTTATGTGAAATATAGTCAAAGTTACTAATAGTGATGTAGAGAATTAGTCTAGTAGAACTAACTTGAAACTTAAGGAACACATTGGCTATAGCTGTTTCAAGAAGAGAGTAGTGATATAATGAAACAAATGTCAGAGATAAGTAGAGAAAAAAAACAAATCTAACTAATACGAGACTATACACAATGCTCAGAGTAATATTACACTATGGGTAAATTAATAAATTAATGGGTAAATTAATATGGATAGTTATTAATACAAAGCTACTCACGTGGCGCATTGACCCTTAGTAGAAACTAATAAAATGTTAACATTGCCTCTTCCACCACAGTTCATGCCTTTATTGGAAAGATATTTCGATTTATATCTTCTATATCATAGAATATATCTTCTATATCATATCTTCTGCTTTATCTGCTGCATATTTGGTGAGCAGCTATCCAATTTGCTTTTCTTTCATTGGTGAAGAACTGCCTTGTATCTTTGAGAGAATTTCACATTCTTTCATAAGCTTTGCTATGGTACTTGGTACCACAGTTCCATAAGCAGTGACAACATCATGAGGTTTTCAGACTGCTTTTCTGAGAAGGAGCATTATTTATGCTCATTTTGCAGAAGGGGAATATTTGCAGAAGGCATGGAAAGATTGACACAAATATGTGTTGTTGTTTTCTGGTACCCACCCATGATTGTTTTTTAGAATCCTTCACCTCAGAGCACACTTTGTTCAAAGATCAGCTTATTCCCTCCAGGCAGTTGGGGTGTTATTTGCAATGTCTGTGATTTCAGCTCATGCCTCCTGTATATAAAGCATGAGTACACACAGAGTATGTGTGGAACCCAAAGTCTTGTGGGACAGACAGGGTCCATCTCCTCTTGCTGGGCCCAGAGGACACACAGGACTCTGGAGCCTGCAGCCCAGGCATCACTGCTGGCTCCAGCTGTAAGACTGCCCCTCTCAAGGGCCTGTGATCTGATCCAAATTAACCTGACAATTAATTTAGGCAAGACAGAGAGACTCATTTCAAGGATGGGGACACTAGATCTTTGAAGGACAGGTCACCAGAACAATGTAATGGGACTTGGGAGCCCTTGAAGAGATACCATGTGGTTTCTCTGACATACAATGGAATCCCCTTGGGCTCATATATCCTAAGTTTACTTAGTCTGAGAGAGCCACACAACAGGAAAACTTACATTTAAAAACCCAAGCTTAAAGGCTGAGAAATATGTCAGAAAGTGAAGACCGAATATTAAAATGGGAAGCATCACACAAGATTCAAAACAAGGAGTACTACCAGTCCTATCCCCAGAAAAAAGCAGAATATAAACAAGTCGGAGAAATTTTGCAACAGCATAAACCCTTTAAATATAAGAGCTTTTAGCTTAGTCACAGCAATCCCCACAGACAATTCTCTGTCCTGCAATCCTGACTTAGTCTACCAAGTACCTCAGAGGACAGTGACTGCAAGACTGAATATATGGTGAATAAGTAGATCAGTTAGAAAAGTAAACATTTCATTCATAAGCTCAGACATGATCTACTATAGACCTATGCCATAATATAAATATTTTCCCATAAAGTGAGCAGCTTTGAGATTAAGACACAGGCTGAGAGCTCCAGCATTCAGTGATACCTTTCTACTTTATCAAGCAAAACCATTTTCATGTGCTACCTGTACAGCAAGGACCAAAAAATCTGCAGTGATTGAGATAGTCCACTGCCACTTTGATAGTGTAATGCTGAATTAAATGAAAAACTTGGAGACACATACGACTAGGTACTATTGCATAAAACAACAGTTCTCCAGAACGGCCTCGTGCAAAAAATTTCCATGTGCAGAGCAGTCTCTGCACTCTCTAGTGTTGGTATACAGCCATCATAAATGTTTGCTTATAGCTTGGGCCCTAAATGAGAATTTTCATAATCAAGACTAGTCTTTCAGATTGGAAAAAAGAGAAAAAATCAGTATCACAGCTATAAATGTTGAGGATAATAAGGCTGAATTCCAGGACATGGGTCTGATTCCATTTATGTGTACTTCATGACAAAGAACCTGTTCCTTTTAAGGTTAATAAAAAGTGGCTCACTGAACTGTCTAGCATTGTCAAAGAGAAGCTGTCTAAGCAAAACCTTTTGAAAATCATCTAGTATAACTGCCTAGACCATGTAAAAAATTCCCTTCAATAAATAATGAATATTTTTCATTATTTATCAATTTTTCAGTATTTTTGCCTCTCCACTTGCTTGTTGAAAATAGCTTATTTTCTTTTAATCTGTGTTTGAAATTGTTCACTCAATTTTTTGTGAATTTTTGTTTCTCCATAATTTCTTATTTTAGTTGTTTTCTTAGCTACAATGTGTCACTGGAGACTCATATAATTGTTTCTTACTCTCTAGTTGGATGTGTGAAATTGTAGATACAGAGCCTCTGATGTGAAAGCTCCTGGAAAATAAATACCTGCAATTGTTGAGCATGCAACATTAAAATATGTTTTATGAGATGTTCATGGCAATAAAAAGACACTTCCAGAAAGTATACAGGAAGAAAAACCCTGGTATGAAAACATCCTCAAATCATTTTTTATTCTGTGTAAGTATTTATGGAAATAGTATTTGCTGTAGTGGGCTAGAACTTACACAAACAATATTTTTCCTGCTCTTCAGGGAACCAGAGGAATAACACATAAGTAAATCATTCAAAAGATGTATTTTTGTTAAAATATTACCATTTCAATATTTTGAAGATATGAATTAGTCAAAACCTGGTTATCATGACAGAATCGAAGGTGTCAAGGCCCACACTGGTGAATGCAGACTGAACATTTGAAATAGCACCAATAAAAAGGTAGGCATATTCTTGTATTTAACATCCCCAAAATATGGCTTTCAGAGTCTTACACTCACTTTGGAAGCAGAACACTTTGCCTGATTCTTGGTAATAAAGACTATAAATACTACTCCAAAGACATTCTTAATAAGGCTTCCCGTAGCCAGAAGAATAAAGATAGTCTTGGGAGGTCACAAAAAGGAGGAGGATGACAGAACACGTAGCTCATGCTCTGTGTACTGGCTCTGAGCACTGAGATGCCTCTTCCATCTGCTCTGTTTTTTTCCTTCTCCTGTCTCTAGCTGTAACAGCAGGACCCTGGCTCTTCTGAGTGTGGACTGTGGCAATTTTCCCAAATGAGACTGAAGATCTTCCCAGAGTCCTGTGAACAGAGCAACAGCACAAGCTTAGTAGCTACTGCTGGAAGATGGAAAAGTAAAAAGCTTACTGAAGGAAATTGAGACTGAAGAGGAGAAGTTTCCATACAGAAAGCTCAGGGAAAAATAGCCTCAGCCCATTACAAGATGAGGATGGTCACCTCACACACAGGAAGAACTGAGACAAAGGTATTTAACACATTCTCTGCCTCTCATCTATGTTTTCAACATGGATGGATGGATCAAGGAGGTCTCAAGTGCCCTGAACTGGAGGACCATGTCTGCTAAAATTATCAGCTCCCAGTCTACCTGAAATTGTGCAGGATCTGCTGTTCCAGCTGGGTCTCTACAAATATATAGGGCCTCTTGGGATTCATCCAGGAATGCCAAGCTGATGTCATCACAAAATCAAATTCCTCCAGATAACTGGAAACCTCATGAATCACTGGTCCACTGCCCATTTTGAGAAGGATACAGGGCTGGCTGGCCCGTTTGAGGGGCTTGGCTGAAAAACATGAATGCTTCTAAGAATCAAGACTTTTGTGAATGGGAAAACTGTGTTCAGCCCAAAGGCTGCCAGAATGTGGGTGGCACAAATTAATCTGTTCCAACACCTTGATGATCACTGTCTATTTTTTCCACTGTTGTCTTGCTTTTGTATCTCATTGAGACCAAACTTCTTGTTCTATCTCTCAAAAACACATATTTTTTAAAACAAAGGAAGAGAATGATTTCTTGCTGCATTTTATAGCAACCAATCTTAGGGACGGTCAAAAAGGCAGACGAACACTCATAAAGGTACATCCTATATATAGAGCTATAAGTGTGAATTGCAGGCAGCTTTAGCCAAGAGGAGGGCTAAAGGAAAAATATCATTCTCCAACAGAAACATATAAAACCTCACAGTTTGAAAGGAGAATGCTAACAAGTCCTTGTTAATGAAATAAGATTTATAAAATGAGGTATTAGCTTTTGGAAAGTTAGGAACAGTCTCACCCTGTACTTTGCACTGAGCAATAATATTTGTTGGCTGAACTGATCCACACACAGCATTGAACCTTGCAATTTCCTTTTATTCAGACTGATGATTTTGCTAATGCATTTTCCCTTGGGTGTATTTTCCAAAGTGACTCCTCCCTAACTCCTGATATACAGGCCTTTCTGTTGCCAGAAAATGAGGTCATGACTTACCATCTTGGGTGACTGGACAACACATTCTTGCTGGGACTGCCACAAAGCTGTGCTACTGTCATCCCTCAGACCACTCTTGGTGGCATGTTTAACCATGTCTGTACCCACAGACACAGCTGTCAGTTGATTACTGCTGTTTTTGTGAGCATTTTATGTGCCATTGTGTTTCAAGCAGGCTCATTTCACAGAGCATGCATCCCATCAGAAAGGCACTTTTACTTACACTAGCTGCAAAACTCATTTTACACAGCCTGTTTTAGTCCATCACAGCAGTATTGTGTACTTTGCATTAAGTAAAGGACATACTATTCTGATTTCTTTGAAGATGTCGTGAAAGGTGGGCTAGCAGTACAATCCTGATCATGGTCCCACCTTTTCCTCAGTCCGAGTAATCAAAGCAATTCCACTAATCCCTTCACAGAGATGAGAGCGGCTTAGTTGTGTTCACGACAATGGTTTGCTGTTTTTCAACTGTGGCTTTATTCATAAAATGGTGTCTGAGGCAAAAGGACACTTTGGGGGTGCAGCCTTTAAAATTTGTCACCTCAGTGAATTTAATATCTCTGCACTGTTCTGCAATATTTCATTTAGAGCTGAATCGTTTTGGTCATATTTAAAAGCCACAAAGACTGCAGGTTTTTCAGTGGAATTCAGTGTCTCATGATTTCAGGCAAAAACTGATTTAGGATTTGAATTTTCTTATGCACATTTCCAGGAATGACTGAAAAGATGGCTGTAAATGACAAACACCCTGTTACTAGGAATGTTCCAGGGCAGATTATATACTTCTATGAGTTCTTCTTGACTCTTGGGATAGATTATAGTCTTCCAACACAAATCTTGGTTAATGGCAAGTTGACCATGAGTCAGCAGTGCTCTGGCAGCCAGGAGGGCCAACATCTGTGGTGATCTATGACAGAACACCACACAGTGGCCTGAAACTATGTCAGGAGCGGTTTAGGCTGGAGAGTAGATAAAGGTTCTTCCCCCAGAATGTGGTTGGGCACTAGAACAGCACCTCAGGGAATAGGTCACAGCACCACGCCTGACAGAGTTCAAGAAGCCTTTGGGAAATAGACTCAGGCACCGGAGTGCAAGGCCAGGAGTTAGACTTGATGATCCTTGTGGATCCCTTCCCACTCAGCGTGTTTTGTGATTCAGTGATTTTAAACCTGCGCTGATATCTCTGTACAAGTCTATCACTAATTAAAAATTAGTTACTTCTTCAAACCGTCAAATATGATACACATAGTACTGGTGGAGAAAAAGGATTTCCAGTGTTTTTAAACTGCTAAAACTTTAGTTTGACTGGCTTGACCTGTATTTGGGAGCTGAACAGTGCAGAGGAATTAATTTTCTCCTCTTATAGTCTCTTAATCACTGTCCAGGACGTGTTCCAGTATTGACGACAACTGCGAGCCCCAAAAGACGGCCTTTACAACAGAGTGCAGGATAAACAGCCCTGCAGCCAACTGCTCCCAACTCTCAGAATAGTGAAGATGGCTTCACTCCAAAATTATCACAACAGAGACCACACAGATGGGAAGATAAAAGTTCCCTGGGTAAGCTGCTAACAATGCAGACCATTTTGCTCTGCAGTGCTGGGATGAAGAGGTAAGCCACCTGTGTTCTCATGACATCACTGAAATAAAGGCCAGGCCCCGATTGCTTGATGGGTGCTCTTTTATTATCATATATCAGGTGTCACCTGCAATTTCTTGTCTCGGGCAGCAAGATAGAATCCATCTGTCATCTTCCAGTGAATCTCAGTGAAATTTCTTTTCTTTTGAAACTGAGACCATTAGATTGGTGAAGCAGATATAAGATAGGCCAGATGTTAAAAAATAATTCCAAAATCCTTAAGGAATTTTTAAAAAAGGGTTTTGTTGGAATGGAATTGATTTACTGCCACATCAACTTCAGGAACAGAGTCTGCATTTCATTCAGTATGATGCAACTAAACAATAGATAGGCCTGGATTTATTCTGCACATCACATAGGTCTTCAAAGGGTCTAAATAATTTGTAACCCTTTAAAACAGCTGAACATACCAGTGTAAAATTGGCAGGTGAAGATAAAAAATGTCACTCAATATTTTATACTTTGAAGTTCCAACTTTTCTTTTGTTTTGGAAGACTTTATGGCGTCACTACTGAAATCCCAGCAAAGCTTTGTGGGACATAGGTGTCCCATACTTATTTTCTCATGGGTGCAGCAGGCTCCTCGCTGCAGTGCCAGGCCTATCCTATGAGCTACTGCATCTCCTACTATACCTTTGTAGCTTCCACAGGAAAACAGAGAGAAAGCCTTTCTCATCTGCTCCATGTCATGCCCTACTAGTGAAGGAAAAGCTATGGTCAGCTCTTCTCTCACTTCAAAACAGCTTCAGGGCTTAGAAGAGTGTGTCCAAGGCTGATCAGGCTTTTCTTCTGCCATCTATTCTCCAACTGTGTGATGGCAGGAATATTTTTAAAAGAAGTAATAGTACTTGGTACGACAAATTTCTGTGAATGTTTTCAGCATGATACTTAGTAATATAAAAAAAATTAATGTTGTTAAGCCCAAAAATATTTAGTGTGTGGTTTTATTTTTATTGCAGTATATTACACCAGGGCATTTTCTGGTACTGTTATGATTGATATGATTGATACTATAAATTTCAACAGTTGCAAATCATTTGGAAAAGTTTATAGTGTTATCCTAGATGCTGACTTAGACTAATAAAAGGTGGCAAAACCAATGTTGTATTATGTGACTGAAATTAACTTTGTTTTTTTAAAGGATATTTTACATTTATCTTTGCATCTCATGCTATTCCTTAATTTCAGTTATAAAATAATTTTTTGTAAAGGTTGAATTCAACTTTTATTCTGACTATATATACACAGAACATTTATGCAAGAATTAAAATAAATCAGGCTTCAAACCTCACATTCACATTTATGGTTAAATTTAGCCTCACCTTAAGAGATGAAAAAGGCAAAACTGAAGATGAGCTGATTAGAGTATCATCCAGGTTTTGCTGTCAGAAAAAGAAATTAGGCTGGAACTTTTAACATTACACCCAAAAAGAAACAATAAAATAATAGAGTCATATTTTCCCACAATTCATTTTCCACTCTTTTTTATCAGCTGTTCTTGTCTCTAAATTCAAATGTCATTGTGTAAATTGTGTACATTGTATATATCACATACATTTTCTAAGCTGAAAAACATTTTCAGCCTGGACCGTCACTGCCTTTCTGAGATGCAGCCAGCTGTACCTGCCTAATTCATACAGAGAATGTGTGTGTGGAACCACAGGTTGCATACACTATGCAGCTATTCAACTATAAATCTTAGTTCCATCAGGGGAAATTATATATATGACCTGGACTTTTTTGTTCAACCAGAAGAGTCCCTTCTAAGGGAAGTTAGTTTCTCTGCTTAGTCATCCAAACCCTTCAACAACAGGGAAAATTTGGATTGTGTGACTCTGCCTCACTAAAGCTCTGTCCACACAGTCAAAATGATCTCTTAGGAATTGGAACAAATTAATAAATGAGTGTTAGCAAGTCATTATCCCTTATTTCTGAATTAACTCAAATATAAAATTTAATAGTATTATCATAATATTAATTGGTTACTGTATAGAGTCTGCCATTCATATCAGAGGAGAAAAAGTTATTAGACATGATGCCTATTTAAATGTAAGGTTTTCAAGAAGTCCTGGTAGATTGCAAACTTGTACCTCTTTTCCACACTGAGCAAGTTCATGGAATCTAATAGTAAAGAATTGTCACGTCTTTTTATAAACATATTCTTGAGACTAATGATGCCTTCCAAGGCATCACTAAGACATTTGTATTTTAAGATATTATTATTATTATTAAAATTTGAAAATTTTAGTATGAAATTTGCATAGACAAATCATGTCTGACTAACTTACAGAGAAGTTCTTTTGTGGAGTCAGTGAACATAGATAAAAATGACCAAATCCTCTTAGCATACCTTGAACACTAAAAAAGATCTTCCAACAAAGGACTATAAAAATCTGAACTCCCATGGTTCTAAGTCATCTAAAAGTAGCAGAAATTAATAGGGTTTTTTTTTTACAAGGCAATGGAGTTAACAGAGGAGTTCCTTATTATTTAATATATGCATCAATGCAGTGGAAGACTGGTACAGAAATCGTCATCTAAAATTATTCAGATAACCTAAAATGAAAGCTGAAAAGACTTGAGGAGGATGTTAGAACACTGTGAACGAGAAATAAAATTGCAGAAGAAATTCATACTGACGAACACAAGGTTATGTAAATAAGAAAAAAATTATAGGCTATAAATTAGCCATTGCCATTCAAGAAAAAGATCCTGTAGTTACAAAAATTATATGAAAACATCTTTTCCTTAGCAGTAACCAAACAAAATAAATATTAAAAATTACTAGGAAAAAAATAAAGTGCAAAGCAAAAATATCATGCCATTGCACAGACACACAGAACTCTTACATATTAAACAGTGAGTAATTTGGGATTTGTAATAAAATAAAATAAAAATGTAATAAAATAAACAGTGAGTTATTTAACCTGAAAAATTATATAGTAGAACTAGAAAAAGTAGACACAAGAAAAAAGTACAAATCAACTTTTTATGAGAAAAGACTAAGTAGAAAATTACTTTTCATGTTGGGAAAGAATGAGTGTAGGGAAACATAAATTAATGTCCATGAAATCATGAATGACGTAGAAAGTGAATGGAGAATGTTTATTTACTATTCATGTACCAGAAAAACCTTTATCAATTAAAATTCATGCAAATTTGTACACAGAAGGAACTTCTTTACACAGTTCACACAGTCAGTTCTGCAATTCTGGTGAAACTAGAATGCAGTGGAAGCCAAATGTATTAGTCTGCTAAAAAAAGCAATCAGACACATTTTTTAATGAGAACATTCTCCTAGAATTGTCAAGCTCGAGGCAGTAGATTCCTAGATTCAGAAAGTCCTCAAAACTTAAATTGCTGTATGAAGGTTATAATAAGGAAAGATTTGCCTTGTTTTCACAATGTACTCCTTTGAAAACTGGAGTCCTTTTTTCAAGTGTCCACGATCTGTATAGACAGTCAAACTAAGATTGCATTAGATGTTTTTCTTCTGAGAAATACTTCTGATATTGTGAATTTCTAAGGTTTTACTGTTTCAGATAGAAATGAGAACTTAATCAAATTTATAAAAAAGAATTCAGAATATTATGAAGATTAATTTTTCCAAAAATTGTGGATTTGCATGTGCACAATTTTTGATTGGCTTCACTGATACTAATCCTGTTTCTCCCCGTTCTGACCAATGCCACTTTTACACACAGGCATTTGAAACACCTCTTTTTTCATGCTTCTGCTTGGAACGATGGAAATTCATGTGACACAGATCAGCTTGAACTCCCTGCTGAGCAGAAATGTCAATGAGAGAAGCAATAACCTAGGCTTCTGGGTTCAATCTCTGTATGGGCCATTTACTTAAGAGTTGAACTTGATAGTCCTTGTGAGTCCCTTCCAACACAGAATATTCTGTGAATCTGTGAATTTGGTTATTGTGTCCCTTTCAGCTGTGGCTCTAACAAGGCAAACAATGAATGCCTTCTTGGGGGCTTAGGGAAAGGTGCAACAGAGCTCCATCCCTAAAAACATCAGATCCTATCAAAGGGAAAGCAGCCTCAATCCAACCTCTTTGCAGTAGGCAAGCAAAAGAGAAACATGCACATATATGCCTGTTTTGGGGCAGTTTGCCTATGTCTTGGCCCTGTAATGAGTGTTTTCAGGAACATTTTCAAGTGGATTAGATTTGGTTAGGGTATCTATGATAGCATAGGTCTTTATCAAAAATTAAATTAAAAAAGCTATGTTGGAAAGACAGTGTTCCTGTTCCACATTTTGAGCCTACTGTGTTACTCTCAGCAGGTCTCTTCCCTGTCCTGTGCTTTGATGGTACCACTTGACTGCTTTGGAGATCCTTTCAAAACATTCTCTGTGTCAGCGCAAAAAGCTCCTTTGTTCTCATTTTTATTCACCTGTAATCTCAGAATTAGGCAACCTGGAAAAGGAGCTATTGATGATGTCTTTCTGAGCTTAAAGAAAAATGCAGACAATAACGTCTCTGTAAAAAAGCAAATAAGTGTTGCCTACCCCAAGAAAGTTCTACTTCTTAATAAACAGGTGAAATTGTTTCACACAATTTTTTTTCTTACTAAGTCTGATAGCAAGAGAAAACTTTTAACACTTTTTTGATCAGAAATGCAAATTCTTATCCATCCTTGCTTTTTAATTAACTTTTTAATTTTCAAATACAAAGATAGTGTTGACGATGACTGGTAAGCTTGGGCTGAGAGATGTACTGATCTAGTGCTGTTCTTTTGAAATCGGCAGAGAAATGAATCTCAGGGTACAAATGAAATGATAATTGGGATTTCAGTTCAGCAGGGTTCAATTCAACAAAATAAATGTTCAGTTTCACAGATTATTTCTTAAGGTCTTCTTCTGTAACACACTTTTTCAATACTCAAATGGCAGTTAAATTTATAATAATTTCTTCTTCTACCATTGTGTCAAGCCCAGAAAGGTACCATCAGGATCAAAACCTTATTGTGTTCAACACCAGGAGAAAGGAGAAGGAATAGTCACCCTTTTAAAATACATACAGCTGTTTTCAGAGGTCTAAATCACCTTCTGAAGGTTCCTAACTGGACTATATAGGAAAACTGGAGTCCTAAACACAAGTGCCTATATTTAATGTAAATGGTTACAGCAACCTGAAGCAGGCTATTTCAATACTTGGATCCATATGCACCAGAGTAAAGATGAAGAATGATCTGTTCCTTACTGAGGGAACTAAAAAGTTGATAAAAATAAACTAATAAATAAAAGCTCTTAATGTAAATTATTTACTTAATATGGCATATGTGGTCAGAGAAGAAAGTAAGATGTGCCTTGAGATCCACAAAGCCATCAACTGGCAATGCTATTCTTTTAAGAGCTGGAGTCCTGGACCTCCATATCCTGAAACAGGGGAAAACTACATTTTCTGAAAGTCCAAAATAATATAATCATAGGGGCAAAGAACCGTTAAGGTTGGAAAAGACCTCCAGTATCATTTACTCCAATCTATGACCAAACATAACCTTGTCAATAAATCCGTAGCACTAAGAGCCACATCTGGGAATTTCTCAAGCACGTCCAAGGATGATGATTCCACCAAATCCCTTTGTAGTCAATTCTAATGCCTAGGTACTCTTTCAGTGAAAAATTTTACAGGATATCTAACCTGAACCTGGCAGTTTGAGGCAATGTCTGCTTGTCTTTTCACTTGTTGCCTGGGAGAAGAGGCCAATCCCCACATGGCTACACTCTCCTTTCAGGGAGTTACAGAGAATGATGCGGTCACCCTTTACCCTCCTTTTCTTCAGGATTAATAAGCCCTTCAGGATTAATAAGCTCTCTCAGCTACATCTCATATGATCTATTCTCCATACTCTTCCCCATCTCCATACCCCTTCTCTGGATTCACTCCAGCTCACGAACGTCCTTCCTGAACTGAGGGGCCCAGGACTGGACACAGCACACAAGGTGCAGCCTCACCAGTGCCCAGTACAGGGTGAAGTCCTGCTGGCCACCTGATCCAGGCCAGGATTCCATTGGTCTTCTTGGTCACCTGGCACACACTGACTGATGTTCAGCCACTGTCAACCAGCATCCCCAGGTCTTTTTCTGTCATGCAGCTTTCCAGTCACTCTGCCCCCAGCCTGTGGCACTGCAGGGTATTCTTGTGGCCAAAGTGCAGGACTCAGCACTTTGCTTCATTGAACATCATACAGCTGGCCTCAGCCCATCAATCCAGCTTGTCCAGACCAGTTGGTGCTTCTATTTATTGCACACATTAACACTTTAAATACAAGGAAAATCCATCTTCTCAATGGAATAATTCCAAATAGAATCAACTTATTATTCCATTTCCATCTTGGGTTTAGATAGCAGATAAAGTTTGAAGACCTCAGTGAATGTGGAGAATTATGAGGTTGAATTAGACATGAAAGACTTTGTGGAATTGGTCACCAAGAAAAGTGTTATTAGCGGCTGCACCACATGAAGGGGCCTGAGGGGTGGGTCCTGGAGCCAACTCTCCCACGAGCACCAGCAGAAGAGAAGGCTGAAATCTGGGGTAGCAGCTGGTGTGTGTGGCAAAGCTGTGAAGAACAAGGCTAATCAAGGGAATAACTCTAAGTTTGATCTGGATGTGGTCAAGCAGAGGGATCTACTAAAGATATCCAGAATAATGACTCAGACAAATGCAGCCTGAACTGGCTGACTGGGAGCTGTGCATAAATGAGACCACAAAATAGAGAAGAGAGAAGACTTATATGGAAGATAACAACAGGTTATCCATGACTTCAAGGAACATATTAAATAAGACTAAATAAGACTAACCAAAATAACAGTATTTTTTGCTCATGAAATAGCAGGATGTGTCTATGATCAAATTCCCAGAAAACACAATATGCAATTTCCAATGTGTCAAAGGGCTGAAAACATCTGACTGCAGAATCTCTGCCATAAAAGTTGAATTCCTTTGAATACTTTTTAGTCATAATTAATTTCCACACAGCAACAAAGAAAAAAATCCCAAAGATATGACTTTTGATTTTTTGTTTTTCATATAAATGTAGTATTACAAGAACCAAAATCTGAGAAGCTCATGGTTGAGCACATTCCACTAATGTCTGTCCCTGGGACACAGCAAACTCAGTTATACACCTGAACCATAGAATCATAGATTGACCTTAGTTGAAATGGATGTCAAAGATCATCTAGATAAATCTCCCTGCCATGGGCACAGATATCTACTACTGGACCAGGTTCCTCAAACCTCATCAAACCTTGTCTTGAACACTTCCTTGGATGGAGTATCTACAACTTTCCTCGACAACCTGTTCCAGTGCCTCACCACCCTCACACTAAAGAATTTTTTCCTCATATCTAATCTAAACCTACCATATTCCAGTGTGAAGCAATTTCTCCTTGTCCTATACAAGATTGTATACCTATCTACATACTCTTGTGAAAAGTCCCTCTTCATCTTTCTTGTAGGTTCCCTTCAGGTACTGGAAGGCTACAGTTAGGTCACCCTGAAGTCTTCCCTTATCCAGGCTGAACAACCCCAGTTCTCTCAGCCTTTCATCACAGGAGAGGTGGCCCATCTCTCTAATGAACTTGGCGGCCTCCTCTGGACTTGCTCCAACAGGCCAATTTCTTTCCTTCCTGTGCTGGAGGACCTCAGAGCCAGACACAGCCTTCCAAGTGGAGAGCTGGACACACTATGACTGACCCTTTGCTGCAGGTTGCCAAGGTCAAGGTACGCATTCCTTCAGGGTAACAAAGATTCTCTTTCCACCAGGCTGCCTTCTGGAGGCTGCTTTGTAAGGGCACCCTATTATTGATTAGCAAAAATTACAGACAGTTAGTGTAGAAAAAACCCATAAAAATTAGTGGGTTAAGGTAATTCAATTAACATTGTTAATTTTTAATTCTACAGAAATGTTGATTTTCTAGTTGGTTTTTCAACTCTACACACCTGACATTCATTTGAAGACAAAAGGAAAACTGAGGAAACAAATAAAGAGAAAATATTCTTGCTTTACTAAATTCCTGCCTGGTAAAAGCCTGCATCATGAGATATTGTGTGTATACTTTTATACCTAGGCCATCAATCAATAATACAGGGGCTCAAAGAATCATAATTAAGTTTAACTATATTGTAAACTTTTTACCTATTTAAAACCATAGGAACAAAAGACATGGATGTCTATGGCTCTGCATTGCCTCTCTCAGTAGCACATGGAGTCCACAAAGTCTGACATTCCAGAAAGACTATGCTGCTTCTGATCCTTTCTCACACAGAGGAAAAAAAGGGGGGAAGAAAAAGAAAGCTCCTGTTTTAATGCTGACAATATATTAAATGAAGAAATTAAATGAAAATATTCTGGGAGGGTATACATAATGATAAGAAAAATAGCAGTAGTTACATTTTCTATGGTAGACATAATTGATATGTTTGTTGTCTGTGATTCACACATTATTTTAAGTTTCTGAGGGGGATTTTTATTGCAAAATATTCTGCATTTTAAATACTATTTAATTATGGTTTGTTTCCTTAGGGATTATATCACCATGTGACTTTAATTTGGTATATACCCTAAGGGGCAGCATATTTTCAATTATGAAATATTTCCTCCAGAAACAATAATGGTTCAATGATTTATTGCAGGATCCTATTATAAGGTGCCTCATACAAGTGAAATCTGAAATGCAATTGGCTTAACAATATAGTATAGGCAGGACTAAAATGCATGTGAGCTGAGCATATGGGCCTTTTTCACAAAAATCATATTTATATACTTTCATCCTTTGCATAATACTTCAATTATTATATCTTGAAAAAAGAACTTGGAAAGCTGAGAGCTATGAAACATTTACATTATTATCTCTTCAAAAAGTTCATTTTTGGACAAGTATCATTTGGATAGGGATTAACTTAATCAGAGATTTTGAATCTTCTTTACTTTAATTTTTAATCTCTTTTTAAAAATATGTCTGAATCTTAAAAAGGCCTAAACCTGTAGTCACAAAGCAGTGCTTCAAAAAAGGGGAAAAAAAAGAAAAAAGAAAAAAGAAAGTTTTTAAAGCAGCCACCAGCTGTAAGAGAGATAGTGCAAGCAGCAGATTTGTGACAGAGTGGAGCATGAAACCCATCAGCTGATGAGTGAAAATCCCTGGTTTCTAATTAATCGAGGTACACAGGCCAAGGGATGAAGAGGATCAGGGAAATGAAATCAGGAAAAAGATACCATCAGTCATTTCTGCGGCCCATTGTCATACTTCAGAATCTGCTGTAATGAATCACTCAGGCATTCCACAGATACATTCAAATGGTGAAGAAAATTCATTGTCCGGTGAAGAGTGTTTGATAAAAATCTTTCTTTTCCCCCCTCTTTGTCAGAAGCCTATGATCAGAAAGGGAAATCCAGACAGCACAACAGGTGTGCTTTTGCAAGCCTGGTGAAATCTGCAAATGAACAGAGGCACTAAAGAATTTTTTGTACTAAAATTTCACCAAAATGAAAAAAAGTCACTTGTAAGAGCAGGCAGTGGTAAAATGCACTGAAAACTGAAGATTAAGGGCATAAAAGGTATAAATGCTCTTCTGGTTGAGAAGTTCCTGTCCAGATAAAATCATCTTATTTGGTAAGGGTGAACAACTATTTTTTTAGAATATTTTTGCCAAGTTTAGCATTTCCAGTTATTGACATGTGTCTTAAAGAGCTAATAATCCATAAACTAGCTCGAATTTAAGACACCACTAAATTGTTTCTCTAAAACTTGGAGAGGGGCAGGAACAACTACCTCTTTTGAAAAAGGGAGAGTTTAATTTTGTTCTCACAGTTACTTGGTTTCCTTCAAAGACAAAACAAATACAAATACAAACACATTTAAAGGCAAAATACATTTAAAGGCAAAAGGGTTTTGTTTTTTTCCTCTCTTACAGGTCTGTACAAACAGATACACATGCAAATACCATGAACAAAGAGATGCCTACATTTTGGGTATTTGTTAACACACTTGTGCAAAGGTTCTAGAATTTATAAAAAGATTATACTGAAAGTCTTCACAAATTGAAATCCCCTTCATTTAAAACTTGGAACAATACCTTTTTCTTTTTTTTTCCTTTTTATTTTGCCTGTGGCTCAACTTTTTGACCCTGAGCAGTTCTTATTCCAGTGTATTTCTTTAAGTGGTGTCCCTCATTAGGTGACACCAGGATATAATTGTTTTTAAATAATCAGGTGCTATACTAAGATGTATAAGGACGGCTGATTCATTTTAGATTTAATTACCATAATATAGGGGTTTGCTGTCTATAGTATCAATCACTGAGACACTCTATAGTTGATAATATTAAAATGGCAATAATGAGAATTCTGCTTCATGATGAAAATAATTTTAATCATGGGTAGATTACAAATCCATTTACTGTTACGGTTACTGAGAATTCTATTATCTGCCTCCTATTGTGAAAGATGTTGAAACTTGTTTTCAGGAAATGTAAAAGATTATAGAAGTAAGCGCTCTATGCAAAGTTTCTATCACAGCAGAGCAACAAAACCCTGCTTAATACCAGGAACTGTTAAAGATGATACTCGCCAAGTGAACTTGTAGCTGCATCTCTGCATGAACGTATGCCTGGCTATGCAGATCTATTTATAGGCTCAAGGACAACGTGCATAACTGGTTTAGATTCTCACCATGATTTCTTCTACTCACAAACAGTACTTAGCCAGGTGAGCAGCTGTTGCCTCTGCAATGAAGTTGTTACTAATTACTAGCTCCAATCTAATGTATAGTCATATATAATCTAGAGTGTACTTAGTTTTCTGGTGGCTGTACCTCTGATGTTTTCCTGTGACTATAGACCTATCATCTCAATTATTATTTTCCTTTTCTTTTTCTGTTTTTTAAATTCCATTCAACACTAAGCAGCTACTGCTACTGCAGGGCTGCCATCAGGCTGGGATTGCCTGTGTCTCCTCTATAAACCCACTAAGGCTGCTACCATAGATTCCTAGAATGGTTTGAGTTGGAAGGGACCTTAATGATCATCATGGTTCCAACATCCCTGCCATGGGCAAGGGCACCTGCCAGTAGAACAGGTTACTCAAAGCTCTGTCTAGCCTGGTCTTGAGCACTTCCAGGGATGGGGCATCCACAACTTCTCTGGGTAGCCAGTGTCTCATCAACCTCACAGAAGAGTTTTTTCCCCATATCTTACCTAAATCTACCCCCTCAGTTTGGAACCATTACCCCTTGTCCTATTACTTCATGCTCTTGTAAACAGTACCCATCCTGCTTCCTTGTAGGCCCCCTTTAGGGGGGAAGGCTGATCTGACTTATCTCCAGAGCCTTCTCCTCTTCAGGCTGAACAACCCCAACTGTCTCAGCCTATCTTCATAGGAGTGGTGCTCCAGCCCCCATGTCACCTTCCTGGCCTTTCCGTGGACTTTCTCCAGCAGGTCCATGTCCTTTGAGGCGCAACAGCTGGATGCAGTATTCCAAGTGGGGTTTCACTGGCGCAGAGCAGAGGGGGAGAGTCCCCTCCCTCAGCCTTCTGGCCACACTCCTCTTGATGCAGCCCAGGATGCAGTTGACTTTCTGGGATGCAAGTGCACATTGACAGGTCATATTGAGCTTCTCATCAACCAATATCCTCAAGTCCCTCTTGTAAGAGTCTGTCCACTTGGACTTGAAGCTATTGACAGCAATTCTTTGGGCACAGCTATCCAGTCAATTTCTTATCCACGAGTAGTGCATCCATCAAATCCATGTTTCTCCAGTGTAGAGACAAGGGTGTTGTGTGGGACAGTGGCAAATACTTTACACAAGTCCAGGCGGATGACACCAGTCACTTATCCACTAATGCTGTAACCCTGTCATAGAAGGCCATCAAATTTGCCAGGAACAATATTCCTTTATTGAAGCCATGTTGGTTGTGATGAATCACCTCCTTGTTTTCCTTGTGCCTTTGCAGGATCATCTGCTCTATGATCTTCCAGGACACTGAGATGAGAATGACTAGCCTGTCATTCCCCAGATCTTTTTTTCTTTTCAAAAGTGAGGGTTACATTTCCCCTTTTCCTGTCAGTGTGTGGCTTAAATGCTTTCTCTGCCAGTTCCCTCAGGACCCACAGATGCATCTCATCAAATCCTATGGCCTTGTGCACCTTCAGGTTCCTTAGATGTTCTTGAATCTAATCTTCTCCTGCATGGGGTGGTTCTTCATTCTCCTAGTCCCAGCTTTTTCTTTTTGTTACTCAGGCCGTGTGACCAGGGCACTCTCCCATGAAGTCTGAGGCAAGTATGGGGGTAGTGAAATGAATCCCAGAGTCAATCTATTCCCAAAGTACTGCTGTGGCTTGAAGGGTTGAAGATCTCAGATAATTTCCTATTCACAAAATGGCCAGGTGGGAACACTGAACTCTAAGTGCCCCTTGCTGGCATCTGCACTGGGAGAAGTGGCTGGGATGCAGAACAATTGGACAAGGGGATTTCTAAGGCTAGAAGTGATTTTTCCTGTAGCGCACATGCTGCTGCTGCTGCTGCTGCTGCTGCACCCCTGCAGTGCTGGAAGAGCTGTGATGTCTAAGAGCTGCTCTGTTCCAATTTCATTTAAAACAAAGAAACCACACTGAAGTAATTTTAACGCAGGATTTTGGACTGGGTCTTGTACTGCTGAAACAAATAGCATAAACTTCACCCTGTTGGACCTTTTTCTGAAACCATGTGTGACTATGTGTGCACATATACATTAGCACTGCTTTGATTATATAATGTAATGAGCTCAGTGGATTTATTCTGGATTTACACTATGGAGCCTCAGAGCAGAGTTTGGAACAGTGTCTTGTCTTTAAGATGCCAGTTTTGTAAATGCGTTTCTTTTCTTAAGGATACTGATGAAAATTTATTACTGATTTTTCATGCATAACTTTGCAATGGAATCAGATTTTTCTGTTCCAGCTTCATCACCGTTTCTGAATTGGGATTAAAAATTTTTACAAACTTAGTAGAGAATCAGTTATCATCAAAGTCCCCAGGAGCTCATTTACTGGTGTGCAAACTGCGCCCCACACTGGTCCCCTGCTTTGGAGGAACTCAATGAATAAATTAAATTTCAAGAGACAGCCAGCTTTATAATCCTGGCCTACTGCTCTCCCTTCCTACTTGCATAATTTTTTGTCATTCTGGGCTTCATTCTCTGTGTTTGGCCTCTGTTGGCGACCAGTGGGTCTGGGGGAAGGGACACCAGGGCTCAGGAGGTCTGGGAGCATGACTTATAGGGAGCAATGGTCAAAATTACAAAAGCAGAAAAACACATTTATAAAATCGCCTAGCTATGGAGAAAAATGTAAAATATACTATCTGCACTTTAATTTGCATGAGATATACCATTAGTAAAATGAACAATAATAAATACAGAATCAATCTGGGGTTTTTTTTACAAGAAACAGATGTCTTCTTTTTTATTAAATCAGTCTCCTCAAATATATTGCTATTGAACCTTGTTAAGCAACCATAATTTTATCTGAACAATAAATCTTTTGCTTTATTTTTTTTTACCTTGTGTTTAAAAAAGCATGAGACAAAAGAAAAAACTTTACGGGTAGCATGAGCTTCCTTGAGAAAAAGAGAAATAGCAACAGCAACAGAAAAAAATCCTCTTTATCAGTCTATTTTATAACTCAGAAAGACTATTTGGAAAGGTTTTCATCAAAGTGATTTTCTGCTGATAGCTCACAGGTGATCAGGATATATACCCCACTTCTTCAGCACTCCAAATATTTATCATATATATGTTTGCTTGAATCTTGATAAGGGTGAGATTTGGGACTTATGGACACTAAGATAGGATGTCACCTGAGACATTCATCTGATTCTGAATGCAGACAGAAGGAAAGTGCCTAGGAGAGGCCAGAAAAGAGGGAGGGAGAGAGTAAGGGATACTAGGAATGGACAGCCCTTGTTCCCAGCTCTAATATCCCGCTGCAATTATTTTGTGGACATCCACTCCTTGCCTGCACAGGAGATAGGGCTATAAGTGTATGTTATTTTTTAATTACAAGGGGGTAGAAAAAATCCTGATGATGGGCTGGAAGGTGCCATTGCATTGTTATTTTTTTCTCTCCCTTCGTTTGCTGATTATGTGAGCTGGGCTCCTTTGCTAGCCGATGATAAGCAGAATTTCCATGTTCTCTGCATAATTAATCCATCTCTGCCTCTCTTCATGCCAACTCGCCCGTTATCGCCGGCACATGCCTGAATTGCAAAAGAATCCGCTCTTCAATTGGAACTTATTGATATTCTAAGAAAAAAAAGAGAGGGGGAAAAAACTGAAAATCCTTAAGTTTAAGCCGCAGATTTTTAAATGGATTAATTTCGCTGCAATCGCAGCCATCTAAGGCGGGAAGGCAGGCAGAGCAAATTGAAAGCATCTCCATGTTTGCAGAATTGGGTCCAGAATGCTGAAATATACTGGCACAGTTCTCTTTTAAAGTCAGAAAATTACCATTCATTTACATCACATGAAATACTTTTTTATGCTAGAAATATTCAAGAGACGTTCCTTAAATGCCTGCTAATGCTAGATAACATTTCTAACTTTCAACATTTTGCTAGACTTTGATATGACATGATAGGAATGCCTGCCAGTGTGGAATATTATATGTACCCGTAATCTCTTTTTATCACATATTTAGATTATATCATCCTCTCCCTAAACCATCCTGAAGTAGTCTTTAAACAATGTACTCTGTGTCGTAGGCTCCCACTTAGTATAGTTACATGAGCCAAACTTGGTAAGGCACATTCAGTCTTTGTCCAGTACGAAGGGTTTTTTAAAGTGACAACACACGGTCCTAAAAATACAGTTCATCTTTTCCTACCTTTCACAAAGTTAAGTTGCATTTCTCATGGTCATTTCTACATTCACAGATTCTTTTTTCACTAATTTATAGCATGCGATGTGTTGTGTTATTTCGATGCAGCTCTTGAGGATTGTACTTACATTTTAAAAGGGCTCAGCTGTCCTCCACACCAGCCTGGCACTGCATGTGGAATAACAAGAGCTAGTGGCAAGCTAGGACTTTTCCTCTACTCTCTTTTTTTTAAAATTCAGATAGCACGAAAATCCAAATATTCTTCTCCTTTTATTTCTCTAACACTAAATTCACATCCTTCATTTCCTTGACCCTAGGAAGCAGCAGCATTCAGCAACAGAGAGATTTCTTTAATGCTTCAGCTAAGCCACAACGTATCTGGCATTCCATGCCCATATGCTAGAAATCAGAAAATTATGCTGCTGTAGAAGGAAATGTTGACACTCACAGTTAACAGAGGAGGAAAAGTTGCTATACGGACTGCAAATGGAGATTTAGCTGTTAAGAAATCTTTGTTATTATTAGATGTTTCTCATTTGAAAAATACATGGGAAAGAAATAAAAAAAAAAATAGAGGCACTCACAGGCACATATCAGAGAGGAAATAAAGAGACATACAGCAAAACAATGATATTTGTGGCAACATCTGTTTCAGATACAAAACAATGAGCTCAATACGTGGTTGGGCCATCTTACCCTATAAAATCATCACTTCTAATGAATTTTATGTCACTACTAAGGAAAGAAAATGCCACTGTTCTAGTTTGGATTCTCAGGCAATAAAAAACACCATACAAGAATGACTAGTGATCACATTAGGATATGTTTTTATATAGCAGAAAGAGAACAAAGAAGGTTTTCTGTTTGCTTCACAATGATTGACAGTCTTAAAGCACCAGTGAACTTGAGGATATTTCTGGCATATTGCAATTTTAACATTACAGTTTTGGGAAAATCAAAATGTTTGAAAACGCTTGATACAGAAAGATAGCTATGTTTACATTCAACTCTATAAGCTGCTAAGAGAAATAGTTAAAACCATATTTAAAATAATCACAATTTTTAAGCATCTCTGAAATTGTATACTTAGAACATGAATAAAATATCTAAAGAACAAAATTTCTGCGTTCTTTCTGCATTTGTCTGTAGCATCAACAAGTAAATAATAAATTAATAGCCAGTGTTCAAAATTGCTGGATATATGCATTTCCAGTTGTGTATTATTTTGTTTAAAATAACAGTTTCCAACCTAATTTGGGAGAAAAAAAATAGTACAAGATTATTTATATTTACTGCATAATATCACAGAACCTCCTGATCTCTTACAGTGAAATCCTTGCTTTTTTCAAGTCAATCACAAAATCCATATTGTCTTTAGTTACACCTGCATTTCAGCACAATTTTAGTAGGAAAATCATGTTTAATTAAGCTTATACAACAGTCAATGTTGATTATTTATATCAGAAAGTTTCTTCTAATAATTTATACTGCAAAGTTACAGCACTGGCATCATTATACCACACAAAAAAATTCAAACATGCTAAACTGATTTTAGCTGTAAGTAAAATTAAATTAAATATTAATTTAAAATGTATTCCTTTTATATTTATTATATCTATTTATATTCCACCCTTTTATTATCATCCTATAGTACATAATTGCATTCTGTAATAATTATTTAAGAAACTACAAATTTCCATACTGGTTTAGGAACCAAAATTTCTGTACTAATACTTCGAAGGATTTTGTGGAATAGGTTTTGCACCTGAAAAGAATGGCAAGAGCCACAGCAATGAGGAAAAAGGAGATTTGTAGCACAAAGCAATATTCCAGTTATTCAGCATATTTCAGCATTTGTTTCAGATGATAAATATAAATTTCTCAAACTCCTTGTTATCAATCTTTGTATTGATTCAGCCTTTTAGAAGATCAACATGTAGACAAATAAAAAAAGACATCAGTGCTTAGCAGAAATGTGCCCTCATTTAGAAGCCTAGATTCAGTGCAAATCAAATGACCGCAATTTATCCATGCATGGCATTGCCTAGCATTAATCTATCCTCAATTTTATAACTGGAAAGCAACTGTAAATGAGTTGCCAATTGATTTGTAAATTTTACTTAGAGAAATTTCCTCACTCCTTCTAAAAATAATACTCTATTTAATTTAGGGTTTCTGGGTTTGTTCAGTATATGAAATCTATTTAATGTGCTGGTCATCTTTAGACCCAGTTTTGCAGTGAAACCCAGACCAAGGAAGCTGGGAAGCCTTTTCAGCTCCTCAGTGCTTGCCCGCTGCATATTGAGCTACCTGGCAGGAAGTGCAGCATAAGGAACAGATTTCAACACGCATCAGCCACAGTCAAGGGATGAATCAGAATCCTACGGAATGCCATAGATGCAGAGGGATTTGCCAGGCTGCATTCAGAATATAAAGGTTTTATTGTTTGTTCTGGCAGGCATGTGCTATCTACAATGTAAAAACTGACTGATATTTAGGATCTTTGTGAATGTGTTGTGCCTACCCACTTTCACCTTCCTGAAGACATGAAAGAAAACCCAAAGTCCTCATTATGATGGAAGTGTGGCTGTGAGTGTGGCTGTGTTATTAGGTGCCCATTGCGTTAACTTTAGTAATGACACCTAAGAAATCCATTGTGACATGCAGCCCACAAAGAAAGGCCCCTAGCAACCAAAGGACAAAATACTGTAGGCAAGCACAGAGTATTTGATGTGTCCTTAAAAATCCTTGTACAGGTTCCATTAAGAGAATTTGGCATCTTGTTATTATCATAATAATTGAAGTAAAGAATAACCCAAAATCATAATTCAGTCTGAACTAACCAAAAAACTACCCTCCCATAGGAATAAGAGGGTAGATGCAATGGGAATCTCTCTTTAGAAAGGAGCTTTGATAAGGGCCCTCAAATGATCTCTGGCTTGAGAGATGATCAGTGAGATTACCTGCACATGTAATCTCCTGCTGTAGCAGTAAGAACTTAAAAGCGAGTTATGAGGGAACAAATAGATTCGGAGAAGTCCAGCTGGATAAATGTCTCACTTCATTTTAATAAAAATAGATTCGCATTTTCATTTTATATCCTGCTCAAAAATGGACCCTTGACTCCAACTCTAACCTGCAGGATGAACTACTATCAGCAATAGTAAATAAATACCTTGCCGGATTTTATCACACATTCTTGTTTTTAAGAGTTTAGGTCTTAGATGAGTGTTTAGGTTTAAGAAAATAAAAAATTTTCCTGTGTACTGCAATGCAGTCAACAGGGTATCGATGAAATTCTCAGTGATAGTTCCATGGAGCTTTTGCCCCTTCCTTACTCTCTCTGATTTGTTTTCCTCAAGACCTGGGAAGAAAACTATAGCATGTATAATTCGAAACTGAGTTCTTTGAAACAAAGGTGAATAGAAAATAAACTCAGTTCAATGAAACCAAAATGAATGGACAAACTTCAGTGAATGTCAGACTGTCTCTTAAAAAGCACAAAATTATAGGTAAACCACTGAATTTATTTGCAGGGTACAATCAACTTCTTTTTGCCACAAATCCTGGCACAAAGCTACAAAGTGGTTTTCTGTATTAGGAAAAAATATAAGATAGAGTTTCCAAGAACAGCAGTTATGGTTTAGGTACAAAATGTGTATTTTTGCCACTGTATTAAAAAAGCCAGGAAAAGTAGAAGAACTCAAAACTTTTCCCAGCATTATGTATTAACAAAGGAATATTTGCATGAAAAGCCCATAAATACATTCAACCTTAAGCTAAAGTTGCCAACAGAAAAAAAAAAAAAATAGAGCATTTCCTAGAACCAGGATTGCCAGTGTGTGCTTTATGGACTCACTTTGTTTGTTATTTGTTGAGAGCTGATTGGAATCAGAATCAGATTCAGCCATCCTCTCTGGCCCTGGGGCAGTTTAACTCAGGAACAGGAGCGGAGTAAGCCCAAATCAGAAAGAATGCTTTGTAACATTCACTGGTCAGTGATATACATATGAAGTAGCACAAAACCCCCACTGCATTCACATAGGTTTTCCAAAACAGTGCTTGATGATAGGACTTAAAAAGAGAAGGTGGCCTTTGGCAAATGAAAAAGGGGACACCCATTCTAAAACTAGAAGGATGCAGGCACTAAAACAGCAACAGCAGAAATAAGAGACCAGGGTTTCCAGCCTATTGCAAAAGATGGTCCTCCTTGGAGTAAGTGGGTTTTGTGCTCACGTGAATCACAAGAACAGGGCATTGAATATTTCCCTCTTGGTGCCACATCTGCACAACTGTTCTGTTGCATGATTACAGATACACCACAACGATGAAGCACAAATCCCTGGAGGAAAAACTTTTCACTGCAGATCTGTTCAAGGCAGATTGCAGCCTGGTAATAGAAGAGGCAGAGCCGTAGAGTTGCCAGCATTTGACAAATCACAGTCAGTCTCTTTGCCTCAATGAGATAGAGCAAGAAGAACTCAACTGTCTGAATCTGTGGCATCTAATGAACAGGAACACAATTATCTCAAACTGTTAACAAAGAAAAAATTATTTTTTCCATAGCTGAATTTACTATGAGCTATTGCAGCTCATAACAAAAGTAAAGCTAAGACCTAGACAGAACTGAGCATATTTTTTATTTTTCCATTTGAAACCTGGGATTATTTCCTCCAGGCATTTGGAAGGACAATGCTAGCAGAACCCTGTTTGCCAGTAAAGCTCAGTTTTGGAAATCACCATCAGTCTGCATGAAAATGGGTCCAGTGGTATGGAAATGAGCTCATTACTATTATTTTTTTGCTGGCAAATGCACAATTTGTGCTTTTAGAATTTTGAAAAGCGGGACATGAATTGCAAAGAAATAACTGAGTTAACAATATTAAACAGTCAGTTGCTAATTACTGAGCAATCCAAACCTGCGTCTGGAATGACATGCTCAGACATCCAGCTGGACTTCAGGCCATATGCTATCCTAGATCCTCACGCACAGCTCCCACTACTGTCAAACACTGCAGTGTTGGGTAAAAAGTTCAGTGCACAGATTAAAATATGGTCAGAGTGTATATTTGTAGCTACTTCGAAAAGAGTAGTAAATATCTGAAATTTACCAGTAGAATGAAAGGATGAGAACTGTAGACAGCAAGGTAAGAAATCAGTCTGAATCATTGTTCTTGTTTCATTCTCATTGCTTTGTTTGGAGCAGAAATGTCCAATGATTCCAGTGCTGTTTTTTCTCCATAAGGAGGCCACTTACATAGATTTAGAATGTTACTTCATTCTAGTACCACATTTCAGCTGCCATAGATCACATTTGTAATTGTTCAATGTAAGAAATGAAGTTTATTATCTACTTATTGATCCTGAGGTATAATACTTGGCAGAAAGAAACATAAAGAAAATTCTAATATAATGTAGTAAGTTTTAATGGTGTAATTCCAAGGATAATAATATTGCTAAAAATATTATTCCCCTAAGTATGAAAAGTCATTTACCTTTAGCTCTAGGTTTCTTCTTGGTTCTAGCTAAAATATTAACTTTTAATTTATTTGAATTGTATTTCTTATCATGTATTTTCCAGATAGAGACCACCTACATTAAAAAGTGTACATATGCTGAACTAAATCAGATATTCTATGGTATCTTCTTTTAACAATGAAAATTTCATTAAGTATATTCTTCAGTGGTATGATTTTCTACATTTATGCAATATTATCTTGGATATATAAAAAATAACCCATCATAAATAAATTTCAAAATAATTCAGAGAAGTCTTTAAAAATACAAGTGTCTGATGTTGATCAAACAGATCAAGTGTTGTAAATTTGCTGGTGATCATAGTCATGCAATCAGTTGCAATAAGGTAGAGGAATCTGAAAGTTCAGAACAATTCCCAGGAACTGAGCCAATACCCTGCACTCCTTTTGGATATTTAGTTGTTATTCTAATGAGCTTAAAACTGTGGCCAGGAAAAGCACATATTTTGTGAGTTTTTCATGAGGAAAGACTGAAGTGGCAGTACTCAAAAATACCCAGCAACTTACATCAAGACTTGTTTTCATGATGGTTTCAAACATCTGTAATTCTTACTCCTGCAAGTAATACATGAATGTGGTCATATAACTAGACTTAAATGAGAGACACATAAACAACTAAGAATTAAAGCAATTAGAATCATACTATCCTTTAGGTTGGAAAAGATCTGTAAGATCTTCACATCCAATCATTTAATCCAGCACTGTCAAATCCACGCTAAACCACATCTCTAAGTGCCACATCTACGTATCTTTTAAAGACCTTCAGTAATGGTGACTCCATGTGTTCTTGGGCAGCCCATTCCAATGCTTGACAACCCTTTCTGTGAATTAACTTCTCCCAATAACCAAACTGCCCTGTCACAATTTGAGGCAATTTCCTCTCATCATATCCCATTTTACTTGGGAGGAGAGACCCACTCTTACAACCTCTTTTCATGGAGTAGAGGATTACAGGGAATCCCCCCAGCTTCCTTTCCTCCAGGCTAAACACTCCCAACCTAGCTCCCTCAGGTGTCCTTCACAGGACTTGTGCTGCAGACCCTTCCCCAACTGTGTTGCCCTCCTCTAGACATGCTCCAGCACTTCAGTGTCTCTTGTATTGAGGAGCCCAAAACTGAGCACAGGTTTCAAGCTGCAGCCTCTCCAGGGCTGAGTACAGGGGGATGATCCTTGCCCTAGTCCTGCTGGGCACACTGTTTCTAGTACAAGCCAGCATACCATTGGTCTAGTCAAAGCAGAAGCTCATAAAGGACAAAATATCACAGTAGAAAAATTTGGGTTATAGATTTTAAACTTCTTCATGGAAAATAAATATTCCTTCATACACAGGTACATTAAGGACCTGGTAGCATCATTTAAGAACAAATCCTCTATGATTTGGACTAATATTTTTCATGCAGCTATTCAACACTGTGAAATGTAAACTCAAAATAAAGATTACCCTACTAGCTAAAAGCTGGATATTTGCACATTTGCTTCCCATATTCATTAAACATTTTCATGCAGAAAACAATAAAGAAAAATCCCATGGAAAGCTGAAATCCTAAGCAACTCATTTTCCATTTTAGGAAGAATCTCAGTGATCACTGTGAGCCTTATTATTGCTTTATTTGGGGTAATTCCTAGCTCTTACGTTTTTCTGTTGCAAATCTGAAACATGCAAGAATTTACATTACAGTAATATTTAATAGAGAACTGAGAATTCTGAGATAGTTTACAAGTGGAGCTACTATTACACTTCTTGTAACATCAATCCATTAAAAAGTTGGCAAACTGGATTAATTGCTTCTTGACAATGCTTCTTTTCAAAACCTGCTGTTTCCATGCAGCAAAACATTTATGCTGTCTGTATACCACTGCTAGTATTAGTCTGTTTTAAAATACTGCTTTTCTCCCCCAAAAGTGTAAGGTGGACATACATAGTCTGCATTCTATTGCACTGATTCTTGCTATAATAACCTAATAAATCACAGGACTTTAAAGAACTCACATAAATGTATGTGTGTGTTTTGCGTGGGAACAAAACCAGATATTCTTCAAACTCCATGCACTGATAATAAATTTGTAGATTGTAAAATGTCATGTATGGCAGATATTAGTAATTTCAAAGGGAAAATAATTTCACATTTCTAAACTGAACATGTGTTTACTTACAAATTACATTATAATTACATAATTTTGTCCTCCCCGTTAGTTATGCATACTGAAAGAGAAACCTGGGGACAAATCTGCAAAACACCTGACAAAAATGTAAATGATATCTTGTACTCCTTGATTTATTTGAAAGTTATTATAAAACTTGCAGTAGCTAAAAGGTATTGACTTTTAAAATAAATGTGTACTTTAAAGGTGACAATGTGTTGTAGAGCATAAGTGTAAATTCAAATTATCTATTGCTTTACTATAAATCATCAAGTGCAGTTATTATTGATGGTATTCAATGGTTTTATAGCCATTCTCACATATCTCCAAAAAGTATAATAACAGATAAAGCTGGAGGTAGACATTACATAAAGTATACTTCTGAAATATATTTGATATTTTTGAGTGAATATGTTCATAATCCATCAAATATAGGATATTACATTTTTTTGCAGTAGATGTAGTTAGGATTCTTCTCAGAAAAAAAAAAAGTCTTTTAAGAAATACAAATTCTAAAGTCTGTAGTATCATGTACTAGATAGTTGCTGTTTCTTAGGACTGAGGCAACTTGACTCAGAAGGCAAAAATATTCTTTTATTTGATATGAACCTTTTGATTCCATTTTCTGCCCTATTCAAAAGTCATGTTGAATATCTAGATCTTTTGCTTCAAAATTCCACCCTGAACTACAGGTGAATGAAATGAAATCCAGTCTGTTGACTGTACAAGAGAAAGGTATGTGGACAAAAGGTTACAGGCAGCTGATAAAAATCCACTTCTCAGTGAAATATGTGCAGAACCATTAAAAAAAAGCTCACTTTATAGTAGTTATGATTACTAATTCCCTCATGTGAGTAAGTGAAGAATATCGCATGCACCTTGGAGGACAGGCTTCAACCATCTGAACCTGCATTTGCAGCGGATGGACTAACAGTGTGCCTGCTAGAGATGTACCCTGGAATAATTGTATTGCTGTTTCTCACTTGGTGAGTAGTTTGGGAGTAGAGTGTGTATGCTAAAGCAGTTGCCTGCATCAGGAGGAAAAGATCCTCATCCTGCAGCTTGGAGAGTTGTCAAACAGGATCCTCCCACAGGACAACTGGGTTTTCTTGGCAGGTGCTCATACTATGCTTAAACATTTCTGTGCTAGTACAAAGGTGGTTGTACAAGCATGTTTCTATGGTCCTATTCAGAAATCAGTTTATAACTATTTTATTCAGAAATCAGTTTATAACTATTTTATTATATATAGCAAAATATATGCTTTGATTTCAATGAGTGTTATAAAGTTAGGTTCCATATAAACAAACTCTGAACCAAAAATTATGCAGAGGGAATAATGTTTACCTTCATGCAGTAAAGACAGAAGAATTTGTTCCTAACTGTACTTAAAACCCCCTCTCCAGGAAGTATCAGAATATCCTTAAAGATATTTATATTGCTGATGTGCATTTTCTAATGAGCTTGTTTGTGATCATCAGCACTTAGATAAAGCCGTTAGACGGGACAGAAGTAAATGGGTTTTTTTATACCCTACTGTATTTAATGAATTATGGATTTTATAAAATTACATGATTTTTCACACTATGTATCTTGAGAAGCTTTAAAACATTGCATAATTTGCATCTTGGATAATGAAATTTTCATTAATAAATATATAAATCATAAATCATTTATTCATACAGTGTAATGTAGCAGTTTATTACATACTGCTTGACTTTTGTAATCAGGGAATCCCCTGATGAAAAAATAGCACAATATTAATTACCAGCACCATCTGTGCTAAACAATAGGAAAAACAATATTTTAATACAATGACTTCATGCATGTCAGTTATCTTCAACATTAAACCCTGCAGTTTTGTTGATGGGGTTTACCTTCTACTCATTTAAATAACTGATGTTCTTACAAAGGTTAAAACTATGAATAAATGAATTAAAATTAAATATAATGAAAAATAGCAATAGATACAGCATGGATCAAGTTCATTCATCAAATAAGTGACTGTGCAGGTATAGATACACCTATATTTACATGTGTATTTTTAAATTTCCCTGCAAAGGTTTCAACAAAATTATTATTTACATGCTTATTACTCTCAGAAGACTAATATTCAACTCTAAGTGTTGAAGGGGTTTTGTATTTTTTTATGGGTTTGCTTGTTTTTTAAATTAGCACAATACTAAATACATAATCCTTAAAATATAAATATCTACTTGTCAGTATAGTGAACATCAGTTGTTTTGATGCACACAAAAATATTTAAGGTGCATTTAGTTTCCTGGATGTGTGAATTCAGGCGAGTTTGCTTTCTCTCACTGTAATAGCAAAGATGTTACTCTTTATACATCCAGGTGCTGATGTTGTTTAATGATTTAATGAGCTTAAAAAGTATGCTAGCTAAATCAAAACTACACCTATGAATATATTTCCATCTTGAAAAATTCTGCCATAGGAGCCAACCATGGGTGTTAGGATGAGGACACTGATTAAATTCACTGATTAAGTTTGCCATGGGAAATTCTTAAACACAGATTCCTTATTTCCAAAGTGCCTCACCTATATCCATGACCATAGCACCAATGTTCAACATCCTTCCCTCTGCACAATCTCATTTGTTTACTTCTGACACAATACTTTCTCTCAGTAAATTGTCATCCAGTTCTAATTATATTTAAGCATATGTAAATTACCAGAACTGGTTTTTTCCATATCTATCATATATTGAGGTTGTCTATTGACTTTCAACTTTCCCCACAACATCTGTTCTAATTTTCAGCACTTCAAGACTCCATTGGCATTCATGGCCTTCAAAGGTACATGTCAGAAAGCTAAGAAATCACAGTAGGCTGTGTCCCAGCAGAGTGCTTTTATTTCTACATGCGTATGCTTTTGGTGACAATTATTCAGGTCTCTTATTTAGAATTTTCACTTGCTGATATACACACTTTCATAAGTATTGTGTATAACATTGTTTGCAGAAATTTACCTGAGAGGAGACAGTAATGAGACGCCCAAAGCTTTAGGAACTGCCCAGAGCATTTATTTACCATAATAAAATTTAAATGCTTATTTACAGCCATCAGCTCACCTACTGAAAGGCAGTGTGAATTCTCCCAGCCCCCGGGCAATCTGCTTTTCCCAGGTCCCCAGTGAGCTGAGCATTAATCTCTAGCAGTGTATATGCACTTGACTGTGCCAAAGGCAGGCTGCTCCCTGCTCTCTGCATGGTGTCCTACCTGTCCTGCAGCTGGCTGATTTCAGGCTCTTCCATTCCACACATGGAGAGTCATGACACTGCCTTAGAATCATGGAATTGTTAAGGTGGGAAAAGACCTCTCAGATCTTTAAGTCCAATCAACCACCATTAAATCATGTCCAAAAGGGCCACATACCACCAGGGATGGTGACTCCACCACCCCTCTGGGCAGCCTATTCCAAAGCTTGACAACCCTTTCTGTGAAGAAATTCTTCCTGTTCTCCAGCTGAACCTGCTCTGGCACAGCTTGAGGCCATGTCCTCTTGTCCTATTGCTGGTTGCCTGTGAGAAGAGCCTGAACCTGACCTGGCTACAGCCTCCTCTCAGGTAGTTGTAGGGAGCAGTAAGGTCGCTCCTGAAACTCCTTTTCTCCTGGCTAAACCCTCAGCTCCCTCAGCCACTCTTCATATGACTTTCTCTCCAGACTCTTCACAAGTTTTGCTGAAGGAGATGATGGCTTTGCAGACATTGTGCTAGAGTTGAGTGACAAGCCAAGGAATCCTTTCAGACAGAATCATAATTCTCTTTAATGCTCTGTATTAGAAACAAAGGTATACAGGAAGGCTTTGCACTTTTGAACTGTTACATACTGGTACTCAGCAAACAGCAATACTTTATTGTGACATCTCCAGATACTGTGTCAGGGATTCTGTAGCCTGTTGCTGTCAGTGAATTCATGTACAAGCTAAATCCATTCAGATATTCATCTCCTTACCAGGGCTATTTTGGCCTGCTACAAAAGTTCAAATCTCATATGGTACACCCCTAGGCACAACTAAGTATTCCAAATTCTGGCTTATTTCCTTTTCTTCCTCATTTTGATGTATTTTTTAATGTATGTTTTGTGGCCATTGCTCCACTTCCATATCAGTGATTCCTCTCTTGAACCTGCCTGGCTATTCTTCCCTCCAAATGTTTTCTGGGGATCATTGAAAAGACTTATTTCTCCTTTGCAACCTAACAGTTTTCTCAGTTGTGAATATGACTCCACGCTGATATCTACTTCCATACCTGTGCAGCTTTTCTCATTTCATGTTACTGTGATTTTTCCTTAATTTATTAATTAAAGGGAACCTCCTCAGAATGATTGTTCAGATTCTTACCTTTTTTCTTCTCAAAGAAAATGTCCTTCTCCAATTTGCCTAAGTTTTTGCTAATCAGTGCTCATTTTTGCCAGTGTCACTCAAGAACTGTGAATGGACCATTATGTAGAATTCACTTACTGCTCTTAGTGATTAGGTGAGTTCCTCTTTCTGCTTCCTGTACTTCATTATTTCCTCTTACTCTCTTAGACCTAAGTGCTTATTCTGGCAACAGTAGTTTACTCACATGTGCAGATCATTTCCATAGCTGTCTATACTTAAATTCTTCTCATTCTAAATATTATTATGGGCAGTTTTGCTTATACAACATATTTTTCACTTTTTAGTGATGACTTCTGTTATATGTCAAGGCTTTTATTCTGAGAATTTTGAGATCTCCTCAGTTCTCTTTTTAATGCATTTCTACTCTCAGATGCTTACTTCTCCTTGCTCTTTTCTTTCTGGTTGTTCCTTCCTCCCAGATGATCAATAATTATTTTCATAATATTATTTGAATTGTTCATAATTTTCTAATCTTCCGTAATTTCCCCCATCATTATCTTCTCTACCTTGCTTGACTAGGCAAAGCCAAAACCTTAGGCCCTCAACTCAACACCACTGCAAAAAAAAAATTTTGTCTCTATTGAGACAACGTTTCAACAGTGTTCCAGTTAATCAACACTTACAGTTTTCTTTTTAGCCCTTAGTTTAATTTATCCATTTCCTTCTTCATTCTTCCTCACTATTCATTTTTTCTACTTAGAATCATAGAAGGGTTTGAGTTGGAAGGGACCTTAAGGGTCGTTTATTTCCAATCCCACTGCCATGGACAGGGACACCTTCCACTAGACCAGGCTGCTCACAGCCCTATCCAATCTGGCTTTGAACACTTCCAGAGATGGAGCATCCACACTTTCTCTGGACAACCTCGCCAGAGGCTCACCACCCTTGCACTAAAGACTTTCTTCCATAAAATGAGGAAAGATGAGGATATGATCACAGAAACTTCATAAGGTATGGAGCAGATCTCACTTGCCTTGAATATCCAAATAGTTATGCTGATAATACCTGAGAAGGATTCTGCCTTAGATTTCTGTTATGTTGTATTTTAATTATCAGGACAAGATATTTTAGAAACGTGAATGTTCCATTTAATGTTTAATGCCTCTCAAATGGAAAAATAATAGCTAAAAAGTACATACTAAATAGTAGACTGAAGGAGTAAAAATTCTGTTCATGCTCTAGTTTGTCAACCTGAATTTTGAAATTTGAATGTTATATTTTAAATCTTTAGAAAATATCCAGATGTTTAAAAGATACACTTTTTGAATTATTACTGTACTGCAAAATGCCTACGTTTTCATATAACAAGCAGTATACTGACAATTTACCAGGATTCAGGTATTTAATTTGCATTAGTAATTACAAAATAATGTAAATACATTACAGAAAGATAGAATTGTTGACTTTAACAGATTAACCTTCATAGAATGGTTCAGCTGAAAGCAAGTTCAAACTTTCTGTCAGTGAAGATTTGCACCTGGCGCTGCATTTAAGTGAGAGAAGCAACTGATAATGAGCTCTACTCAGAACTGCTGGTTAGTGTGTAAGGGGCAGGCAGGGGCAACCAGTGCTGCAATGGGCTTCAAATAATTTTCAGTCCCTGGAGTACTCTGAATGTCACTGAGCCTCATCCTAGCACTCCTGAAGAGTGAACAAGCCATGTAAAAGCCAGATCCAGCATTCAGAGGCTGCCACAGGGGTACAGGCAATATTGCTCCTGAAGTACAACCTCCTGATATCTTTGCTTTTATGGCTACTTATGGTAGTGAAAATCATTAAATAGAGTACACTGATAACTGCTGGAGTATACGTACGCATACCCAAAACATATAGAGTTCTTATATAGAGATAGGTAATATGTGCAGGATACATCTTTGAGGTTGTGACAGAAAGGCACAAATTATTCTTGTTCCCCAATTACCTAGTATATAACTTTACATAAAGAAAAAAAACTATCCCATTATTTAAATTCTATAGTGAATATTGAAGATTAGATTTTATTGATTAGTTTTTTGTCCCATTTATTGATTGGTTTACCTTTTAGTGATTCTTCAAAGACTTCTGCTAGGATACTTGTATTAGAATCTCTTTGGTGTATTTAAAATAGCTTCCCAGCAATGAGGAAGTTTTTTAACCCTATGTTCTCCAAATAGGAATACTTTCTGAAGAGCGCATACGGTGTTCAGACATTAAGCATTTAACTTACCACCTATAGAAAATGCCCAAGAATCATGAACTAGTGGTGATTGTTTTATACGTTTGGCTCCATTTATGTGAATAATGCATTTAAATATGCAGTATTTTTAAAAAGACTTATGTTACATCAAAGCATGTTTTTAGCTAACAATCTGTAGAGCTGACATTTACAGGTAAGGTATTTACATGTTTATGGGTTGGTAAGTATATCACTTCTAATGAGGCTTTCTAGTAACTCTTCTCTATTTTTTCCTTAGAAAGCACATTACAAAAAGAAGAACAGTGCATTTAGCTACCAAGCAAAGGTTAGGAGTCTTTGTTTACTAGTTAATTTCTTCTAAAAAGGTAAATATACTTTAAATGCATCAATTTTTTTCATGATTCAGAGTCATAAAATTGTCTGCATATTCACTAATATTACAGGATGAATTTTTCTGTTCATAGAATCACAGAGTCATTCAGGTTGGAAAACACCTCCAGCATCATTGACTTCAACCTTTGAATAGCACATTGTCAACTAGACCATGGCCATGTTCTGTTTCTTGAACACCTCCAGGGATGGTGATTCCATCATCCAGTCCTCTACAATGTTCCACAGCCTTTTCTGTGAAGAAATTCCTCCTGTCGACCAGACTGAATCTCCCCCTATGCACTTTGAGGCCATGTGCTCTCACACTGTTGCTACTTCCCTGGAAGAACAGCCCCCAGCTGGCCGCAGGCTCCTCTCAGGGAGGTGCCGAGAGCGCTGAGGTCACGCCCGAGCCTCCTTCGCTCCAGGCTGAACACGCCCGGCTCCATCAGCTGCTCCGCACGGCGCCTGTGCTCCGGACCCTCACCGGCTCCAGTGCCCTTCTCTGGACCCCTCACCAGCTCCCCAGTCTCCTTCCGAAGTGAGGGGCCCAGGCCTGGACACAGCACTCGAGGTGTGGCCTCACCAGTACAGGGGGACAATCAACTTTCCTAGTCCTGCCAGAAACACTGTTTATGACACAAACTTGGATATAGGACTCAAATATGAAGCAAGTTACAAAAATTGAGGAAATAAGATAGGCAGCATTTGTGTGTAAAGTTATCTTCAGTCTAGAACGGATGAAAGAAATAATCAAGAAGTCCAGATTTAACGTAGGTTAAAGCAGATGATTATTTTAAACTTGAATTTGTAATTTGTGTAGTTACCAAGAGATTGAGCACAAAATGCAAACTGTTTGCTGCTTGATAATTTTGTTAAATAAGTCAATAGAGGCACCAAAGACTGAGCAAACAAGTAGACCTAGTTATCCCTTCTTATCAAATTCAATCCTTTTATCTGTCACGGTTTCAAGACATGATACTATCAATAGATTTTTTTCAGAAATAAACATTTCAAAATTTCCAATCCAGATAGAAATAAAACATTCCAGAGTGATATCTGTGCAAAGAGAATGAAAGAGATGTTAGGAAAGACATTTCTGTATGCATTTTTCTTTATACTGATAGTCTCCAAGCTGTAATTTTTATGTTCAAGGGTGGAAGCAATAGTCAGTTATCCTATCCTAGTGGATATACCCACTGTTTGAGGAGATTAAATTAGGGGAATGATAATGCTTGCTACTTTGCATTCATGTTCCAAAAACTGTGCTTTAGATGTTCTTCGAAAACAAGTAATGGTTAGTTGGATTCCAGACAGCAAATTTAAATGTTTCCTCAGAATGGAACCAGCTTGCAACTCAGTGGATTTTTTTTTTTTTTTTTTAAATCTTGTTGGGTAATGATGGTGTTTGCCCTTAAGATACTTACCAAATTTCTGTGCCCTAATTTTATTTAAGCAAGGCTGAAACACTAAGCAAGGAAATTTTTTTCTTATTCAACTCTGTCGAAATTACATGAGCACATGCAAAATACATTTATGGATTTGGAACCTTGACTGAGCTCTTTATCTCCAGTTCAACAAATAAAAAACCCTCCCAAATTTTAAAATAAAACCAGATACTCCTACTGGATATTTAGACATTGTGTATACCGGTTTAAGACATAAATTAATGAATCTTAAAGCCATTTATAGATGCTTTATTTACAATCAGTTTTTTAAACCACTCCACCATGTGGCTGGTGATTCAGCTTATTTTTCTACCACAGGCATGCAGTTTACCAGGTCATTGAATGTAGACTAGACTCCCGTGCATTGTTGTTGTGTTGGCCTAATTCTCTTTTCCAAACAAGAAGTGGCTATGTAGTGTTGATGGAAGATAAGGTTAAATTCCTTCTTTACATTATGTACAGTATAACCAGCTTAGTTTCCCAAAATTTTCTGGAACATCAAGTTAAAGAAATGTCATTTTTCTTGGATTTTGAAAATCACACTAGACACACCACTAGGGCTTGGGAACATACTCTAAAGAACATGCTTTTGCATCCCATCTGTAAGGGTAAGAATCAAACATAATCTTTTAGATTATACTTTACTGTATATTTGTGAATCTCATGAATGGCTTTTTTTTTTTTTTTCCCAAACTCTTTATTTTAGAAATATATTTTAAATAGTTTATGTACAAGGTTGAGGAAAAATCTACTCTGAGATCATCTTCTTTTTCTTTTATTAGGGTTGAGTAAGGCCATACATGACATTTTAGAAAAAAAAACAGTAAATGTATACCTGAAAATTATTGCAATTAAAAAATCCAAATCTGAATTGGTTTGACTTTCATAGATGATGTTATATCCTATATGAAATTCAAATTAAATTAAATTCTTGTTCTAAAAGGCCAGGGGCAGGAATAGGAGGTTAAAACACATTTTTTAACAGCCCATAGCTTTCATGCACTAAATCATAAATATCAGTTGCAAACATAAAAACAGATCAATTCCATTACTAGTGTTCTGATACTTTTGACTCATGAACATAGAATTTAAAGACACAAAAACTTACTGAACGTTAGAAGATTCAAGCATGGTATACTTCGTAAGTCAGAGCTTCTTTAACATTGATTTTTAAATGAAATCTCGACTTGTCTGTTAACCAGGTAGTGAAACAAATCTAGAGAATCAAGTCTCTCTAGGATTTGCTTGGAAAATCTTGAATCTTCAGTAGTGCCAAAGAGGCTTCAGGAGAAAGAGTACTTGGAATTTGCTCATATTTAAACATTACCTTCAGATGAGATTGAGCTGAGTCAAGAAGAGAAAAGAAGAAGAAGCATGAGCAAGCAGTAGCACAGTCAAGAGTTGCTCAGTTGTGCATACTCCACCACTCTGTACTCTCAGGTACTGATACCAGTTAGAAAAGATTTGTGTGTGTTGGATGAATTTAACAATGTGTCAGTTAAGTTTAAGAAAATTAAGTTACCTCCAATATACTGACTTAAAACCTGCTAACTTGAGCTATGCTTATGACCCTACTCAGAAAATCTCTCTAGTGCATAGAGGAAGGTACAAACTACAAAGAACAAAAAAGTTTTTTCTTAGCTCTTTAAAAGGGCACTGGAAAAAAGCCTGGAAGAAAAAGAAAGGAAATGTAATAGGAGAGGTAAAGTAGCAGGCGGAAAACCAAACAAAACCAAACAAAACCAAGGGAAAAAATAATAATAAAAAAAGGAGGGTAAAAAGAATAATTTTCTAAGAAAAAACAGTATTTTCTACCTTCCACTTGAGAGAGAAGCAGGAGGCCAATGAGGATATAAAGATTGGAAATAAAAAAAAACTTGTGTTGCACATTTGGTGGCTCACAACATTTTCCACTTCTGCTATTCCCAAGGTTCACCAATACCTGAGTTTATAAGGAAGAGATTAGTGAATCAAAGCCAGGAAAGAAAAATATGCCCTGATAACCATCATAGTTATCAACACTAACCAACTCCAGAAACATAGGACAACCATTTTTTGCCAGTCTATTAAAACTTTATCTCAGAAATGGAGCAAAAAGTAGAATTTGAAAGAAGTCAATTTTATCTTCATATTACCATTGTTTCAAACATTTCTTGAAAGTCTATAATTGCACTATGTGAAGAATTAATAATATTAGAAAGCATCTACAGCAAAGTGGCAGTGGCTGTGGTTAGGTGAATTTTCCAGCTTCATCTATTTAACTTCAGTTTTACACATTTACTTTAAAATTTTGTTTCATTGAGTCATGTATAGAATCAAAGGCCCTTCTAGAAAGCTTTGTAATTTTAAGATTATTTCAAATTAATTTAATTTTACTATCAATCAAAGGCTGTAATATGTGGCAAGCTTTTGCATGCCAGAGAAAATAATCCTTTATTGCTGTTGTTGTTTCATCAACAAGAAGGTTACATAGTGCATTACTTCTGTAGGTCAAGCCTACCACCCATGCTGGGGAGCCTTTCTTCTCCCCTCCAAGCATGCTGGCTACAAACATTCACATCCCCTGTAATTTGCTAGCTCTTTGCAGCTCCTTGTTCTCCTTATTTCATTCTAGAGTTTCTAGATATATCCCTATCCTTGCATTTCTCCCAGAATAGGATACCCTCTTGTCTTGCCTTCCTGCCAGTGTCCTGAAAACCATTCATTCAGGGATTTTTGTATCTTAAAAAGCTGAAAACAGGTGCACAGGTGAAAGTCTACAGGCTGATCAGAGGCACTTTTAGGTACAGGATGTGGTTATCAGAATTACACCCACTTTGATTTTCCCTGTTCAACCCACTGATTCACATCAATTGATTAAATAGAAAATTCTAGACATGGCACAGAAGAAGTAGACAGAAATGCCATTGAGCTGCATGTTGAATCTCCCTTTAATTTGGCAGTTATGCTGCTGCTTCTTTATACCACCTCTCTGCTAACCTATGGATAGCCAAAGCGAAGCTGTTTTTCCTAGAATAGTGTAAATACACAATCAAACTACAAGGCCTTCTTAAAATGAACTCACTGCTTATTGCAACTGTGAGAACCATTCTTTTTCAGTGGTTAATAGCCCCAGTAGTGTGAACCAAGTTAGCTGAATAGTCATGCTTTTTTGCTTCTCTCAAGATATGCTTTTGTTAGTCTGGATAGGGACAACTCTTAGTCTGTTTCTCCATCATTTTGTTTCTACAATACTGTGTCCAAACTGACTAATGGGGAGCAATTTCTCTAAGTGTACTACATATTTCTATTCAATATTAAAATGACTATTGATACATATGGAATACCAAAATCACACTATATATCTTAAAGAGAAATGTGAATACCTAGAACTTTTAATATGTCTTTGTTATACATAACAAGAAAAATACGCATTTTTCTTATAAATTGGTATGTTATACTTATTGTAAGACAGATAGCAATATTACATATCCCATTAACTGAAAAAGAAGTATTCAACAGTAAAATACAGTTAGAAATAATTAATACATTAATTTTTTTCCCAAGTGCTTTCTAGCGAGTTAAGGGCTTCCTTGAAATGCATGGACTCTGTAGATATTACATATCTGGGCAGTATATAGATGATGAAAGCCACTGGATTAAATATATGCACCCAACTACAGAAAGGCATTATAACTTTTGATTTGCATGCTGTATCTTTCTTATCCGCAGTTTTCTGTACACACAGTGATGTTTTTCTATGTCTGAGACACCTTCACTGAAACCAACTAGCTGGAAGACCAGCTGGAGATCTTTTCAAAATATACTTCATAATCTTGAAGGAAGGGTATTCTTATTTTTCTGGCCAGCAGTAAATTTTCTACCTCAGTAGCATGGCTTATGGTACAGTATTAAAGATCCAAGCTTTCACAGCAGGTTGTACTGGCTATGTAAGCTTACACTGATTAAGCTTCTAGGAAGAAACAGTCTAATATAAATACACAAAACAACAACACAAATTCCCAATTGAACTTAGCTAAATCAATGAAATGTGAATTGTGAATTTATCTCACTTTAATGTACATGATACAACTAAACCCAATTTAAGAAATGGTCAAATCCATGGCCTATAGATTAATCCATATTGATATTTTCCATGCAGTGTTATTTCGACTTTCCAGCACAAGATATCCAATACTACTGCTCTCTCTGTTGACAGTCACATTGGATTCCTTTAATAAAATCCAGTATCGCATTGCTGCTAGACCAAACAAGAAGTGAATTTCCACATGGGAAATTTTGGAAGAGAAGTAGATGCAGGTCTTATTATTACTACATCCAAAGGCAATAATACGTACTCTCTTTTTGACACATCAAGCCTATTAATAAACACTATGGAAATGAATACAAAAATCACCACTAATTACTGCAGGATCACACTTGGAGGAAGTGATCTGGAGTTTGGACTACTCTTCCTCACCTGCTTGACTGTAGATTCCCTTCTAGTGGCTCTTTGGAGCATGCAGTCTTTGCAGGTATCACTGCTTTTTAGTAAACAAGGTGAGGTGACAACACCTTGCTGACACTCATTGCCTATAAAACAATTATTACATGAAGATTATGACTGTCATAACACTGCTAGGCTCCATCCACCGTGCCATGCACATCACAGAATTCTGTCACTGCACACCTGTGTGCAACTCAGAGCTGGAACCAGAGCTGTACTGCAAAATTCAGCTCTTCAGCTTATTTTCTCCCACACTTTTGAAAATTGGCTAAGATTCTCTAAAGGTGATAGGCTTTCACTAAAAAAAAAAAAAAAAAAAAAAAAAAAAAGAGTCAACATTTCAAAATGACAATATTTCTTACGGCTCCTCTGCTTGGCAGACAGGTTTCCAGTGAAACTCATGAAGATTTTCCTGTTTTCCTGGCAGTCCACATGGCGTTTTACTTTGCCATCTGGTGGTGGTCTCCAGCTTCCAGGTTCCTCTGTTTTAGCTTACCCTTTCTGTGAAAATCTTCCAAAACTGGGAGCTCAAATCCACAAATAGTCCATGTGGACTTTGCTCAGTGGCTTGACCTTGATGTCTGGTAAGACCTCACTCACCACATAATAAGCATGAGGACCTTAGTCCTTCCATTTTCTCTGGATCAGAGCAGATCTTGCTTTCAAGGCACTGATCCCTCAGTGCTATCTTAGCTGCCAGGAAGGCCTGGCTCAGGCTGTGACTTTGGGTTTCCAGTTTCTCTGCTGCAGAGCCAAGGGCAGGCAGAGGTTGGTTGACTTACCTTCTCATTTTCATGTAGGAGAACATAGACACAAGGCAAGCCATAAAAAGCCAGAAGGCTCAGAACTTGTGCTCTTGTTCAGTTTCACATAGAATTTTTCAAATTCTCTTGAATGGAAATAAAAATCTTCTCCTTGGTTTTGAACAGAAATCCCCAGTTTCTGCTGAAACTGAAAGTGAAAAAGAAATCTTCAGAGAAATTAACATATCAAATATCACACATATTTGGAGTCAAATGACCTGGACACAAGAGCAATGTTTTCCTTTTTTGCTTCCCCTTGAATGCTCCCATGCAGTCTCCTCAGTGTCATCAATGTGCTGAAATATGCTATAATCACTGTTTCCCACTGTTTAATGGTCAGCATGCCCATGAGCTTTTCTCACAGCACAGAGAATAGCACAGTCACTCTGCCTTGTAACCTTGGAAAATTAAAGCTCAGTTTCCCTGAAAAAGGTATCATTTACTATATGCACAAAACAAATTACCAAAGGAAGACAAATATTTTTTGGTTTCTTTCCTAATCTTGTTCAGGTATATTTATTTTAAAGGGTGCTTGCAATTTCGGAGTGGAAATGGGCTTTTGAAATTGTTTAACTTTCCAACACCATATGCCAATAGGTTGCCTTTTCACCTTATTCTCAGCTTGGGTGCTGTATGAGGAAGTAAAATATAGAAAAAAAATATCAGACTATAAATTAATCTCCAAAAAATGAAAATATTCTGTTATTGTAATTAGAGATAGATAGTATTTGTAGAGGAAACAACCCATTCTCATTAAGAATGAGATTTAGTTTTACTTTTTCACAGTGAAATAGAACCTTAACTCTTGAGCAATCCCACAGAAATAATTTTATTTTGTTAATGTTCAGTGTGAGACCCTGACCCCACTGAAGTAAATGGCAGAGATTCCATTAACTTCATAAGAGTCAGATTAATCCCTGATCTCCTTGGCTATTAGAGTCTGTCTTGGCATCTACCTAGCAGCATAAGAAAGTAAAGTAACATCACAGAAAAGGATTATATACCTTTGATGAGCATCATGCCATTTGGTAATACAGAGAATTTAAATCACATAGTACAGATTGATAATCATTATCATATACCAGATTCTTGTCTTTGTGCTCACCTTTATTGACCTTCACATGTATCCTTCTAGAATATAATTTCCAGCAAGTTCTAATGTTTAGTTCCAGCAAGTTCTAAGCTCACACATGCTTAAATTTTCCTTGTTAGCAGCTGCAGTATTGTTTAATGTTAGGGTTAGCATTACAGGAGGGAAGTTGATTAGGGATGAATGTGTTTGGAAAAGGAATTCTGTGGAATACTCCTCTTCAGGAACTGTTTACTGTTCTCTTTTATGAAGAGTACTTTATATTGCAGTGGAAATGATGGATTAGTTTTGTTTGCGGAAACTTGTGAACTTCCATTGTTCAGGGGTCTGCAGTGCAAGACACACTTGCAGACAAGTGCAAGCAGTTGGCTGGGAGACAAAGGAAAGTTTTGCTGGAGGACTCACTTGGAAATGATGATTCCAGGAAGTGAAAGTTTGGCTTAGTTCAAGTTGTGATGAGCTTAAGATTTACATTCATTAAAATTCCTTTGCAAGTTGTGGATAGGCAAGTGAGTTTAATCACTGATACCTTGAAGTGGACTTTCAGCAAATGTCAAACTGCTGTTATGGCACCTTCCTTACTGGCAAAAATGAATCATAATGTAAGGGAAAAAAGAATAAAGTTTTTTGGTGCAGTGTAGACTTAAACATGATCCAATATAATGCAGAACTTAACTCCATTCTCTGTTTGTTTTATCCTGTGAGACAATAGGAAACAGCCAGGCAACATTTGTAGATATTAAACTCTTTAAGAGAAGGAATATGTCTCTTTGTGTGCACTTTGAAGTGCCTCCAACACCTTGGTTCTTTATAAACTGTAGTAATAATAATCGTTTATTGCTATGCAGTGTGGTCTGGTTTCCCGTTTACATCCTGTATGATTGGTTGTGCTGTGTTGCTGTCCTGTTCATCACTTCTCACCTTGCACTTACATGCAACTTCTATTATGGTTATTTTTAGAATACATAAGGCACTCAAATAACATGATTACAAGTGTGGAACAACAGCTTAGGAAATAGATAGGAGAACAGGTCACAGAAAGAAGCAACATACTGCACCTAAGCTGTGCAAGATCAAACCTGACACTGTACAATCAAAGAGAGAGGGTTTAATAGGAAAATAATGTGATGAGATGACAATGACTCCTCCTTTCTTCAAGTTATCATCATTTAATGAGTTTGTAGATGTATTTTAAAAAATCTGTATGTATGTATCCATATGTGTGTCCATTTAGACAGGCAATATATGTCTGCAAATATGTGCATGTACACCTTATGTGTGTTTATGTGTGTGTGTTTTACAAAATGCTCATAAAATAGTGTGCTGCAGGAAAGAAAACAACCAACTCTAAGGTCCTATAATACTGTTTTACATTTCTGGAGAGAAGTAAAATGATCAAAAGTTTCCCTTTCATGGAATCTGAGCAATCTTCATAGAAAGCCTCATTTTCTGTCAGCTTCAAGAATGACATATATTTACATGCATTCAGACAGTTTGTGATGCCTGGAGGCAATGAGTATCAGGGAGAGGAGCAGTGTGGAATGCTCTCCCAGCTCTGGCTGACAGAGGGTACTGAGTGTTTTGTTCCAGTTGTCAGTTGTTAGAGCACCCCTGCGATTTCTCCAGCTTCGTGCTGAAGGCTGTCTTGGGTTCTTATCGCCAGGATGGTGCTGAGATGGTGGAGGAATAAAAGAATCTTTATCTCCCCTCTTTATTTCAGTGTAGCAGAGGAATGAGCCCAGGATAAAATGACCACTACAGGTAAGGCTTCTAAGTCTGTGTTCCTCAAGGTATCAACTTCTTATGATGTCTATCATGTACCAAGTAATGGAGGAATTTTGCATCATATATATCTATTATCCCAAATTACTTTCTTCTGTTGAATCAAATATCATAATTGGTCTGTCAAAAATGCTACCATAATATTTTGTTGGAAAAATAACACATTTTGCATATAACTGAAGCAAATTTTAATATTATTATAACCCTTCCTAGCACAGGTACTCTTTACTATAATCCTTCTCTGAAAATGCTTGTTTGCCCTAAACTGGTTATATTATCTATATTTGCTTCTGCTGATGGCTCTCACAGCTGTAAACTTTAGTCTCAGGTCAATTTTACTTACAATCAATATAGTCTTATTTATTTTTGGTTTCATCAATTAAGTTTAACATTCCTTTTGATGTTCCTGCACTTGGCTCACATGTCTCTGATCATATTAGGTCAAGGTGTGTATACAACTCACTAACATCCAATGGGATTCTGCATAAAGCACTGGCTGGAGGTTTTACAATTTGCAAAAGAGCATAAATTTATTGTTACATGTCTGTATTTATGTTACATTACTTTACATTTCTCAGAGTAAGAAAATGGAGGAAGACATTATTCTAAATAAAGAAGCTGTACCCGTGTGGATATGAATTGATTTTAAGCCATTAAGTCTTGATAGTTAAGTCAATGTATGATTCTAAAATAATTTTAACACCTTGAAGAAATGTAATTTTCACCTAAAACTACTTTTAATTTTAATTTATTTCAAGAGGGATTGCTACAGATCTTAAATTCTTGTCAGAGATACCCACAATGAGGTAATATAAGGATGAAATTTGATGTTTTAGGAAAATAGCTAATTTTAAGTAAAAGAACTCAGCCTGAAACAGATTAAGGTCCAGCCTTCTATATAATCTTTAATTTTAATAATTATTTTGGAGAATTTGGAGTTTTTGAGAGCAGAGAACATGGAATAGGGTATAAGCATTCCAGCTCTTTTGCTTAGAAGGCCATAGCATAATGTATTCAGTAAAGAGGTGTCTGGGGACATTGGTTGACAAGGTCAAATGGTTGGATTTAATCAAATTCATTTTGTAGCTGGAGATTTAGTCATGGTTATAAGACAGAGAAGTCATCTCAAATAAGGAAGCCTAACAAGAAAGCAATATATCATCTGCATGAAGTGAAATATATTGCTCCCAGCCATTTAGCTTCATGTCAGAACTAAAGGAAGGTTTTGGAAGTACAATTCTAGCATGGGCTATTTAAATATGAGCGATAATGTAAAGCAGTTGTGCATTTTTAGTGATATTGTGGATCTCTGGTAACAGTTAAACATTATTGCTACTGGGATACACTGATGTCATAAACTGCTTCAGGAAAAAGATCTGTATTTCATTACCAGGTTCAAAGTTTGTATAGTTCTAATGTAAGGAACTGGTTTTCAACACCTTCTACAGCCGTCATGGAAGTTCAAGGCAGACCTGGCATAGGTTTCACACGGAGCTGCTCTCTGATTTCCTTATGCTGTTTGAAAATGGAAGAGACTGCAGGACCTCAGCTGCAGAAAAAGAAACAGAGATATCTCATAGAGCAATGCTCATTACCTCAATTCGAGATTCAGATCACATGAAATGTTTGAAGTTCAGAGCTTTGTATGAGTTACCAAATTTTGGAACAGATAGCCTAAAATTGTGATGATGTCAAGATCTGCAATCCTCTCAGAGAACAGGGGGATTTGTTATGAATCACTGATCAATAATTGTTCCTGGTCTAAAATTGGAACCAGAATTTCTGTATGTCATAAAGGACATCCTCTGGCATTTTAGACTTTTTCATAGGTTCATTTAGTATATGTATGCCTTTGTGTTCTAAGATCAACTTGTTATTAATGCCTTGCTCTGAATTTTAAAATTCTGAATGAGTTGAACTTATTTCAACTTGTTTTCTTGCATTCAATTACAGACACTATATTAATGCATAGGTATTTTTAAAAAATGTATACAACCCAAAATGTAAAAATAAAGAAAATAGATTAAGGTTGTGTACTTCTATAGAAAGGAAATTTCTTGGAATGAAAGACTCTAGGAATAGAGTTACCCAGTCCAAAGGCAGGAAATTTAGGTCAACTTTTAAATTTTCCTTTTATATATATATATATATATATACATATGTATACATATGTATACACATATACATACACAAAACTGAATTTTGAAGTTATAAATTCTATATTTTGAAGCACTAAAAAGTGTTTCACCTTTTAAAAATTTATTTTCATAATATAAAATCTACCATGACAGGAATTTAGGCATTTTGTTGGTTAGAAGATTAAACTTCCCATTCTAGAAGTCTATGCCACTAGTCCTCAAATATTATCTGTTACTGAATATTTTTTCCGAGTGTGATATCCCAGAAATATCTTTCTCATAGTAAAATACACTTATTTGTCATCAGCACTACTCATAAGCCTTTCCTCAGGTTACCTAACTTTCTTTAATTTCCTGGAATTTTTTTTTTTTTTTTTTTTTTAATACTGCAGTGCACAGGATCAAGGTTAAAATCCTAGGACAAGGATTTAGGAGTAAGAACAAGAGAGATATATTGACAAATACTGAAGAGAATATGAAAGGTAGATGATAGAACCATGTTAAGTAAGCGAATAGGAATTTAAAATAATGTACAGGCGAAATAAGGCAAACTCTTCAATTTTTTCTGTCCTTCAAATGATCAGAGCCTTGGTTTCATGAGGTAGAAACTAATGGTTCTTCCTGTAGGTCCCACATCTTGCATCCAGAGCCTTTTCCCCAACCCCCTCCAGGCAGAATGATGGGTTAGAGGACAATTAAATAGGTCCATTGTTTGTGGTGTTAGATTGAATATTGCAGGTCCACAGCTCTTCTGGCAGCATGATTAGAGTTAAAATATGTTAAAAGTCACCAATTAGTGGTGATTTAAGAATAAGAGAAATGTTAATTTCATATAAGTACTGGCTCGCAATCTTCTACACAGTAAATATGTACAGGGAAAGATTCACAACCCAGGTTTTGGCCAAGATAATCAAAGCTGATTTGAGCTCACCTGCAACAGGATTGCTAAAGACAATGAATGACCTGAGTAGGACTTTAATTTTTAAACCATTTGATAGTTATGCCACTGGTTTTCCTCTATACATTTTGAAATAATTTGTATTTTAAGAGACACGGGTTAGCCATTTAGATGTCGGTCTATCCACATTACAAAGCAGTGAACAAAATAAAAACTGTGCGCTTCAAATGCTTTCCACCAAGCTCCAAACTTTTACACTTGCTTGTGGGGATATTCTCTATGGTTCAAAACACCCAAAACCATAAGTAGTCCCAAAGCCATAATGTGTTCTACTGCCACATACATTTTATGAAACAAACTAATTTGTGCTAGTGTTAAAGCACAAATATAAATCAATATTTGTGGTATTAATCAGCTGAGACTGTCTTAGAAAATTAATTCATAATATTACACTTTTTTTGGTTGATCCATGCATTGAAAAAAATCTCTCTAGGATTTTGTTGGTCAATGTCCCTAAAACAGGAAAATGCAAGCAGGTATATATGATCCATATATTATATTGTTTTGTGTTCATTATAGAAATACTTTCAAATAAAGGGAAGCTGATTCAAATGAAACAAGCTCTATACACAAATAAACTCATAGATCTGACAGCTTTACTTAGTTGCTTACATCAAAGTGTAATGTGTGCAAAGTAATTTGTTTTTATGATTGGAGAATACTAGTCAGTTGTATTGATGAAAATGATTTTATAAAATTGAGAGCAACTTTCTCCTTTGGGTTCTTGATGGGAAAAGGCTAGGGAGTGATTATTCTTCAGGAATTTCATTTGGAGAACTTCCACTTTAATCCTTTTAAAATTAGTGGTTGGGAAACAATCACTAACTTTCATTTTTCTCCTTTTTATGCTGGTATAATTTCTAACTATCAGCATCAGTCAAAGGATTGTCTTTAGAGCAACATTTTTGGAAGCAGCTCGATTCAAAATTTAATGTTAATTTTCAAGAGGGATTGAAAAGGAAAACTAAAAAGAATTCTAAGTTACTGAGACACTTCAGAAAAATTGCAACCTTACTTTTATATTTTAAAGTGCTACATGAATTTTTGGATGTTAATTGTGGATTTTACAAGGAGAGGAGAATTTGAGCTACATTTTGTTTGAGCAGATATAATATGAAGGCGATAAACACCACATATACTGTCAATATCTTCAAAGTCAATAATGCATTTAAATCAGCCAACTTTGAGAATAATTTAGATTTGATATGTTGTAAAGTGACCTACTAAAAATCTCGTGAGTTTTCTCAAAAAGAATATGAGGTTACAAAATACTGAGGGAAACTGTACTTTCCTTTTGTTGTTCACTCCACTGGACTATTATATTTTTCACTTATATTCTAAGTTTGCTGTGCAGAGCATCTGGTTCTGAAGGTAGAAAACCTTGTGGGGGGGTCACACGTTCAAAAGATTGAATGGGAAGATTTCCTTTCTAATGTAGTCAATTCTATTTATAGGATAAAGGCAAAAATTGAAGAGCTGCATAAATTATGAGCACCCCCTTAATAACCCAAAACATGACCATGCTGCTGAGAGGAACCTAAAATCTCAAAAAGAGAGTCTCTGCTGGCATAGACTTTGAAGTTTCAATATATATTCCTATTCATGGAGATGACGCATAGTTTTATATATACCTCAAAGTGGTAAACAATACCAGTTCTGATACATACAGAGGACAATTTATGCAACTGCTCTGAGGGGGGGAAATTTCACTTGAAAAATATGAGGGACAGATAGGACACTAGTATAGATGACACCATACCAGCTGTCACTGTGCATTTGTGTAAGAACATCCATTCAATGAATATACTGCCGAAGAAAAACTTGTTGAAAAAAAAAGTTGAAGAAGTTGATGAATGTCATTGTAAGGCCATAATGGTAAACTGGTACATGTTACTTACAGATAGTTACACTTAATACTAGATACTAAATGATAGTTATAGAGGAATCATCATATATGTTTCCAGTTTTCTATTTTTAATGTCTTGATCGTACTTTTATGAATATTGTTGAGATGCTGGTGTGTATGCAAACTCCCTTACTGGAACTGGGTAAACTGAGATGCCCATAATACCTAATTTGGCAAGAGCTGGGACACTACTAATAGTTTCCAAAATAACTGTTACATAACAGATATGGAAGAAGACCAAAGAGAAGAGAAAAATGCTGTTTTACTTCAAACTCTGCATCTAGGGTTGTACTTTATACTCATGTCACTACTTTATGAGACTTGCATTCTGAAGTCATAAACAGTAATTTGGTAATATTAATGTTATCTTTTCAGTGTTAAGCTATGTCTACATGAAGTGCTGCTGTGGGCTTATCTAAAAAAGAAATTAAGATAGAAATAAAGATTTTTAAAGCAGTTCACCTGTCCATTCCCTTTTTCTTGTTTCTTCTATTCTACTATTTTTTAACTTCCCTTAATTTTTCTCATATCTTATTCTGAACTCCTCCCTCTCTGGGCTTATGAGCTTCAAGAAGGTTCATGCTACACTACTGTTTGCATGTCTGAGCAAGGTGCCTCTCTCAGAAACCCAGACTGTACAGTGTTAAGACTGTGCCAAGGGTAGCATGCTCCTGGGGAGGGTAAGGTTGTGGAAAGCAGAGAAGTTCTCTGAGTTGTAACAAAACTGGCCTCTGAAGGCCACACACATGCCAAAACAGTAAGTTACCACTGCTGTGGGCTGCAGTCTTGCTACTGGCAGAAATCTGCAATGTGGTGTGGGATTATATATGTTTCAGTACATTTCTAAGTTTTCAGAAGCCATCTGCAAGCAGTGGGGTGAATGGGATGCATTTCAGACAACCAAGGCATCCAGGAATATTTCCTCACAGGACACTGTTCCTTCCATCCCATACTCCAGATGCTGCCATATGTGTGATACAATATCTTGTTGTGAACATGCATCCATATTTTCAGCTTTGCCCACAAAGATTTTTCTAGCTATGCCACATCTACTGAATTTTCTTTTCCAGCTGAAAGTGCAGCACACGACAAGTTAGCTTGTGCAAGTCAGTTTTGCAGTAGAATCTTGCTGATATTGAGATGTATTTTTCCTGTAAGGAGAGCATGGACGTTAAAATTAGGAGCTGAATTGTATGTATAATTTTTCAGAAAGAAATGAAATATTTTTCCAGGCATTACTTCAATGCTGTGCAGTGAAAAGGGGTATTTTACATTATTATGAAGAACATGGCTATTCTGTGATTCTGATTTAAAGTTGCCCAAAATGTCTAAGCAGTTTGGTAGACTATCATTTTGTTCATCTGTAAGATTACCTGAGCAATATCAGCGAGCATCCAGTCAGGAAATGAAGAATAATCTTTGCCACTATTTTTGGATAACAAATAAGATATAAATTTTAATGGGGGATGAAAAGTATCTTGCATAACTGAACTATCAAAAGAGATCACTGATTTCTGCTCTAAATAAATACATGAAAAGAGACAGCAAACTGACACCACAAAACCACTAAGCTTTGCATCAACCAATTCAGAGAGTACCCTTTTCAGGAAGAGCCTGCTTAGGAATCCAGAAAGTTTCTGAGGTCACCATTTATTTCTATGCTATTCTTCCCTCTCCATATGTAGTGGACATGGGCTTTGGCCTCTAGAAACTGGCAGATCTCCCAGAATGGATGCAAAGGTCTGGACTATCAACGTGAAGTCTGACTCAGCACTGATTCCAGCACTCTGTGAGTCTGGCTTCCCACATTGCTGCATCCATTGCAATCCTGTGGCCAGGAACTTTACTGTAGGGTTGTGATCATTCCTAGGGAGCAGAACGTTTACAAAAAATAATGTAATAGCAACTCAGTTCTAACTTGTCTACAGGACTGGTTGAAAGGACAGTTCATATCCACTCACTCATTCTCTTTGGAGATCCTCAGATCTTCTGTAGGTTCCTTTGCATGTGAGGAGTCTGCCTTGCAGCATTTTTTCCTGCATGTCATCTAGAAACACATTGGTGGAATTTTTTCTTCATTATTTCAAAAGCCAGAGGAAGCTTTACTTCTAAATTCAAAGCTCACACTGATCATACATCAGCTGCCCAGAGATATATTTAGGTCTATTTTCTTGCTGTTTTAGAATATATGTATGTCTGGTATGATCCCACAGAAAATCTACACATTATGAAATAAGAATAAACTGTAGATTTTTCCAAGAGCTAGGAAAAGTATGAATTGTCCCATATTCATGCTAGATGGGTATTCTGAGCTCTAACAATTTCATGCTCAGCCTAGTTAAGTATTTCACTATTGACCAATGAAAAAGAGGAATAAAATTCTAAAAGGCTAGGCCATCTACTCTTTCTAACACTCTAAGTGGGTAATACTTGGGAAAATACCAGCTTTTTCTTTTTCAATAAGAACTAAACACTATGATTAGGATCGTGGAAGAATACAAGTCTTTAATATGGAAATAGCAGCCTAAGAGCCCAAACAGAACCTATGCAATTATATTTTTGATATTACACATTCTTATTCAGTGTTATGAATAGTCAGAACTTGGTTATGTATGCAAAAAAAAAAATCAAGCATATTTTCTTCCAAAATCATGGTATCTCCACTATACAGCAGTATCTTTGCATACAATCTGTATCCAGATTTATGTGAGAATTCTGAAGTTAATTTCCTTAGAGTACATTCCTTTTTTCTTGAAAAAAAAAAAAAAAAAAGGAAATCATAATTGATAGTCAAGAAGTTAATTCTGCTTCTAAGAAAATATTTCAAAATTTTAGTATTTCCTCCTTTCAATGAGAGAATGGAAAGATTGTTCTAAGAATGATTAAGTTTTCTCTAATGAAGGACATTGTTTTTAAAATTATGCATATTATCTGTGTGTAAGAAAATTGCTAACATTTGAAGATCATGAAATCTAAGCTGCACTTTTCCTAGTTTCTTTGCCAGAATACAGGCATTTCAAGAATTTAAGTTTTAAACTGTGATAACCATTCAGTTAGCAGGTTTCTATAAACCTTTGTAAAATCTTAACAAGTATAGAGAGTTGGAAATGATGAATTTCAAGATGATGAACAAGTGAGCCTCTGTGGAGGTTATGTTCTTCTTCCTGAGATATTGTAATTAACTAGGAACACATATCTTCTGGACTGATCCTATGCCACCACTGGTCACACCCAGCTATCATTTTGGTTGAATAGATTTTAAACTATTCTTACTGCATCTTTTCCTAATGATCTGTCTGTACCCTCAGCTTTTGGACAGACGGCCAGCATTCCCTCAGTACAAAAAGTGAGCACATTTTTCCCCTGCCCCCATGCTCAGACGCTGCACTTGCCTCCCAAGTATGGTTCCTGGTGCCCTGGCTGTGCTGGCAGAGCACTCTGAGAGCACTGTCTGCTTGCTACAGGCAACATTCAACAGGTGAGCACCAAGAGACAGTGAACGGTACAGGCACTGCATCCTTGGTACGGACAACAAACCTAGCAGTTTCTACAGCAGTTCAGAAAATTATGCAGTTATGGAAACAGAGGAAATTTGTAAGATTTGAAAGATCTACTCTCAATGACTCTCTCTCCAGGTTAACACAAAATGCTGGGCCTATTCTTGAGCCCTGAGGGAAAGCTACACTGCTCGACCTGTGTTCATGCAACTCCAGCCCCAGCCACAGCAAAGGAAAGTGGCCTGGCCCACAGAGCTTATCGGAAAGAGCTGCCGGTGAGCAGCACCGGAGACTGGCCTAACAATAACACAGCCTCAGCCATCACGTGCAGAGCTCCAGAGCTCTCTGGCCCAGCCTCAGCAGCTACACACAGCCTGCCACAGGGCTCTTTGCCTGGGACATACTACAGGCGACTTGTTCTGACAAACAAAATGGGCTACTTCCATGGAGCATTAAAATGTACTAAATAAGAGCTCCTCTATAAATGAGAGAAAATGGCTCATTAGTTTACATCGTTAATTACATTAATGCAGCAGGCATGTGTACGTTTCTTTTTTGGCATTTCACAAACAGGTTTTTTTAACTTTAGTCAAATAGGTCAAAAATAACCTGAAATACATCGAAATGACTAAGTGTAGTAATCCTTTAAGAGATAAAACATGTCTCTGAATGGCCATAGAAATAATACAACTTTATATGATCTCTTTTGAACTGATGAAGCAAAAAATAGACTTAATGCCTCAGAATAGACAAAATATGTAACTAACATTACTATTTAAATATTTAAAAAGCGGAAGTCAGCACAAAAATTATGTTATGTAATTTACCCTAAATGGTATTTATTTAATAAATACTTAGAGACTCTAGCATTGCTTCATTTTGCATTGCTGTTTATCACTTATTTTGTAACTGGTTTGTACCACATAAAGCATACTAACTTTTAAGCTACAGTGACAGTTTTACAAGTTACAGTTAATATATTGTTCAAATGTTGGAAAAAGATTACTCAACTTCATTCTTTAACATTTAAACAACGGTAGGTTTAAAGCCAGTATCTGTCAAATTGCCTGTGCAGACTCAAAACTGTGTGAGAGCCTGGCAACAAAATAGAAACAAGTGGTCAACCTATATGACAGAAAATACATTGCTATTTCTAATTAGGGATCCAGACTGCAATTTAAGAGAGTTGCAAATGTTGAGAATGAAGAAGATAAAATATTAACTTAAATTTTAGAGATAGGTATCTCATCCATGTAATCCCCCTTTTGAGTCTTGTACTGTAACAAAACCATAGCAGAGCATTTCACTTGGTGTATTCTTATCACGTTTATCTGTTGCCATAGAATACCTTTCCACAAACACTACCACTGTTACACTGGCAGTTAACCAGGAGCATACACCTCTAGGAAAGAAATTGAAATACAAATTTGGCACACCACAATCACTTCAGCTAAACAGAAAACACTTATTACATAATCAGATTCTTCAAAGTATCTGAACAACAACAGATGTTAAATATTGTTCACAGATTCCATCACATCCTTTTCTTTAATAAAAAAGCGGGTCTGTAAATTCAGTTATCATTTACAAACACTACTTTCTAACAAAACAGGATGGAAAACTTCAGCACATTGCCATGTTAGAATTTCTGCTGTATGTATGAAGACTTCTGCAATATTGCCCCCAAAAAGGAGCATTGAACGTGTTAAGATATCAAAACTGCTTCTGTTGAGAGTATTTTGACTATAGACATAAGACTGAAAGCAACATTTAACAGTTTACCTGAACGTAAGTCCTGCTAGTGAAGGTGTAAGAACACTTACTAAGGACACTTATTATATTCGTGTATCAGATCTGAAATTTCTGGACGCATAGTAATAAAGACATTTCAGTATCGTATGTCCTTCCTTGGCATCCATGAAATCAGCCTCATTCTCTTTTGTTTGTGTGTAGAGTTTTTTCTCCCCCAGAATTTTTAAAAAGTTAGTGTTTGACAACACTGGGAAGGTGGTAAAGGGCGTGCAAAGCTTAGCAATGCACTGAGATACAGAGAGCATAGTCTGTTCGCAGTGAGTCACTTACAACTATATACGTAAATGAGATCATTCAAGAACGTTGAAGAGAAGTTTTGTCCAAAGACACAGACTGTAAGCATGAGCATTGCTAATAGTTTTGGCTTTGTCCAAACACTTAACCGGTGTCAGTAACAGGAGCGTCAAATTTCGGCTTCTACCGTGCAAGAAAAAAATGTTCACTATTATCACCGCTTGGAAAGGCGAAACTAACGAAGCCGAGCGAGTCAGTCGGCCGGCTTGTCTCCCTCGCTCCCCTACGAGTCAAGCCCCGAGCACTCGGGGGGAGCGCAAACAGCCATGGCCGCACAGCCAGGACTCCTCAGGCTACCGCAGCTGAGTGCAAGCGGCCAGAGGACCGCAAGGGAAGGACGCTGGCAATTCGCCCGCCTGTCCGTCCGTCCATCGGCGCAGGCAGCGCCCCGGGCTCCGGGCAGGCTCCGGCAGCGGCACCTGTGAGGCGGAGCGGGACCCCTCTGTCCGGAGCGAAACCTGCCCTGGGCGCGGAGCCTTGGGCCGGGCGGGACCTCCGGGCCCGGGGCCAGCGCGGCGGGAAGCGCTCCCTCCTGCCGCGGGCAGCTCTGAGGCCGAGGCTGCGGGCGGAACGTGGGGACAGCGGCCGTGCGGGGACACCGGCCGTGCGGGGACAGCGGCAGTGCGGGGACACCGGCCGTGCGGGGACACCCCGGGGATCCCTGCGCGGGGCGGGGGCACTCGTGCCGGCTGCCTGCTGTCACCGACTTTCTTCGCCCGTTCGCCTGCCGCGTCTCTTTCAGGAAAGTTGCGGCTCTCACAGCCACCAGAAGCCCCGGCAGCTCCGGGACGATTGAAGCCTCCCGCCTCGACAGCCCGTGCCCCAGAGGCAGGAGGCGATTTGCATGCGGACTTGTCGCTGGTAGTAGCCACTGCCCGTCAAGGCTGACGGACAAACGCCCCCCTCTTTCCGCCCCCCCGTCCCGGAAAGCCCCTCCCTCGCCCCCTCCCTCGCCGCCACCTCCTGCCGCCTGTCAGTCGGAGCGGAGCGCGGCGCGGGCAGCGGAGGCGGCGCGGCAACGGCAGAGAGCGGGCGGGAGAGGGAGAGAGAGAGCGAGGAGCCAAGCTCTCCCCTCCCTCTCTCCCTCCCTCCCTCCCTCTCTTCCTTCCTCCTCTCTCCCTCCCTCCCTCGCTCCTTCCCCTGCTCCCTCCCTCCGCTCTTTCTGCTTCTCTCTCCCCTCATTCTCGCTTTCCGTCTCACCCACCCCGATCTCCGTTTCTCTTCCCCTCTTCCTCCGTCACGCGCGCACACACTCTTTCCCTTCTCCTTGTTTTTCTATCATTTGACTTTGCATCTCAAGGCGGCCAGACGGCTCTATGAATCCCGTCTGTTGATCTGTCACCCTCCCTCCACCCCCGTCCCCTCCCAGCTCCACTCCTGTACCTGGAGCAAGGCAGGAGCGGCAGCCGAGCAGCATGTCCCGAAGGAAACAGAGCAAACCCAGGCAGATCAAACGTAAGTTTCCTGAGGGGGGCTCCCTCTAACAGACTTTTATTTATCTCGTTCTTGGGAGACGCGAGAGAGGTGGCTGTGGGAAGCAGTAGGGGGGTCCGGAGTACAGACCGATGATGAAACTTTGCCAGAGAGGCTGAGGATGGGGAGAGAGAAAGGGGACGTGAGCGAAAGCCGGGAACCGCTCCGATGCGGGTTGAGCAGGCTCCTCACTGTCTCTGTTCTATTCGCTCCTTTGGAGCTCATGCTGCCGCCCCGTAGTCTGTTCAAACTATTGCTCCGTGTTTCGGAGTGGGATCGCTCATGTGTTTTCAAGTTGAACTAGCGCCGGGAGAGCACACAACCAGCCTGCGAACACCGTCCCTACCACTCAGCAACTTTCTGCGCCTAGCGCGTGTGAACACACCCATGCCGAGCCCGGGCTGCAGTAAGTACCGGAGGATCGCAGGAACTGTGTGCGGGAAAAGCCGAGCAAGGTCCCGCGGGGAGCCCGTGGGCAGCCGCCGGCAGCGGCCCCGCCGTCCCCCCGGGCCCCGCGCCGCGGCCCCCGCCGCCCCCGCCCCGCCGGGGATCGCTCTGCACCCACGCCGTGGGCGCACACTCGCCTTGGCCGTTTCGGGGGGTTTAACACTCTTGAGCTGCTTTCTGTGTTGAGAAACAGGTGTGCCAAAGGCTTTTAGTTGAAGATACGCTGCCTAGTAGTGCTCACAGTTCACTTCTCTTGCCTGTGACACACGACAGTCCTCCCTCCGTAAACTTTTTGTGCTTTAGTTTATTCATCTGAACAAGTCTAGCTGTCGGGACTGGAAGAAGTGTCAGGCGTTTCCAAATAGGATCTATAAATAATTTTGTTATAGAATCAGCGGCACTGGTCTGATATATTTTCATTGATGTTCTGTATTACAGAACTCCATTCAAAGTAACCAT